>NC_041383.1:513930881-513940627 GCF_002162155.2 Triticum dicoccoides
GGGCCCGCCAGGCCCACAGGGAGCCCCCGCGAGCCCGCGCCCCCGCGCCTCCTCCTTCCCCGACCGCCGCCGCCTTCCGCGCCTCCGGCGACCGGCGCCGCCGCGGGACACCATCGCCGCCGCCGCACCGCCGTGCGCGCCCTTGCCGGCCGGCGCCCGTAGCGCCGCCGGACCACCGCCGCCTCCGCCCGCGGGCCTCCGCGCAACCGCGCCGGGCGCCACCGCCCCGGCGACCACCGGATCCGCCCCGGCTGGCCTCCTCCCGCGTCTCCGGCAGCCAAGTTCCGGTCAGCTACAGTGTTCCCCGGCGTTCCTCGATCCGCGTGCCGATCTGATCTGGATCTGGGCTAGGTTGACCTCTCCCCGAAACCCTAATCTCCCAGATTTTTATGCATTCTTTGACTGCTTGTATCTCCGCATCCGTAGCTCCGTTTTGGGCATATGATATATCAAAATCTTCGCCTCGACATGTACATCATTTCATTCCATTGCATAATTTGCATTTGAGGTCATCTTGATACCCAAAATGCTGTTAGAAGGAGGCTTCGTGAGTTAGATTGCAGATTCGTTAGTTCATCATGCACTTTTGTCATTTTTGCCATGTTTAATTCGTGCATGATATGCCTGTGCCCCTTTGGGATGAATTGTTAATCATTTTGTCTTCTTTCCAGAGGTGCCACCCATGTATTTTTAGGAGGTGTTTGTTGTCTTGTGCAAGCTTGCGAAGAGAGGTACCTGAGATTGCAGATTTCAGGGTTCTTAGTGATTTTCACTAAGTCTGGGATATTTTAGTTCATGATGCTATATGTCCAGCTTGTTTCCTAATGATCCGTGCCTCTTTTGAGGATGATCAGTAAGGGAGTTTTGATATTTATGTTATGCTCTATCCATCCATGTCTTTGTTTACATATGTGGAGTGCTCTAGGTTGACTCAATCGAGCTCAACTTTTGCTTCGTTGTTAACCTGGGCAGATCGTCAACTTGTTTGCGATTTTGCCGATGCTACCGTTAGTGTTCCATGCATGCTATGCCTTTATTCTTGCCATGTGTAGCTAGCACATTGTGCCTTCTTGCTAGTTATATGCTTTCCTTGCCATGACTTGCACCGTAGTGAGTGCATCGAGCTCGTTTACATGCCTTCGTGAGTTATATTTCAGCGTGCCTCAGTTTTCACTAAGTCTGAAAACTGATGGTGTTCGAGCGATGTTCGTGAGCTCGGTAGAGTATTTTGTGAACCCTTTTGGCCCCAGGTCACTTTGGGTGTTTTATTAAGCTTGTTGAGTAGCTCCATGCCATGTTCTTACTTGTCATGTTCATATTTTCTATCATGTTGTTTTGCTGCTCCGAAGAGAGCATCGTGATCTGAAATTTCAGACTAGCGTTAATTTCACTAAGTCTGAGATCTGTTTTGCATTTGCGTTTTAGCCATGCTTGTTTGAACCTCTTAATGGATGAATTTGCCTATGGCTCAGTGCTAGTGTTTTGTCAACCATCTTGTTTACTTCACTGCCATGTATTTTGTTTTCATGTTTGGAGGCTGTAGCATGTTCATTTCGTTGCATTTAGATGCCTACTTGCTGTAAATCGCATACCGGTGTCATATCTTAAAACGCTTGCCATTTCCAAACCGTAACTCCGATTCCAATGATCTTGATATCGTTTTCAATCGATTTCATCCCCTCTATCCAGTGGCACACTTGGTTTTCCAAGTTGAGTCCAGGTTCATGCATTTCCTGTCATATCTTGCATTTTGCATCCCGCATCGCATCCCGCATAGCATATCGTCGTTTCATCATATTGCTTGGTCTTGGCCGTGGTTGATTGTATCCTTGTTGCTTGCTTGTCTTGTTGGGTAGAGCCGGGAGACGAGTTTGCTACCGAGGAGCCCGTTGAGTTTGCTTGTGAGGATCCAGTCAACTCTGACAACTGTGCAGGCAAGATGATCATACCCTCGAAATCACTACTATCTTTGCTATGCTAGTTTGCTCGCTCTTTTGCTTTGCCACTGCTACGATGCCTACCTTTTGCTTGTCAGCCTCCCAATTGCCATGTTGAACC
The DNA here is from genome assembly GCF_002162155.2 of Triticum dicoccoides. Classification (NCBI taxonomy): domain Eukaryota; kingdom Viridiplantae; phylum Streptophyta; class Magnoliopsida; order Poales; family Poaceae; genus Triticum; species Triticum dicoccoides. Next base: position 513,932,940 of record NC_041383.1, read on the forward strand.
TCTAACCCACCATTGTCCTAGCAAACCGTTGATTGGCTATGTTACCGCTTTGCTCAGCCCTTCTTATAGCGTTGTTAGCTGCAGGTGAAGATTGGAGCCGTTCCTTGTTGGAACATTTATTTACTTGTTGGGATATCATTATATTTCTATGTTATCTTAATGCATCTATATACTTGGTAAAGGGTGGAAGGCTCGGCCTCTCGCCTAGTGTTTTGTTCCACTCTTGCCGCCCTAGTTTCCGTCATATCGGTGTTATGTTCCCGGATTGTGCGTCCCTTACGCGGTTGGGCTATAATGGGAACCCCTTGATAGTTCGCCTTGATTAAAGCTTTTCCAGCAATGCCCAACATTGGTTTTACCATTTGCCACCTAGCCTCTTTTTCCCTTGGGTTTCCGGAGCCCGAAGGTCATCTTTATGTTAGCCCCCCACGGGCCAGTGCTCCCCTGAGTGTTGGTCCGAACTAGAGCCCTGTGCAGCGCCACCTCGGGGAAACTCGAGGTTTGGTTTTAGTTGTACGGATTGCTCATCTGAGTGTGCCCTGAGAAAGAGATATGTGCAGCTCCTATCGGGATTTGTTGGCACATTCGGGCGGTGTTGCTGGACTTGTTTTAACCTGTCGAATCATCTTGTTGTACCGAGATACCGAGTCTGATCGGTGTGTCTTGGGTGGAGGTCTATTCCTTCGTTGACCGTGAGAGCTTGTTATGGGCTAAGTTGGGACCCCCCTACAGGGATTGATCTTTCGAAAGCCGTGCCCGCGGTTATGGGCAGATGGGAATTTGTTAATGTCCGGTTGTAGATAACTTTAACTAAACTCAATTAAAATGAATCAACCGTGTGTGTTACCGTGATGGCCCCTTCTCGGCGGAGTCCGGGAAGTGGACACGGTGTTGGAGTTATGCTTGCGCAGGATGTTCCTTTAGCTTCTCGCTCGTGCTTCGCCTTCTCTTCTCGCTCTCTTTTGCGTATAAGTTAGCCACCACATATGCTAGTCGCTTGCTGCATCTCCACATATGTTTGCCTTATCCATTCCTATGAGCTTAAATAGTTTTGATCGCGTGGGTGTGAGATTGCTGAGTCCCTGTGGCTCACAGATACTACAACTCCAGATGCAGGTCCAGGTGTTTCTGCTCCAGTTGACGGTTACGAGCTCAAGTGGGAGTTCGACGAGGACTCTCAACGATACTACGTGTCTTTTCCGGATGATCAGTAGTGGTGCCTAGTTGGGGTTATCGATTCAGGACCTTGTCGCATGTTGGGGGTCTTTTCTATTTTGGCGCCGTAGTCGGGCCATGAGTGTTTGTTTGATGGATGTTATTTATGTACTCGGATGTGACGTGGCAAGTGTAAGCCAACTATGTTATCTCCCCCTTTTATTATATATTACATGGGATGTTGTAATGATTGCCTGACTTGCGACATTGCTTTCAATGCGGTTATGCCTCTAAGTCGTGCCTCGACACGTGGGAGCTATAGCCGCATCGAGGGCGTTACAAGTTGGTAATCAGAGCCTTCCCCGACCTTAGGAGCCCCATTGCTTGATCGTTTTTAGCAGCCGAGTTGTGTCTAGAAAAATGTGTTGAGTCCTTAGGAATTATATATCGGAGAGCTTAGGAACTCTTTTTACTTCCCAGTCTCCTCATCGCTCTGGTAAGGCATCCTGGTGTAGAGTTTTGACTCTTCTCTTCTCAAATTTCACTAAAAAAAAATTAGGATCACGCGAGTATCTTGGATTTGTTCCGATGGTTTTGTGACGAGAACATTGTTCTTGGTGCCTCCTGTCTTTAGGGGTTGTGGCAGTGTCCCGGGGAGTTGAGCTCCGAGGTGTTGTCGTCACAATTTTATCGTTGCAATTCTGGTATACTTGAGATATGTTCGCCGACATCGAAAATCTCTTTTATGCAGTTCGTTGGTGATATAACCTCGACGCCACCCAGTACTAGGGCGGGAGTTCGGGAGTATCGCCATAACTTGTATAACGGATGCTTTTCGAAGGTTGAGGTAGATGGTTTCCGAAGATTTCTTGGTTATGTGTTGAAGGATGGATACAGCTGGATGTAGGATTTGCTAGTTTGGGTGAGATATTGTGCTTCCCCTGTATCCCCAACACCTGATTGCATAACCGGAAAGGTACGGGAGTTTCATGGGTGGGAATTCTAGTAGCTCTAGTTCTTCTTCCACGGATATTGGTTTGAGATTGGGATTTCTTACCGATTATTCGTTCTTGATCCGTACCTTGCTGATTTATTTCTCTACCTTAATTCTTCGTGGCTTCGCAATTTATGGATATGTGACCATTTGAAGAGAAATGCATTCGTTCATTTTGTTCGGATGTGAAGACTATATGTTGCAATTTTCATTCCGTTGGATTCAGCTTCTATATTGTTGTCTATCAATGTGCTAATGGTGGTCAACCTGTTCAGGATGGCTCCTCCAACGCGCACGACTCCGAATCCTGATCCGCCTCCACCTCCGCCTCCTCCGGAAGCATGGCAAGCTGTGATGGCCGCTACTAATGCAAACACACAGTTGATCATGCAAATTCTCCAAGAGCGCAATCAAGGCAGTCAAGGGAATCAAGGCCATAATCAGCACCACTTTGCTACTCTGAACCAGTTCCTCGCAAATGGCCCAAAGACGTTCAGCGGTTGTGTTGAGGCTACCGATGCTGACGATTGGCTAGTGGATCTGGGCAAGCATTTTGAATGTAGCAACGTCAGGCCTGAAGATTTCGTCAAGTTCGCTTCTTTCCAGCTCAAAGATCAGGCTGCAGAGTGGTTCCAGCAGTACAAGGATTCCAGAGGTGGACGTGTTATCACTTGGGACGATTTCCGTCAAGATTTCCGCGCTCATCACATCCCTCAAAGTGTGGTTGAGAGTAAGCGTCAGGAATTCCGCAATCTGAAGCAAGGCTCTTTGTCTGTCTATGACTACAACAAGTTGTTCCAGAAGCTCGCCCGTTTTGCCAAGCAGGATGTTCCTGATGAGAAGAGCATGATCTATCAGTTCAGGGGTGGTCTTCGTGAGGAAATTCAGCTCGCTCTTGTCCTCTTTGAGCCGTTGAGATACGATGAGTTTTACAACATGGCACTGAAGCAAGAGGCTGCTCAGATGAGGTGTGATGCTTCCAGGAAGCGTGCCAGAGATGTTACTCCTTCTTCCTCTACTCAAGTGGTCAAGCAGCAGAAGTATTGGCTTCCTCCTCCTCCGTTCCGTCAGCCGTATCAGCAGAAGAGCAAAGGTGGCAGTGGTTTCTCCCACCCACCCAACCCAGGCTTTCAGAACAAGGCTTCGTCTCAAGCTCCAAGACCGAGTGCTCCGTATCACCGTCCGCTTTCAGAGGTCACGTGCAACAAGTGCCAACAGAAGGGTCACTATGCCAACAAGTGTACCAACCAGAGGCGTCTTCCTCCTCCTCCTCCTGTCAGATCGGCAAGTACAGCTGTGGTCAAGCACAATCCCAAGCACGCCAAGGTCAATATGGTGAATGCAGCTCAGGCAGAGGATTCTTCAGATGTGATCATGGGTAACCTTCCTGTTAATGATATTCCTGCAGAAGTTCTTTTTAACACTGGTGCATCGCATTGTTTCATCTCGAGACCTTTTGCTTCCAAGCATGATTTTGTTACTCAAATGTTGCCGAGACCGTTGTCTATTGACTCTTCGGCCAGCCTCTTGACATCTCGAGTGTGTGTTCCGGATGTTACAATCACTTTGGGCGACTGCAAGTTTCTCTCTTCTCCGGTGGTTCTTGGCAATTCTGACATTGATCTTATTCTTGGGATGGACTGGCTCTCTAAGCATAAAGCTCATCTTGATTGTGCAGCCAGGCAGATTCAACTGACTCATTCGTCTGAGGATGTAATTGTCTTTGCTGCTCGGGATAATTCCATCCGGTTGTTTTCTCTCAATGAGAAGGGTGAATTGGATGCTATTTCGCAGATTGCGGTTGTTTGTGAGTATCAAGACGTTTTTCCAGAAGAACTTCCAGGGATGCCTCCAAACCGGCCGGTTGAATTTGTTATTGAACTTGAGCCCGGTACGGAACCTGTGTGCAAACGTCCTTACAAGCTCGGCCCCGAAGAGTTGAAGGAGTTGAAGAAACAACTCGATGAGCAAGAAAGATTGGGTCTCATCCGGCCTAGTACTTCTCCGTGGGGTTGTGGTGTTCTTTTTGTGAAGAAGAAGGATGGATCGAGTCGACTTTGTGTTGATTACCGTCCAGTGAACAAGAAGACCATCAAGAACAAATACCCACTTCCCAACATCAATGAGCTGTTCGAACAACTCAAGGGTGCTCAAGTATTCTCCAAGCTTGATCTCCGTATGGGTTATCATCAGATTCGTATTCGTGAGCAAGATATTCCCAAGACGGTGTTCAGAACAAGCTTTGGTTCATATGAATACACCGTCATGTCTTTTGGCCTCGCCAACGCTCCTCCGACGTTCTCTCGCATGATGAACTTCATCTTCAACCCCTACACCAATGAATTCGTTTTGGTCTATCTCGACGACATTCTGGTTTTCTCCAAGAACAAGGAAGATCATGCCAAGCACTTGCGTTTGGTTCTTGACAAGCTCAGGGAACATCAGTTCTACGCCAAGTTCTCCAAGTGTGAATTTTGGCTCGATGAGGTTCTTTATCTTGGTCATGTCATCTCTGCCAAGGGCATTTCCGTGAATCCTGAGAAGGTGTCTGCAATTGTGAATTGGGAACCTCCTCAGAACGTAAAGCAACTCCGCAGTTTCCTCGGTCTCGCAAGCTATTGCAGAAGATTCGTTGAAAACTTTTCTAAGATCGCCAAGCCTCTCTCAAATCTTCTTCAGAAGCACGTCAAGTACGTTTGGTCTCCGGAGTGTGATATTGCTTTCAACACTTTGAAAGAGAAATTGATCACTGCTCCAGTTCTGACTCCGCCTGATGAAACCAAGCCGTACGAGGTCTTTTGTGATGCCTCTCTCCAAGGTCTCGGTGCTGTACTGATGCAAGAGAAGAAAGTTGTTGCTTATACCTCTCGCCAGTTGAAACCTAATGAGAAGAACTACCCCACTCATGATCTCGAGTTGGCGGCAGTTGTGCACGCTTTGTTGACTTGGAGACATCTTCTATTGGGAAGGAAAGTGGATATTTTCACTGATCACAAGAGTCTCAAGTACATCTTCACTCAGCCTAATCTCAACCTCAGGCAGACTCGATGGGTCGAAATGATTCAAGAGTACAATCCGAGTATCGAGTATACTCCAGGCAAGGCTAATGTGATTGCTGACGCTTTGAGCAGAAAAGCATATTGCAACAGTCTGATTCTCAAGCCTTATCAACCCGAGCTTTGTGAAGCTTTCCTCAAACTTAATCTGCAAGTTGTTCCTCAAGGTTTCCTCGCCAACCTTCAAGTCTCTCCTACCTTAGAAGACCAGATTCGCCAAGCCCAACTTCTTGATGCTATGGTGAAAAAGGTGAAGATTGGTATTGCAAAGAGTCAGTCCAAGTACAAGTGCTACCGACTTGATGACGAGGACACTCTCTTCTTCGAGGATCGAATTATTGTGCCCAAAGGTGAACTTCGTAAGGTGATCATGAACGAGGCTCACAACTCTCTCCTCTCCATCCACCCTGGTAGTACGAAGATGTATCAGGATCTCAAGCAAGCTTATTGGTGGACTCGAATGAAGTGCGAGATCGCTCAATTCGTGAACGAGTGTGATGTCTGCAGAAGAGTGAAGGCAGAACACCAAAGGCCAGCAGGTCTCCTCCAACCTCTTGCCATTCCAGAATGGAAGTTTGACCACATTGAAATGGACTTCGTGACTGGGTTTCCAAAGTCCAAGCGTGGCAATGATGCTATATTCGTCGTCATCGACAAGCTCACCAAAGTGGCTCATTTTCTGCCTATCAAAGAGTCGATCACTGCAGCTCAATTGGCGGAACTCTATACCTCTGGCATTGTCTCTCTGCACGGTATTCCTCAAGTGATATCTTCAGACCGTGGCAGCATCTTTACCTCCAAGTTTTGGGATTCTTTTCAGAAGGCCATGGGCACCAACATCCGCTTCAGCACAGCTTTCCATCCTCAAACGAGCGGTCAAGTCGAGCGTGTCAACCAGATTCTTGAAGATATGCTCAGGGCTTGTGTGATCTCCTTCGGCATGAAGTGGGAGGATTGTCTTCCTTATGCTGAATTCTCATACAACAACAGCTTTCAAGCAAGTTCGGGCAAGGCCCCCTTTGAAATTCTGTATGGCAGGAAGTGCCATACCCCTCTCAACTGGTCTGAAACCGGTGAACGTCAGCTGCTGGGCAATGACTTAATCACAGAAGCAGAAGATATGTGCAAAGTCATTCGTGATAACCTCAAAGCAGCTCAGTCCCGCCAGAAGAGCTACTATGATAGTAAGCACCGTGATCTGGGTTTCGAGATCGGAGATCACGTTTACCTCCGCGTCTCTCCTATGAAAGGTACTCGTCGCTTCGGTATCAAAGGGAAGCTTGCTCCTAGATACGTGGGACCTTTCAAGATTGTCAGCAAGAGAGGCGACCTCGCCTATCAACTCGAGCTTCCTTCAAACTTTGCAAATGTTCATGATGTGTTCCATGTCTCTCAGCTTCGAAAGTGCTTCAAGACTCCTGACCGCACCGTCAACTTCGAGGACATTGAGCTCCAAGAAGATCTCTCCTACCGTGAGCACCCAGTTGCTATTCTTCAAGAGACTGAACGCAAGACTCGCAACAAGTCAATCAAATTTCTCAAAGTTAAGTGGTCTCACCATTCCGACCGTGAAGCTACCTGGGAACGCGAGGATCACCTCCGTTCTGAGTACCCGGAGTTCTTTCAGTCCTAGATCTCGGGACGAGATCTTTTCATAGTGGTGGAGTGTTGTAACGCCCCAGATGTAACTTTCCATATTTGTATCCAACTCTGGCCGTCTCCGGCGCTAAGTTATATTTATTTCTCGGGTTCGGGTCTTGTCTCCGTGTGTTGTTTTCGTTTTCATGCATCTCATACCTTGTCATCTCGTGCATTGCATTTGCATACATGTTCATCTCATGCATTCGAGCATTTTCCCCGTTGTCCGTTTTGCATTCCGGCGCTTCGTTCTCCTCCGGTGGTCATTTCTAGTCTTCTTTCGTGTGTGGGGTTTAAACATTTCCGGATTGGACCGAGACTTGCCAAGCGGCCTTGGTTTACTACCGGTAGACCGCCTGTCAAGTTTCGTATCATTTGGACTTCGTTTCATACTCCAACGGTTAACCGAGGGACCGGAAAGGCCTCGTGTGTGTTGCAGCCCAACACCCCTCAAATTTGGCCCAAAACCCACCAAACTCTGCTCCATGTCCTAGAGCGTTCGATCACGATCGTGTGGGCGAAAACCGCACCTCATTTGGACTCTCCTAGCTCCACTTATGCCTATTTATACCCCCTCCATTCGGATCTCTTCTTCCCCCGTCCGAAACCCTAGTTAAAAAAAAGCAGATCCATCTTCCCCCGCGCCGGGCCGGACGTGTCCGCCTGCGCCGGACGTTGTCCGCCCCGCCGCCGCACCCACTCACGCGCCGCCACGTGGGCCGCGCCCACATCGCCGCCGCTGGGCACGCCAGGCCCACGGGGAGCCCCCGCGAGCCCGCGCCCCCGCGCCTCCTCCTTCCCCGAGCGCCGCCGCCTTCCGCGCCTCCGGCGACCGGCGCCGCCGC
>NC_041383.1:513941029-514086765 GCF_002162155.2 Triticum dicoccoides
GCCCGCGGGCCTCCGCGCCACCGCGCCGGGCGCCACCGCCCCGGCGACCACCGGATCCGCCCCGGCCGGCCTCCTCCCGCGTCTCTGGCGGCCAAGTTCCGGCCAGCTACAGTGTTCCCCGGCGTTCCTCGATCCGCGTGCCGATCTGATCTGGATCTGGGCTAGGTTGACCTCTCCCCGAAACCCTAATCTCCCAGATTTTTATGCATTCTTTGACTGCTTGTATCTCCGCATCCGTAGCTCCGTTTTGGGCATATGATATATCAAAATCTTCGCCTCGACATGTACATCATTTCATTCCATTGCATAATTTGCATTGGGGTCATCTTGATACCCAAAATGCTGTTAGAAGGAGGCTTCGTGAGTTAGATTGCAGATCCGTTAGTTCATCATGCACTTTTGTCATTTTTGCCATGTTTAATTCGTGCATGATATGCCTGTGCCCCTTTGGGATGAATTATTAAGCATTTTGTCTTCTTTCCAGAGGTGCCACCCATGTATTTTTAGTATGTGTGTATTGTCTTGTGCAAGCTTGCGAAGAGAGGTACCTGAGATTGCAGATTTCAGGGACTTAGTGATTTTCACTAAGTCTGGGATATTTTAGTTCATGATGCTATATGTCCAGCTTGTTTCCTAATGATCCGTGCCTCTTTTGAGGATGATCAGTAAGGGAGTTTTGATATTTATATTATGCTCTATCCATCCATGTCTTTGTTTACATATGTGGAGTGCTCTAGGTTGACTCAATGGAGCTCAACTTTTGCTTCGTTGTTAATCTGGGCAGATCGTCAACTTGTTTGCGATTTTGCCGATGCTACCGTTAGTGTTCCATGCATGCTATGCCTTTGTTCTTGCCATGTGTAGCTAGCACATTGTGCCTTCTTGCTAGTTATATGCTTTCCTTGCCATGAATTGCGCCGTAGTGAGTGCATCGAGCTCGTTTACATGCCTTCGTGAGTTATATTTCAGCGTGTCTCAGTTTTCACTAAGTCTGAAAACTGATGGTGTTCGAGCGATGTTCGTGAGCTCGGTAGAGTATTTTGTGAATCCTTTTGGCCCCAGGTCACTTTGGGTGTTTTATTAAGCTTGTTGAGTAGCTCCATGCCATGTTCTTACTTGTCATGTTCATATTTTCTATCATGTTGTTTTGCTGCTCCGAAGAGAGCATCGTGATCTGAAATTTCAGACTAGCGTTAATTTCACTAAGTCTGAGATCTGTTTTGCATTTGCGTTTTAGCCATGCTTGTTTGAACCTCTTAATGGATGAATTTGCCTATGGCTCAGTGCTAGTGTTTTGTCAACCATCTTGTGTACTTCACTGCCATGTATTTTGTTTTCATGTTTGGAGGCTGTAGCATGTTCATTTCATTGCATTTAGATGCCTACTTGCTGTAAATCGCATACCGGTGTCATATCTTAAAACGCTTGCCATTTCCAAACCGTAACTCCGATTCCAATGATCTTGATATCGTTTTCAATCGATTTCATCCCCTCTATCCAGTGGCACACTTGGTTTTCCAAGTTGAGGCCAGGTTCATGCATTTCCTGTCATATCTTGCATTTTGCATCCCGCATCGCATCCCGCATAGCATATCGTCGTTTCATCATATTGCTTGGTCTTGGCCGTGGTTGATTGTATCCTTGTTGCTTGTTTGTCCTGTTGGGTAGAGCCGGGAGACGAGTTCGCTACCGAGGAGCCCGTTGAGTTTGCTTGTGAGGATCCAGTCAACTCTGACAACTGTGCAGGCAAGATGATCATACCCTCGAAATCACTACTATCTTTGCTATGCTAGTTTGCTCGCTCTTTTGCTTTGCCACTGCTACGATGCCTACCTTTTGCTTGTCAGCCTCCCAATTGCCATGTTGAACCTCTAACCCACCATTGTCCTAGCAAACCGTTGATTGGCTATGTTACCGCTTTGCTCAGCCCTTCTTATAGCGTTGTTAGCTGCAGGTGAAGATTGGAGTCGTTCCTTGTTGGAACATTTATTTACTTGTTGGGATATCATTATATTGCTATGTTATCTTAATGCATCTATATACTTGGTAAAGGGTGGAAGGCTCGGCCTCTCGCCTAGTGTTTTGTTCCACTCGTGCCGCCCTAGTTTCCGTCATATCGGTGTTATGTTCCCGGATTGTGCGTCCCTTACGCGGTTGGGCTATAATGGGAACCCCTTGATAGTTCGCCTTGATTAAAGCTTTTCCAGCAATGCCCAACATTGGTTTTACCATTTGCCACCTAGACTCTTTTTCCCTTGGGTTTCCGGAGCCCGAAGGTCATCTTTATGTTAGCCCCCCACGGGCCAGTGCTCCCCTGAGTGTTGGTCCGAACTAGAGCCCTGTGCAGCGCCACCTCGGGGAAACTCGAGGTTTGGTTTTAGTTGTACGGATTGCTCATCTGAGTGTGCCCTGAGAAAGAGATATGTGCAGCTCCTATCGGGATTTGTCGGCACATTCGGGCGGTGTTGCTGGACTTGTTTTAACCTGTCGAATCATCTTGTTGTACCGAGATACCGAGTCTGATCGGTGTGTCTTGGGTGGAGGTCTATTCCTTTGTTGACCGTGAGAGCTTGTTATGGGCTAAGTTGGGACCCCCCTACAGGGATTGATCTTTCGAAAGTCGTGCCCGCGGTTATGGGCAGATGGGAATTTGTTAATGTCCGGTTGTAGATAACTTTAACTAAACTCAATTAAAATGAATCAACCGTGTGTGTTACCGTGATGGCCCCTTCTCGGCGGAGTCCGGGAAGTGGACACGGTGTTGGAGTTATGCTTGCGCAGGATGTTCCTTTAGCTTCTCGCTCGTGCTTCGCCTTCTCTTCTCGCTCTCTTTTGCGTATAAGTTAGCCACCACATATGCTAGTCGCTTGCTGCAGCTCCACATATGTTTGCCTTATCCATTCCTATGAGCTTAAATAGTTTTGATCGCGTGGGTGTGAGATTGCTGAGTCCCTGTGGCTCACAGATACTACAACTCCAGATGCAGGTCCAGGTGTTTCTGCTCCAGTTGACGGTTACGAGCTCAAGTGGGAGTTCGACGAGGACTCTCAGCGATACTACGTGTCTTTTCCGGATGATCAGTAGTGGTGCCTAGTTGGGGTTATCGATTCAGGACCTTGTCGCATGTTGGGGGTCTTTTCTATTTTGGCGCCGTAGTCGGGCCATGAGTGTTTGTTTGATGGATGTTATTTATGTACTCGGATGTGACGTGGCGAGTGTAAGCCAACTATGTTATCTCCCCCTTTTATTATATATTACATGGGATGTTGTAATGATTGCCTGACTTGCGACATTGCTTTCAATGCGGTTATGCCTCTAAGTCGTGCCTCGACACGTGGGAGCTATAGCCGCATCGAGGGCGTTACAGTGCGCTCGAGCCCCGACCCCGACCTCGACGCCGCCCTGCCCCTCCCTCATCGCAGGCACCCGAGGTGAGCACGCCCGCTCCTCCTTCTCCCCTACCTCTGCCTAGGGTTTCTTTATATTTTAGTTGCATATTAAGTTTATTTTTATTTATAGTAAGTTTATTTTAGTTGCATATTAAGAACTAGGTACTAATTAGGTACTAGAATATTTTTATTTATAGTAAGTTTATTTTTAGTAAGAACTAGTTAGTAAGAACTTGTTTCTATTTTTTAGTTAAAGCAATTTTTCCCGCCTCGACGTGGACGATGCCTATCCCGCATCCTCGTCGTCGAGTCGGCGGAGGACGACACCTGCTTGACCAGATCGGCCATGTCTGGGACTGGGCTCCGCTGGGGTGGTACTGGGAGGCGCTACATACCGGGGGGCGCAGGTTGGTGAGGAGCCAGCCTGTCATTGACCCGAACCTTCTTTGGTGGTGGTCGTGTGGGCCAGTGATGACCGAGAGGCTCGAGGACTCCGCGGAGGTGGTGCGTCACCGTGTCAGTGAGGAGGACGCGCACGTCCGTCGCTACTTGTTTGCGTTGGAGCACAGGACGTTCTCCAATACCTGGCAGGTTCTCCGGGGATCTCACTGGAGCTATGATCCCGTGATGGTTCCTTCTCTGTGGGTGTCCACCGCCCGCGCCGATACCCGTCGTGTGCTAGGGTTTTAGTTGTATTAGTGATGTTACATGTATGACACTCTTCGTGATGTATTAGTGGTAATATTCGACGATGTACGGACGCATGAGATGATTTACTTTTGCTTATTGAATGCATGCTAATTTGAGTCCTATAAGATATTTTGAAATGTATATCTTGTGTTGCTCAATATCCAAGTGGCCCGTCATGTTTGCAGGTTACACCTCCGAGTGGCCTATGTTTTGCCGGGTGTTGATTCATTTCCGTTCCGGCAAATTTCAGGCGCTCGATATGTCCTGTTTTAGCAAAGGTCATGCCGGATTTTTTCGTGAATTTTGGCATGACTTGTGCCAGAATATGTAGGAAATATCGAGTGCCCCGGATTTATGTGTTGAGTATCTTGGTAGTTGTCTTTGATCGATTTTCAATTAATGTTTTAACTATGAACATAGGAAATGTCTGACGACGAAAAGGATTTCGGTATTTGCAAATATTGCGAAGACGAGCGCGGCCTGTGCGACGGAATCTTCCTATATGATGATAGGCGCTTCAGCATCAAGCTGGACAAGAACTTTGAAGTGGATACAGTAAGTCACAGCGACAAGTCTTTTTTCGTAATTAAGCATGACATCTGCTTCATTTGCTTCCACTTATATATTTTTTACTATTCCACTAGTGTATCCCCTGCCATGCAAGAGTTTTTATATTGGATAAGATAGGTTTCAGTCATAGTATGGAGGAAAAGAAAGTTTACTTGAAGACCGAGCATGGTTATATTTTCCATGCAAAATTGTACAATTCAGACGACTACACCTATTTTGGATGCAAAACATGGCGAGCACTATGCAAGACTTATGCATTTGAGCCTGATATGGTTATCACCTTTGATATTCGTCCGGAAGATGATATTGAAGGTAATACCGATATCTAGGTCGATGTGTAGACGCCTCCAGTTATACCATTATGTAAGTTTCTCAACCATATTTATGTCTTTGATATTGTTTATTCAAAAAGAGTTGACAACTAATTTTTATTGTCAGCTTATTTCGGTGCAAGCAAACATGTCCAGCGCTTGGTAGACAGGACCTCATACTGTCCTGGGGCTGAACTCAACTGCGAGGAGCTCAGTCATTATGTTTCATGGCTTCAGGATCTTGATACTGTCAAGACAAATTTTCTTCCTGCATTTAGAAATGTTAGTACTGAAAATGTGCGACCAATAGTGTTCGTAATGAACTACGGTCACATCTATTTAGGAAGGATGGTAAGATTTTTACTATTTGTCATCAGTGCATCTTTTCCATACATTATTTTTGAAACTAAACTTCATTGCTAGGTATGTTAACATACGATGTTCTTCAACAGGGACTTCCGATGAATGTTGTGCCTTATGGGATCGAGACTAAAGGTACCATGAGTATTATCAGCTTACGACCAAGATATCCTACAGATTACTTTAGTGCATTCAAGATTAGCGACGGATGCTTAATAGTGCAAGACTGGACCAAATATGTGATGGGGGAGCGCAGAGAAGTACTAGGGGGCAGCAAATAGATGTGCTACCCATGATTAGGAGACGGGTTCATCTGCATGCTCCAGCTTGATCAAGGAGGAGAGCTATACATGTTTTATGTTATTTTACCTAAGAGAGAGCAGCAGGAGTGATTAGCTAGCTAGAAATGAGTTTGAGGATGATGATGTGCTACACTATATTACTATGATGATAAAATAGCTAGTGTTGGTGGTAATGACTATGATGATTATTATTAGCTAGTGTTAGTGGTGATTAAATAAATACTGTTTTTTAGACAGAAATAAATAATGTTGGTGGTAATGACTATGAGGATGATTAAATAGCTTGTGCTGGCGGATTAGATTCAAGTGGAGGCAACATGTGGTGCACATCGAAAGTACTACTAGTCCAAACAAGATCAAGTTTGGATTAGTAGTATACTTTTGACATGCACCACATATTGCCTCCACTTGAATCTAATCCACCTTCATTTGACACACTGTTATGGACATAATGATGTAAACCTCATAACTGGTATTGTACCAATATTTGTACGATGGCGCATAAATACACTAAAAATTAAAAAAAATAAAAAAAAAGCACTAGAAGCGATGGACAGAAAACACGCTGCAAGTAGTTACCTTAGCAGCAGCGTGGTACCGAACAAACGTTGCAGCTATTTGTCCTAGCAGTAGCGCGGGCAGGCACGCGCTGCTGCTAAGCAATAGCTGTAGCGCCTTATTAGTAGCACGCCCTCCCGTGCTACTAGTGAGCACAAAACCCGCGCTACTGCTAGGGTTTTCCCTAGTAGTGACTATCCATGCATTTGGTTCACAAGAAACATGCAAAGGAAAAACGAAAGGATTTTTTAATCTCAATTTCAAAGAAGAACACATCAATTCTAATATCCACGACACCTTTTTCAAATTCCTATTCATGAATGAGACTAACATCCTTAGTGGCATAATAACAATCTAAACATACATTTTTGTGTGGTTTGACTTTAGTTTGACCATGCTTATTAGGATTCTTGTGTTTTTCAATTCTTGTGAATCATACACCGAGTTGACAAAATTTCCCTGCAAAAAAAAAGGCAAAAATTCCGTGCTTTTGAAGCAAAAAAGGGTCACCCCAGTTTAGTTAATAGAAACCATCAGGTCCTAACAATCTCTGTGTTTACCATTGCGCATGCATTCATATCCTATTTCTATGTTTTTTTATTTCTACATTTCTAAAATCAAGCAACTCAAAGAAGCCCTAAAAGTGTAGCACAGATTGGTGCCCAGCAGAATGTTAAAATAATACCCCCTCCGTCCCAAAATAAGTGTCTCAACTTTGTACTAGCTCTAGTACAAATTTGTACTAAGCTCAAGATACTTATTTTGAGAAGGAGGGAGTATATACCAACGAATAAATATTTGAATTACAGTGCGTCATTTTCATTTCAAGAAAAGTTGTATGGTTTTACTAAAACATTGACATGTTACGGTCAGACAGCTTCATTGAGATGCTGCCAAATTTGTTTGAATTGAAGTCGTTTTGACTGAAGCTCAGGACCCCAAAAAATAGCATGGCCAGCGGCAGAGCAATGTACACTTGAAAGTTCTGCACGCACGGAGAAAAAGAAAGGCACGCCATTTTCCAGTTTCCCTGTTTATTCTAACTCTTCTCAGGCACCGTCGGAAATTTATGTGCTTCTAGAATCGTTTGGCTCTAGCCTCTAGGATTTCTTCTCTCCGGCGAGCTGACGTTCATCGATGATGCTAGCTAAGCTCGCCGTGTAAATTTAGTCACACATGTTATTCGTCAGCTCGTCGGGCAAGTCCCAGAGTACGCAATCGGATCCAAACAGCCCCGACATGTCGGAGGCTCCCTTCCCTCCCTCCTTGCCGTCTTCCGCCTCATCGTCGCCGCCGCTGCTGCCAACGCTGTCGTTGCCTTTTTCCTGCAATGCTGGCCTGCCCCCCTCGGTGCCGGAGCTCCCACTGTACATGCTGTGGTGGCTCCACATCGACGTGCCCTGGTCGCCGTCGCCCCCAAGGACGTACCCCGACGCCGTCCCTTCGTACCGGAACTCCGTCGCGTGCGCAGGGTTGAATGCGGCGTACATGCCGGCCAGCCCCTCGGACATGTCGCCCGATGGCCACGGCTTGTCGGCGGCGGGAGCGGCGGGCTCGCTCATGATGGCGCGGGACAGGCCCATCTTGATGCGCTCGATGGTGTCGTCGGCTTGTGGCGGCGCGTTGAAGCAGGGCGTGATGAGCGCGCCCGAGCCCATGGCCATGCCCCCGCTGGCGCCCGCCGCCATGTCGGGTATGGCGGGCGAGGGGAAGTCGGTGGGGCGCTTCTTGGTGAGGAGGTGGAGCATCTCGTCCTTGAAGCACCCCAGGGCGGCCTCGGCGAGGTGCGCCACCTGCGGCGGGGCGAGCGTGGTGGCGATCTCGGCCATGAGGTGCGAGAAAGACTTGTGCGTGACGGGGTCGATGCCCATCCCGGACAGCTTCTTCTTGAGCTTGGTGTTCCAGTGGTTCTTGACGTCGTTGTCCGTCCGCCCCGGCAGCTGGGCCGCGATCACCGACCACCTGCACGCCAACGCCAACGCCAACGCATTGATCAGCAAAACGCCAGCGAGATGCAGCTAGCTCAGACGCGGAACGAGACGGCGTGGATCATCCTGGGGTACCTGTTGCCGACGACGGAGTGCAGCTTGATGATGGTCTGCTCCTCGGCGTCAGTGAACTCGCCGTGCTTGAGGTCGGGCCGCAGGTAGTTGGTCCACCGCAGCCGGCAACTCTTCCCGCAGCGCTGCAGCCCTGTCACGCGCGGCAACCTCGTTCAGCGCCAGCGACAACAGCAACGCAACACGTTCCTTCCACTTAACCAGAGCGTCTGCGCCGCGGACTCACCGGCGTTCTTGGGGATGAGGCGCCAGTTGCGCGTGCCGTGCTGCGTGATGTAGGAGAGCAGCTTGTTGTCCTCCTCGGGCGTCCACTGCCCGCGCTTCACGTTGTCCTTCTCGCAGCACGGGATCCGGCCCATGTCGGCGCGTCCGCCTCCGAGGCCGCCCTGCTCGCGCGCGGGATCCGTCGTGGAGATTCCGCTTTCCGGTAGGCCGGTACGTCGCCGGCGCTGCGTTCTAGCGAGTGAGTGTGTGAGCGTCTGAATTTTCGATCGGCGTGCGGCGCTTGCATCCGCCGGCGCGCTGGGAAGTATATATAGGTGCGGGGCGCGCGGTCGTGTGGGCGTGCGGCCGGCGGCACGGGAAGGGCGGGGCGGGGCGCTGGGCGAAGGAGGCATGGGCGGGATAAAGAATTCAACGCCGCCCAAAGCGTGAGCGCCCTTAGGGACGGGACAGGTTGCCCACCCGCACAGCGCCGGGTCAACCCCCAGTCCAAGCAAGCACGGCGTCCGTCGCGTTTTCGCCAGCTCGTCGATGCTCCGCTCCGCTCCGATGCGCGCTGCGGCGTCGACGGGCTGAGACGTACTTTCTGACAGTGCAAAGTCCGGTGCCGAGTGCGTGCGTGCGTGCGTGCGTAGAGTTGTACTTACCCGTGCCCCTTTGAGTAAAAGCAGCACTACGGTCAATTCCAATTCCAAGGTCATTCATTCAGAGAGACAGAGACTCCAGATTTTCCTCCACAAAATTACTTTGAGAGGTGAATGGATCGTCTAATTAGCAGTGACATGAGCAAGTCATATTTCCAAAGTTAATCTAGTGCTACATTCTATTGCTCGAAGAATGCTACTGTCAATACGTCAAATCTTTTGAGCTTCCTTTTTATTGGCAGAGCTTTGGACATCTCCCTCAAATCACCCGCAAACATTCAGACCATACTCTCTGAACGCAGTTTGTCATCCATAATCGCCCCGTATAAGTTCTCGGGCTCGTCCGGCTGTCCGAAATCCTGAAAACCGGATGCAAAGTTGCGGGAGTTTTGCAGGGGCCGTTCTCTAGAAAGGACCCGTTCTTGACAATGAAGATCATGCCCTTAGATCTGTGATAAAAGGTATACCCAATGGTTTCTTTAGGATATCCTATGAAGACGTACTTCTTCGCTTTGGGATCGAGCTTATCAGGCTAAAGCCTCTTGACATAAGCGTCATTTTCTCAAAATTTAAGAAACGACAACTTAGGTTTTTTGCCAAACCATAAATCATACGGTGTCATCTAAACGGCTTTAGACGATGTCCTATTTAAAATGAATGCGTTTGTTTCTAATACATAAACCCAAAATGAAAATGGCAAATCGGTAAAAGACATCAGAGAACGCATCATATCCAACAAAGTATGACTACGACGTTCAGACACCCTGTCGTGGATTTAACACAACAGATGCCCTAGCAAGAGCACTTAGGTGTGGAGCCATCGCCGCTAGATTAGCTTGAAGGGGTTAAACGGGACAAAGGACACAAAGAGTTTTTACCCAGGTTCGACCCCTCTTAATGAGGTAAAAGCCTACTCCTGCTTTAGGTTGTATTGCTTGGGTTCGATTACCAGGGAGCGAATACGCTTGACCTAGTCCTCGACTTGTTATTTTTCTTGCCTTAACCCGCCTCCGGGCCATCCCTTTATATACACAGGTTGATGCCCAGTGGCTTACAGAGTCCCGATCGGCTAATACACAAACTGTCCGGCTCGGTGACTTGTCTTACAATACAAGTTACAAATATGGCGGTTTATCCTCTTGGGGCTCCAGCCGCCTCTGGGTCTTGGGCCTTCCATAGGCTTGCTTCATAACCTGCCATATTCATCCTTGAGTCGCCAATGGTATGATCCGGCCCCTCCTAGGCGGGGCGTACCTAATAGTTATATCCCCAATATTAGGCCCCAGGTTGATGTGAACTTGTTCATATCAATCTTCAGTACTTGACTTAGAAAAATCCTTCACCGTCAATCTTTACGAAATCTTATAACCCACCATGACGTCAGCTCACAAAATTGTATTAACCCGCTATGACGTCATCTTGCATTAATATCGCACGAGGCCCAAAACATCTCAGTATATCTTCATCTTTAATGAATCTCTTCAAAATCGAGGCGTCCATGCTGCGACATAACCATTTTTCGGCCTCCTCGATTCCCGCACATGCCATCTATCCACAGCCTTATAAATAGGGATAAGGGTCCTTTTCATCCCCCCCCTTGCCTCCTCGTCTTCATCCTCTTTCTCGCCACACCACACGCGCCCGAGCTCCGCCGCCGTCGACCTCGCGAACTGCCTCAACTCCGGCCGCTGCATCGACCTGAACGAAACAGAGCACCGCTGTCACATCCCTAGCTTCTGGTAATGCACTAGGCTAGACCTTTTGCTGCATCATGTTTAAATTCAAATGAAAATTGAATTGAGGAATTTTCAAAGCCTCAGAAACCTCTAAAAATAACCAACAATTAAATCTTCTCAAATGTGTCCAAGAAAATGTTCATGTTATCCTCTGGAAATATTGGCAAGAGGTAAAATCCAAACCAATATTTTTGGTGTCTCAGAAACATTTAATTTGGGCATTTGAATTAAATCAATAATTATTTGAATTGGATTTATATCTACTATTAAATAAATATAGGTCCAATAATTCTGAAATATTTTGTGGAGCATTGTTTTAATTCTTTTAGCTCCTAAAAATATTGTCAGAAGCAAAATAAATTGAATTGGTTTCAAAACCAAATTCAAAACAAACCTGCAAAATAGAAAACTGAAATAATTAGAAAAAGGAGAGAGAGTCTTACCTGGCCCCTTACCTGGCTGGCCCAGTGGACAGCCCAGCCCACTGGCCTGGTGCCAGTCGTCCTCTACCTCTGCCAGTAGGCAGAGGAGGGAGACAGCGCACGCGCGCGCCGTGGCGACACGCCACCTCCCTGCCTGCCTGCGTCCCTCGCCACCGCGACGCCTCGGGCCTTCTCTTCGGCGCCGCCTCGAACCCCTGGACCCCCTCACTCGTCCCCTTCGTCTCTCCCTCGCCTCTCCCTCTCGCACACCCGAACGCCATCGTCGCCGCCGTTCGTCACCGCCGCAGCCACAGCCACTCCCTCGCTCCCTCTTCGTATCCCAGAGCTCCGCCGGTCCTCCCTCGTCCTCCTCGTCGTCTCATGCGACCAGAAGAGCCCCGGAACGCCGCCCCCGACGTTTTCCCCCTCGCCGGCCGCCGAGGATCTTCTCCGTCGATTCGGCCACTCCGGCGCGCCCCCGAGCTCGCTGACCCTCCCTACACGATCCCCGTGAGTCCCTGCTTCATTTCCCCCTAACCCCAAGTCCGATTTCGAGCTCTAGCCGCCCCCTCTACCGGAGCCGAGACGCTCCGCCGCACGGACTCGTCGCCGGCGAAGCCCCGGTGACCAAATGGCCCCACGCGTGCGTCCGTTGCACTCGAAACGACCCGTGGAGCAACGCTAGCGTGGCAGCTAGCTTGTTTGCAAGCCGCAGCGCTAACCCCGCACCCACCCGAGCTCCGGCCGCCGCCTCGGGCTCCATTCCGGCGAACCCCGGCCACCCCCGCACCTCCCGTTGGCCCCCCTAGATGCGCACGGGCACGGGCTACCTTCTGGTGCCCTTCGCGCGTCCAGCCGCCGCCCGTAGCGCAACCCCGGTGAACTTCCGCCGCGTTTCGGGTCGCCGCTGGCCGAACTCCGGTGGCCAGTGACGTGGCGCTGTCATTAGCCACTAATGACCATGCTAAACACCCCCCACAGACACTGACAGCGGGCCCCGTAGCGGGTCAAAGCCCGAATCAACGCGGGATTAGCCCCCGTGTCACTGACGTGTGGACCCCACACGTCAGGTTTGACCCTGACCGGCCCCTGTTGACTTGCTGACGTCATGCCGACGTCATGCTGACGCAGTAAAGTATTTCTGGAATTAAATAAATTAGGAAATGATTTATAATTCCAGAAAATTGTATAAACTTTAATAAATCATAGAAAATTAACCGTAACTCCAAATTAAATAATTTATATATGAAAAATTATCAGAAAAATTCAAGGAATCCATCTGTACCATTTTCATGAATGTTAGAACAACTTATAGCTGCTGTTTAGCACAAATCAATTAAATGGCATTTGAATAATCACATATGGGGTTTAAATTTGAATCTTATATTCAAACCAACTTCATTTAATCTGTTGCTAGTTGCATTAGCTCAAAACACATTCATATTGCCATGTCATGAGCATGCATCATATTGTGCATTGCATTGATTGTGTTCCTTTCTGTGTTGCCGGTATTTGTCCCCTCTCGATAGACGTGATACCGATGATGTGATCGTTGACACTGATGAAGACTCAATGTTATCTTCAGAAGTGCCAGGCAAGCAAAACCCCCTTGTTCATTCCGATACAATCCTACTCTCTCGCTCCTGCTCTCTTTTACTGCATTAGGACAACACCGATTCATCTGTTACTTGCTGCGGTAGCTGAACCCCTTTATCCTTTGCATGACCTGTCATTCCACAGTAAATAGATGAAACCCACTAGTATGAGTAGGAGTTGTTTGAGCCCTGTTGTGCCTACTCATTCATGCTTGTTTGTCACGCTTGCTACTGCTTAGAGTTGAGTCAGGTCTGATTCATCCGGGATGAATCAGAGGCGGGTGAACATGTCCTACTGTGTGTGAGCTAAGTGTGTGAACACGATTTGGTAAAAGGTGTCGGTGAGAGGCCATGTAGGAGTACATGGTGGGTTGTCTCATTGAAGCTGTCCTCAGGAACTGAGTTCTGTGTTTGTGATCCATGATTCAGCTACTACCATACATTGGGCCCTGAAATATGACCCCGCTCGACTTCTTATTCACCCTAGTCCTCTGTCCAGGAGTTGCAAGTAGTTTCTGGTGTTTGTAGTATGCTGGAGGCCGTGGACAGCGCTGACCGTAGGGGTGGGCTGTGATGCGGTAGGCACGTGGCCGGGTAAACCGGGCACCCGTTTGGTGTCACGGAACCCTGTTCACATCGTTTGGGGCTGTGAGCGAAACTCCGGCCGGATCTCCTCATGGATGGAACCCGAATAGGCGATAAACCTGGACTAGAGACTTGAGTGTTTAGGTAGGTCGTGGTCTACACCCACGTCGGCTTTCGCTTGAAGTCTGCCGAGCACATGTCATGTGCAGACGCTAAGTGGTGGAAACATGTATGAAGAAGTACACCCCTGCAGGGTTAACATCATCTATTCGAATAGCCATGTCCGCGGAAAAGGACTTCTGGGTTGCTTATATCAGTTCATAGACAAGTGAAAGTGGATACTTTAAAATGCGCAAGATAAGCGTGAGTGCTATGGATGGCGTTCTTGTAGGGAGACGGGAGCGGATCCATAGTGGTGTATTGATATGGTGAATATGTGGACTCGTGTGCGCCACCTCAAAAGAGTCGCTTGCAGTCGTAATTTAGGATAGCCACCGAGTCAAAGCTGGCTTGCTGCAGTTAAACCCCACCACCCCCTTTGTTGAAAATGATGCATATGTAGTTAGTTCTGACGTAAGTCTTGCTGGGTACATTTGTACTCACGTTTGCCTATTTTATGTTTTTGCAGAGAGACTTCAGTCTCACTAGTAGTTCCACGTGGACTTCGACGTTTAGCTTGTTACCTCAGCTACGATCTTGTGCCTCGGCAGGATTTGGTAGATAGTCAGGCTTCTCAGCCTTTTTCATTTATAGATGTCTGTACTCAGACATGATAGCTTCCGCTTGTGCTTGATTTGTATGCTCTGAATGTTGGGTCATGAGACCCATGTTTGTAATATCTCGCTCCTCGGAGCCTATTGAATAGATTACTTGAGTCATAGAGTCATGTTGTGATGCCATGTTGTATTTGCACATATCGAGCATATTGTGTGTATGTTATTGAAATGCTTGGTATGTGTGGGATCTGACCATCTAGTTGTTTATCTTTAGTAGCCTCTCTTACGGGGAAATGTCTCCTAGTGTTTCCACCGAGCCATGGTAGCTTGCTACTGCTCCGGAACACTTAGGCTGGCCGGCATGTGTCCTTCTTCGTCCCTGTGTCTGTCCCTTCGGGGAAATGTCACGCGGTGAATACCGGAGTCCTGTTAGCCCGCTACAGCCCGGTTCACCGGAGTCCTGCTAGCCCAGTGCTACAGCCTGGATTCACTCGCTGATGACCGACACGTTCGATGCTGGGTCATGGATGCCTGTCCCTGTAAGTCTGTGCCGCTTTGGGTTTACGACTAGCCATGTCAGCCCGGGCTCCTTATCATATGGATGCTAGCGACACTGTCATATACGTGTGCCAAAAGGCGCAAACGGTCCCGGGCAAAGGTAAGGCGACACCCGTGGGAATACCGTGCGTGAGGCCGCAAAGTGATATGAGGTGTTACATGCTAGATCGATGTGGCATTGAGTCGGGGTCCCGACAGCGTTGGTATTAGAGCTTGACTGCCTGTAGGATTACCAAGCCAAACTGGTCGAAGTTGAGTCTAGAAATTCTTTAGTTATATAAGGGAATTGATTGTGGGATGGAACGTAAGGCTCTTTTTACTCCTTATACCTCATGCCCTTCTGATCTGAGTCATCTTATCTTTCCTGCGGGGATTAAGAACTAGGCTATCTCTTCTTTCTATTAGGATCACGTGTTACTAATCAGTAGACTTATAAGATTGTTGGATTTAAGTCTCAGTTCAGTTCCTACTACTTCCGTATGTTAATTGTTGATCTCGGAACCTTGATATTGTGCTTCTGAGTGGTTATGCCACCATTTTTGTGATTGTCTCAAATCTTTTTGAGCAATTATAGCCGTTATGCTGTCCGAGTCATCCCAGGTTTCTAAATAGTCCGATGCATTTGCAAATCCCTTCCTTCTGTTTCCGATGTTCCCATGGACCAGATTAACCACACTAATCGGTGTGTTGAGGTAATTATTGCCTCGACATATATGTTGGAATTATTATTATGACCCTAAGTGCTTAGGGGATCATCTAGTGGTCTAGCCATGATTTGTGTCCTAGTGTGAAGATTCTGGCCTTTATTCTCGGAAGCATCCCGTGATGCTACTTAGTAGTAGGTATTCTACTCCTGGGTTCTGAACCCGAGATTCACTCTACCTACTTCATGTTGATAGTAATTGCTAGTGCCTTTAGGATATTAGTAACCTTTGCGATAGTCCTTGAAGTCCGTGGTATCTTCTTCTTCCAAATACCATGAACTACTTATGGCAGATGTTTATTGGATCAAAAAAAAATCACAATTAGAGTACTCTTGAGGAGTTCTCCATTCATAAATCGTGACTCTGCCAGTTCTACCTTTCTGCATGGGTTATCCGGAAGAAATATGTTGAACTTGGTTCGACATACTAATCTATGCATCCACAACTCCGAAAGTTATATGTTCCTTTGAGTTGTTCTCTTTAGTTGCATTCTGACCCTCGTCTATCAATTGATAGTCAAGAGTATGCGTGCGTTCGTTCATCGATGCCTATGACTCTTGTGGTCTGTCAAGCCATTCTATTCCGGAATGACTAGGAGAAACAAACTCCAGTACCTCTTCCATATCTAGGATTGGGTCAAAGTAGTTGTATTCCACAGATCAAATGCCAATCCAGCTTTTGGTTCTGCTCTACCTTGGAGTATTACATATTTTATATCGAGATTGTTATAGGAATTGCACACCATCCCATGAACTCTTGGTACAATGACACTTCTTGCCATCACTGTTCATTCCTCGGCCCTTGTGTTGATGCAACCGGAATACCGACAAATGAATTGTGATGTGTGAAATCAATACTGCTAGCAACTCTGTTGCTTGGTAGTTAAAGGATAATAATTTCATTCTTAGTATGTTGGTTTTCGAATCATCCTTCTAAGACTGATCGTGCTACCTAGTCCTTATTTCGGTGCACCCTTCGATTGATGAGTTAGGATCTTGTCAAGTCCTCACTCATTTGATCATATCGTCTTGCCCTCAAAAGCAAGATTGTTCTCGAGCTTAGTAACATACCGGTGGTTCGTGACTTTCCAAATATCTTCTTGGAGGTGTTACCGGGTTGTCACCTGACCGCTATGTTGAGTTCGTGATCAAGTTGGTTTCTTGTGAACCACCTTCTCTCCAAGAATCGGTGTTAGATATCCCTGAGCTAGTTGGTTAAGCTAGACAACAACTTGGAGAGTTGGAAGATAAAAGCTTGTCTAACTTAGTTCGTTCCAAAGGGATATTCTTGTGTAGTGTGTGTTGAAGAAAGATGATATCTTCATCGATTGGTCCTTGTGATCAGTTGCTGGACCTATTGTCTTATCAATCCTTTGATTTGAGTGTGGGCTATCGTCAAATCAAATCAGTACCAACGATGCTCGTAATGTTGTCTTATTCGTGGTTGATCCCTCGAGCATACACCATTATATCTTTTGGGTCTGACCAATGCTATCACTTGTTCACTTAACTATGGAATTCCTTTTAAAAGGAAACCCGGATGAATTGTTGTTGTGCCCATTGACAACATCCTTGTCTTCTCCATAATTTTGCTGAACATTAAGCTAGTGTTGGAAACTTTTGAAAGCATTTGTTCATGCTAGCTCATGAAGCATATGTTTGGATGAAGGTAGTGACTTCCTTTAATTCATGTGCATCTGATGCAAGTTGCCGCCGTGGATTCGAGAAAGTCAATGTTGCTTTCTTTGGAATCATTCCAAATCAGTCATGCACACGTGCGAAGAATGCTGTGGTTTGAAGACTTGCAACCTTCAATCTATATGTATCCCTAGCACACCAAGCCACTAATTGATTTGTTCAAGGAGAAGGAGTTCCTTCATAAGAGCTAATCCGGACTTATGAAAGAACCTCGATACCCTCGTTGATGGTTCCCCCTCCTGAACTCGGTAGTGTTTTATTATAAGACTACCACGTGGTCATGCTTGTCTGGGACAATGTGTTCACATGTTTGTAGCAGAACCAGCTCATGTTTTGGAGCTTGCTATCGTAGTTCATCTCCCAAGAATCCCGCAACGTCATCTCGTCGATTTGTGTTGCAAACTTTCATTTTTCTTCCTAAGACTCGATGAGCCTGGAATATCCTAACACCAACCAGAGCTGAATCTCAGGCAGATATGATGGTTGGAACATTTCCCTAAGAACTATAATATTGGTCTCTCGATAACCGGTAAGGTGGATGTCGTGGCCAACACACCCATCCGGTAGACCTATTATTATAGTATCTTGTTTGAGGAAGTTGGCCACCCCCCCCCCATAGGGATTTCGTAGGATTTACTCCCTAGTTGCCCCTATGGATTTTTGTGTTCCCGAAGTCCGACCTTTTACTTGATGTTTTAGATATCAAACCATATCTATGAATGGGTTATACTAGCACATCAAGGAGAACATTAGAAGCGGAGTGCTAAATGTCTCTCGGTCGATCATCCAGATTTTATTTGCTTGGCCTCGCTAAGGTGAAATATGAGAAAGTGTTATCCTCCTTCGCATCTGCATCGTCCATCGCTATTCATCATGGTAGTATGTTGTGTTGTCAGCACCCTTGACGCGGTTGTTGATAAAACCTTGATGGTTGTGGAAATGCTCAAGTTCTTGAGAGCACGCACAAGCGCTACGTCTTATCATCGGCACTAGCTGGGATTGCCCCAGATTTCCTCGGTTATGCTATAACCACTCCAACAGTAAATTCACTCTCTATTGTTGGGTTCTTCCCCAGTTACCAGAATCATTCCCAGCGTTTGCATTTTGTTCCCAGCTTGCACCGCCAATGTGCCATTCTACCATGGGTCTCTTCCATTTCCGGTGATAAGCAAAATTCATCCATTACGTTGTCTTCAACAAGGTAATCCACATCATCCAAGTCCGAGTATGCCATTCTACCGACCCCCTCCAAACGATCGCTCGAGAATTGCCTTAGGCTGGTTTAAAGAGTTTCAATGATCTCTGAATCAAAAGTAACTCTTTTTGCCACTCAAGGGGATATCTCTACGAGTCACCTTCCCTAAGGTGTATCGTTATGGTATCATGGCAACTCAACTCCTCGCTACGTTGACCATCGTTTACCACCTTCTTAGGTATGAAATTATTGTCTACCTAGTGAACCTTCGTCATCCGTTTCTTCCACCCCTATTGATGTGTATCTCGTGTCTCAACCCGAAAGGTGGTTCTATGTCTCATTCCGTAAGTTAATCTTGAGTTGTTCGATCTTCGAGGAGATCGACCCTTCTAGAGTCTCCTTCTTCCCTCCATGTCATGTTGGCAGGATTTCTCAGAGCAAGACATCAAGACAATAATGGTGATCGAATCAACGTTCCTATGAAGTGCAACCTGGATCGTGAAGATTGTACTAGTTGCGTTTCCCCTTCACCTTACCCTACGCTTGAATCTCGAGACGAGATTCTTGTTTAGTGGGGGTGAGTTGTCACATCCCTAGCTTCTGGTAATGCACTAGGCTAGACCTCTTGCTGCATCATGTTTAAATTCAAATGAAATTTGAATTGAGGAATTTTCAAAGCCTCAGAAACCTCTAAAAATAACCAACAATTAAATCTTCTCAAATGTGTCCAAGAAAATGTTCCTGTTATCCTCTTGAAATATTGGCAAGAGGTAAAATCCAAACCAATATTTTTGGTGTCTCAGAAACATTTAATTTGGGCATTTGAATTAAATCAATAATTATTTGAATTGGATTTATATCTACTATTAAATAAATATAGGTCCAATAATTCTGAAATATTTTGTGGAGCATTGTTTTAATTCTTTTAGCTCCTAAAAATATTGTCAGAAGCAAAATAAATTGAATTGGTTTCAAAACCAAATTCAAAACAAACCTGCAAAATAGAAAACTGAAATAATTAGAAAAAGGAGAGAGAGTCTTACCTGGCCCCTTACCTGGCTGGCCCAGTGGACAGCCCAGCCCACTGGCCTGGTGCCAGTCGTCCTCTACCTCTGCCAGTAGGCAGAGGAGGGAGACAGCGCACGCGCGCGCCGTGGCGACACGCCACCTCCCTGCCTGCCTGCATCCCTCGCCACCGCGACGCCTCGGGCCTTCTCTTCGGCGCCGCCTCGAACCCCTGGACCCCCTCACTCGTCCCCTTCGTCTCTCCATCGCCTCTCCCTCTCGCACACCCGAACGCCATCGTCGCCGCCGTTCGTCACCGCCGCAGCCACAGCCACTCCCTCGCTCCCTCTTCGTATCCCAGAGCTCCGCCGGTCCTCCCTCGTCCTCCTCGTCGTCTCATGCGACCAGAAGAGCCCCGGAACGCCGCCCCCGACGTTTTCCCCCTCGCCGGCCGCCGATAATCTTCTCCGTCGATTCGGCCACTCCGGCGCGCCCCCGAGCTCGCTGACCCTCCCTGCACGATCCCCGTGAGTCCCTGCTTCGTTTCCCCCTAACCCCAAGTCCGATTTCGAGCTCTAGCCGCCCCCTCTACCGGAGCCGAGACGCTCCGCCACACGGACTCGTCGCCGGCGAAGCCCCTGTGACCAAATGGCCCCGCGCGTGCGTCCGTTGCACTCGCAACGACCCGTGGAGCAACGCTAGCGTGGCAGCTAGCTTGTTTGCAAGCCGCAGCGCTAACCCCGCACCCACCCGAGCTCCGGCCGCCGCCTCGGGCTCCATTCCGGCGAACCCCGGCCACCCCCGCACCTCCCGTTGGCCCCCCTAGATGCGCACGGGCACGGGCTACCTTCTGGTGCCCTTCGCGCGTCCAGCCGCCGCCCGTAGCGCAACCCCGGTGAACTTCTGCCGCGTTTCGGGTCGCCGCCGGCCGAACTCCGGTGGCCAGTGACGTGGCGCTGTCATTAGCCACTAATGACCACGCTAAACACCCCCACAGACACTGACAGCGGGCCCCGTAGCGGGTCAAAGCCCGAGTCAACGCGGGATTAGCCCCCGTGTCACTGACGTGTGGACCCCACACGTCAGGTTTGACCCTGACCGGCCCCTGTTGACTTGCTGACGTCATGCCGACGTCATGCTGACGCAGTAAAGTATTTCTGGAATTAAATAAATTAGGAAATGATTTATAATTCCAGAAAATTGTATAAACTTTAATAAATCATAGAAAATTAACCGTAACTCCAAATTAAATAATTTATATATGAAAAATTATCAGAAAAATTCAAGGAATCCATATGTACCATTTTCATGCATGTTAGAACAACTTATAGCTGCTGTTTAGCACAAATCAATTAAATGGCATTTGAATAATCACATATGGGGTTTAAATTTGAATCTTATATTCAAACCAACTTCATTTAATCTGTTGCTAGTTGCATTAGCTCAAAACACATTCATATTGCCATGTCATGAGCATGCATCATATTGTGCATTGCATTGATTGTGTTCCTTTCTGTGTTGCCGGTATTTGTCCCCTCTCGATAGACGTGATACCGATGATGTGATCGTTGACACTGATGAAGACTCAATGTTATCTTCAGAAGTGCCAGGCAAGCAAAACCCCCTTGTTCATTCCGATACAATCCTACTCTCTCGCTCCTGCTCTCTTTTACTGCATTAGGACAACACCGATTCATCTGTTACTTGCTGCGGTAGCTGAACCCCTTTGTCTTTTGCATGACCTGTCATTGCCACAGTAAATAGATGAAACCCACTAGCATGAGTAGGAGTTGTTTGAGCCCTGATGTGCCTACTCATTCATGTTTGTTTGTCATGCCTGCTATTGCTTAGAGTTGAGTCAGGTCTGATTCATCGGGGATGAATCAGAGGCGTGTGAACCTGTCCTACTGTGTGTGAGCTAAGTGTGTGAACACGATTTGGTAAAGGTAGCGGTGAGAGGCCATGTAGGAGTACATGGTGGGTTGTCTCATTGCAGCCGTCCTCAGGAACTGAGTTCTGTGTTTGTGATCCATGATTCAGCTACTACCACGCATTGGGCCCGAAACCAATGGACCCTCTCGGCTTCTTGATCACCCTTGTCCTCTGTCCAGGAGTTGCAAGTAGTTTCTTGTGTTTGTAGTATGCTGGAGGCCGTGGGCAGCGCTGACCGTAGGGGTGAGCTGTGATGCGGTAGGCACGTGGCACGGTGTACCGGGCGCCCGTTTGGTGTCTCGGGAACCCTGTTCACATCGTTTGGGGCTGTGAGCGAAACTCCGGCCGGATCTCCTCATGGATGGAACCCGAATAGGCGATAAACCTGGACTAGAGACTTAGGTGATTAGGTAGGTCGTGGCCGACACCCACGTTGGGCTTCCGCTTGAAGGTTGCCGAGTACATGTCGTGTAAACGGCGGTAAGTGGTGAGAGCGTGTGTGAAGAAGTACACCCCTGCAGGGTTAACCTAATCTATTCGAATAGCCGTGTCCACGGAAAAGGACCTCTGGGTTGCTTATATCAGTTCATAGACAAGTGAAAGTGGATACTCTAAAATACGCAAGATAAGCGTGAGTGCTATGAATGGCGTTCTCGTAGGGAGACGGGAGCGGATCCATAGTGGTGTATTGATATGGTGAATATGTGGACTCGTGTGCGCCACCTCAAAAAAGTTACTCGCAGTCGTAGTTCAGGATAGCCACCGAGTCAAAGCTGGCTTGCTGCAGTTAAACCCCACCATCCCTTTGTTGATAATGATGCATATGTAGATAGTTCTGATGTAAGTCTTGCTGGGTACATTTGTACTCACGTTTGCCTATTTTATGTTTTTGCAGAGAGACTTCAGTCTCACTAGTATTTCCGCGTGGTCTTCGACGTTTAGCTTGTTACCTCAGCTACGATCTTGTGCCTCGGCAGGATTTGGTAGATAGTCAGGCTTCTCAGCCTTTTTCATTTATAGATGTCTGTGCTCAGACATGATAGCTTCCGCTTGTGCTTGATTTGTATGCTCTGAATGTTGGGTCATGAGACCCATGTTTGTAATATCTCGCTCCTCGGAGCCTATTGAATAGATTACTTGAGTCATAGAGTCATGTTGTGATGCCATGTTGTATTTGCACATATCGAGCATATTGTGTGTATGTTATTGAAATGCTTGGTATGTGTGGGATCTGACCATCTAGTTGTTTATCTTTAGTAGCCTCTCTTACGGGGAAATGTCTCCTAGTGTTTCCACCGAGCCATGGTAGCTTGCTACTGCTCCGGAACACTTAGGCTGGCCGGCATGTGTCCTTCTTCGTCCCTGTGTCTGTCCCTTCGGGGAAATGTCACGCGGTGAATACCGGAGTCCTGTTAGCCCGCTACAGCCCGGTTCACCGGAGTCCTGCTAGCCCAGTGCTACAGCCTGGATTCACTCGCTGATGACCGACACGTTCGATGCTGGGTCATGGATGCCTGTCCCTGTAAGTCTGTGCCGCTTTGGGTTTACGACTAGCCATGTCAGCCCGGGCTCCTTATCATATGGATGCTAGCGACACTGTCATATACGTGTGCCAAAAGGCGCAAACGGTCCCGGGCAAAGGTAAGGCGACACCCGTGGGAATACCGTGCGTGAGGCCGCAAAGTGATATGAGGTGTTACATGCTAGATCGATGTGGCATTGAGTCGGGGTCCCGACAACCGCGGCGCGCCTTCGTTGTCCATCAGCCCCAGTAAGTTCTCCTCTTTTCTCACATTAGATCTCCATTAGGGTTTGCTCAAGTTCATCGGAGTTCATCTCCATTCCTCTCTGTTCCTCCTTAGATCGTGTAGTTGAATCCGAATCTGTTACCAAAGTAATGCGGCAACCATTTAGCACTCATTTTTAATATCTGAATACCTCTCCTCCATAGAAGATATCATCTGAGCACATGAAATTTTCTGCTGCCGCCACCTTAGGTTTAAAATTTTCTTCATTTTCTGAACTGCTGTAGATCCAAAACTATAATACCAATATATGAAAATTGTTTGTCCAACACTTAGCAATCCTTCACTTATAGATCTGAAAACTAACAGTTGTTCGGGCGGCTTAACTGATAAAACCATAACCCGCCATATACCATTAGTCCCCTTTTAAGCCACCAACAGATATCTCTGCATAACTCAACGCTATCCTCCGGCTTAACACACTGCCTATTTATAGTTCTTACCTTTGAATCAACGACCGGCTTAACATTGTAGTCTTAAACCAGCAATATTTTCTTTTCAGACCTTCATCCTCAACAATGACTAAGAAGATCACTTCATGCAACTGGGTAGCTTCCCGGGTCACCGAGGAGGACTTGAACAATTTTGTGCAGACATGCATCTTAGCCAAAAAGGATGTCATCCCCTAGAGGGTCCCAGGCATTGAAAATCCTCCTGAGCCCAAATAGGGTGAAGTAATTGTTTTTACCGATCATATGATTTGGGGGTTCACCACGCCCAGTTCAAAATTCTTCCGCGGCGTGATACACTTTTTCTAGCTCCATCCTCAAGATATTGGGCCAAATTCCATTTCAAACATCTAACTTTCAAGTGTTCTGCGAGGTGTACCTTCAACAGGAGCCCATTGTAGAACTATTCATAGAATTTTATTACTTGAACGGCAGACTGAGTTCAGAGACAGACCCAGTCTAGAATTAGGTGGCATTTCTATTGAAGGACGGAAACAAGCCACTTTTCCATCCGCCAGACTGCCCAGCCATCCCAAAGACTGGAACCAAACTTGGTTTTATTGCCAAGACACTTCTCTAGAAGGGGAAAACCCTCTGCCGGGTTATCATGCCAACCGACTTAGCAACATACATCCTCTTCTAGAACGCATCACCACAGCTGAACGGAAGTAATATATGCATGTTTTTTCAAAGATCCGAGCCTTGATGGACAATGGTTTGACCGGAATCGATCTAGTCAGGTGTTGGGTCGCCTGGAGAGTTCTGCCCTTAAGTCGCCGCCCCGGCTTAATGTGCGAATACATTTGTGACTTAAAAGATCCTCAACGCCACTGCGAAATTCAATTGACTGATGAGGATATCAATGATATGACCAAGACTCTATTGAAAGAGAGCTTGGCAGATTGCAGCAAAGCCGAACTGAATACTTTCTGCGCTCTCAATAAGCCGTCAGCTGTAAGTTTTGCACATAATTTTTAGTTTGAATTATGTTTTCATTTAAACTGTCCTCTTATAATCGTCTGATTTCCACAGGCCGATTCTCCTTTTTGGTAGAAGAAGTTGTAGGATAAGCCGGCCAAGAAGACCCGGACAAAGAACAAGGCTAAAAGGCCTGCCAAGAAGAAGACCGACCCCTCCGAGTTACTTAACTTGGATGACAATTATGATGATGAGTCGGAGGTAGAACTTGATTCTCTTGGCTCATTTTTTGTACATATCATTAACAAGGACTATTATCAGGATGACGCGGAAGCCAGTCGTGTGGGTGATGAAGAGGTAATTGTTCTTTCCTTCGGCTCAAAACCTTTGCCAAAATAGAGAACTCGACAAGCAAGCCGGAAAGTAAGGTTTTCTCATCCTTTAGCTTATTTGGATCCCAACTTTATTTTGAAGAAGCAGCAACATGAAGCTCGCCGTACAATCTGGAACAGCGGAGGCGGGATCCTTTCCTCCAGCTTACCGAACACACTAGCTCCTTGCAAGCGTCGTCCAGAGGTTTCACCAACTTCCGACTTAACTTATCCCAAGGCAGGTCTTTTTCGACAACCTCTTAATCCTTCCGACTCAAATTACCAGGGAACATCTCATTCCTCCTCTGGCGACTCAACAGGGACTCACGTCCCAGTCTTCAAAACCGTGCCTGGGTAAGATTGTTAACTCTCTGCTTTTAATCATGTATTCAATCGTCATATTAACCCGTCTTGTACCTCATTTTCAAAGCTATGGCAAAGCCCAGTTAGAAGTTGAAGGTGTCCAAAATAACTGGAAACCTTAATGAACCAGAGAAGCAGTCAACAGAAACTTCCATCCAAGCTGCTGAGGCCATAGTTGATGAGCCGCCACCAGAAGAGCACAATGTCACCATGGATCATATGGATGTTGACCCGACCACTACCAAGCCACCAAGTCCCATCAACCCTACTGAAACAAACACTAACGATGTTATCATTACTGGGCTTGGTTACATGGCGTCGAGCAACCCCACTGTCTTGTCAAAGCATAGTGCTAAAGAAGAATTATCCGTTGCTGACAAAGGCAAATGGTCGGTGAACTTAGAGAGCTATGCCCAATATAGCGCTCAAGAGATCCACTCTGGGTATCTAAACCGTTTGCACACAAGCCGCGACTTTGAAGCCGGCTTAGTTCATCTGATGAAGGACCGTTTTGAGGTAAACGCTACAACCTTCTTCATATAAATGTACTTCTATCAGCCGCCAAGTCTACTGGATATGATAGAATTGAATGTACTATAGACTTTAGATAACCTTATAGATATGTAGATCAAAACAAGCAGCCCCCAAGGGCCGGCTTAAGCTATCAAGATAAGTCGAACCTTCAAATAGTAGTGAGCAACTTTGCATCTGTAGCCTCCAAGGGCCGGCTTAATCAGCATGGATAAGCTGGGACTTATCACCATAACTGTCAATAAAATACAAGTATGTAGCCCCCATGAGCTGGCTATAGTCATAATAGTGTAGCGGGTCATCATAGAATTTCCTTCAAAAAGAGCAATGTGCATTAGCCCCAAGTGCCAAGTGAAATACTTGTATTGTGCTTGGGACTTTAAACAAAGTGATTGTAATAACGCCTGTCGTTTGCATACTGTAGGCTGAACTCAATGCAAAAGAATCCTAATTTGCCAACCTTCAGGAAATATCAAGTCTCAACAATCTGAAACTTCCAAGGCCAAATCAGAATTGACAACCGCCTTGGAAGAGATGGATAAGTTGAAAAAGGACTTCTAGGCTGACAGGACAAGCTAGGAAACTGAGAAAACAACTCTATTGAAAAGAGCAGAGGAAGCAGAAGCGGCCCTTAAGCCGGTGGCTGAAGAGCTTTCCGGCTTAAAACATCAAATTAATACCATGACAGCCACCATATTTGGTAAGTGACACTATCTCAATCTGTCACCATAAATGCATTTGAATAATCATTCATCTGGCTTATCAATTTATTTGGTAATGTAGGCTCCAGAATCATCCGTCTTGGCTCAGACATGCGCATGAAGCTGAAAGCCGCCTATACTCTTATAGAGCAATTGTACACTGGCGCTCAACGAGCTATTTCTGCTGCTTCTCATAAGAAACAACCGCCAACCCTCATCAAAGACACGCTGGAAAAGCTGTCTGTGCTACCCCAAAGGGTTGAGGATCTGAAGCGATCGGCTGCTAGAGCCGGCGCCATCACTGCATTAACCCAGGCAAAAGTGTGACAAGCAGATCTTGATCCAGAAGATTTGGCCAATGGCTGCCCAAGTGTAAAAGAGGACGTGTCTCCCTTTAGTGCCGATGACTTTGCTGCAATAGCAAGGGAAATGCGCCCATTAGCAAGCAAATTGGCTGAAGATACGGACCTGTCCCATTACCAAGCGGTTTATGATGCTGAGAACAAGAAGGTGAAGGCGCTAATTCATGAAGCCCAGGATCTTATTCCGCCAATTTATAAGCACACCTTTGCCCCTGATATTGACCCATCAACACTTATTGATGACGAAGTTGTGTTCAAATCTTTGACTGGGATCAATTGGGCCACCTCTGACTTTCAGTCAACGGGTGAAGAAGAAAGAGATGAGCCTGTGCAAGATGACCCAGAGTCCTCTACCTGTCAAGGTCGAGACCATTAATCCAAGGGCCGGCTTATCATCTGCTACTTGGGATATTATGTGCATCAAAACATTTATTCTTTTGGGCGTCTGATGCCTTGTAATAGGCTAGTTTGAAAACAATGATCTGCCATGCCATCGTGCATGTTCATTTGCATAACACTTTTGAACCACCGATCTGATGTTTGAAGATCTGGCACTTATGCTTTATAATATCATCAGTTGATGCAGATCATAGTTATCATATTTCCTGCACATAAGCAGATAACACGTGCCCTGGCAGTTACCCCAGGGCGGGTCACAATGCCCCATATAAAATCCACTGGTGATTGTATCATCCATAACCATGGCTGGTTTATCAAAACCTCATATAATCATAACAAAAATATCATACCTATGATATTTGTTCATACTGCCGGCTTACCACGCCACATGCAGTAAGGGTAAGAACCCAAAGACTCAGAGTGCAGCGCCCTGTGCAATTTATTCATACTGCCGGCTTAACACACCATGGGCAGCAAAAAGGTATCATCCCAAAACTTAAGAGCGCAGGGCTCCAAGCACATAATCATCACACACTGGCGACTTAACGTCCAAAGCTAGGGCGGGTTAGCAAAACACCGGATATATTCAAATATGAATCATAAAGATCAAGGCAACATGGCCCGAATCACTTTTCAACCATATATCAATATGGTACAAGCTGAAATCGCAAAAAAGATTGAAAGTCAATATAAACCAGAAAAACAAGGCATTCAAAGGCTGCCAAGCCTCAACATCAAGTGCTATTCAAGGGCCACAAAGCCACTGAGTTACACCATAATTCAAACCTATAAACCGGGCCTCACATGACCAATCGCCGTTTTAACTTTGACAAGTTCAGGGTCTTTATAAGATTGACTGTCAAGAGTATGACGAGTTATTCCAGTATTACCTGTTCGGAGTGGCAAGCATACAAAGGCAGGATAACCCGGATTTTTGGTGAATACACCTGGCGTCCAAGCCTATTACAAGGGACAACAAAGCTCTGTTTAGTTAACAAGCAGCCCGCAATTAATATTTAAATCTAGACGTACAAGCCGGATCAGTAGGGTAGTCATAGCTATGATCAATGAGTAGGAACCCCCAAGTAAGTTGCAATCAAGGCGTACAAGCCGGATCAAGGGGGTAGTCGTAGCTATGCTCGATGAGGAGGAAGCCCCCAAGTGACCTTATGAAGTGACAATTAAGACTCAGATTCTCATAAATGAAACGACACAGGCCCTGAATTATCCGGGATGTCAGCTGTATTATACTAATCATAATATATACATTGGTAGAAGTATGTACATCACAAGAGCCGGTGGCTCAAGTGTAATAAGGCCGAAGATGAGCAATATTCCACGGCTGGCGGGTCTCCTCCTCTGACGTGTGTGATTCCTTGTGGCCTCGGATATCGATAAGGTAGTATGACCCGTTGTTCAGATTTTTTCTAACCACAAAGGGCCCTTCCCAAGGTGGGGATATCTTGTGCATGTCAATTTAATCCTGGATGAGTCGGAGCACCAAATCTCCTTCTTGAAAGGTCTTGGTTTTAACCCAGCGGCTATGATAACGACGCAGATCTTGCTGGTAAATCGCCGAATGAGCTGCCGCAAGGTCACGCTCCTCATCCAAAAGGTCAAGAGTATCCTGGCGTGCTTTCTCAGTATCAACTTCAACATAAGCCGCCACACGGGGCGAGTCATGACGTATGTCACTAGGGAGAACCGCCTCTGGACCATAAACCATGAAGGAAGGCGTGTAACCCGTGGATCTGTTGGGGGTGGTATTAATACTCCAAAGCACCGAGGGCAATTCTTCTACCCAACAACCCGACGTCCTCTGCAAAGGGACCATAAGTCGGGGTTTGATACCTCTCAAGATTTCTTGATTGGCTCTCTCAGCTTGACCATTAGACTGGGGGTGAGCCACAAATGACACATCAAGACGAATATGCTCTTGTTGACAGAATTCTTTCATTGCACCCTTAGACAAATTAGTACCATTATCAGTAATGATACTATGAGGGTATCCAAAATGAAAGATCACCTTTTTAATGAATTGAACTGCCATTGCTGCATCACATTTGCTGACCGGCTCAACTTCAACCCACTTTGTAAACTTGTCAACAACCACCAGGAGGTGAGTCTTTTTGTCCTTGGACCTTTTAAAAGGCCCAACCATATCCAGCCCCCAGACTGCAGAAGGCCAAGTAATTGGAATCATCCTCAATTCTTGAGCCGACACATGAGCTCGTCTTGAAAATTTCTGACAACCATCACATTTACTGACCAAATCTTCCGCATCAGCATGAGCCGTCAGCCAATAAAACCCATGACGAAAAGCTTTAGCAATGAGAGATTTAGAGCCGACATGATGGCCGCAATCTCCTTCATGAATCTCCCTTAAAATTCCACGGCCCTCCTCAGGAGAGATGCATCGTTGAAACACCTCTGTAATACTGCGTCGGTGTAGCTCACCATTGGCAATAGTCATTTACTTAGACCTTCGGGTTATTTTCCTGGCCAAAGTTTCATCATCAGGTAACTCGCCCCGGGTCATATAAGCCAAATATGGAACAGGCCAATCAGGAATAACATGGAGAGCCGCCACCAATTGTGCCTCTGGGTCGGGAATTGCAAGGTCCTCCTCCATGGGTAACTTAACTGATGGATTATGCAAAACATCGAGGAAAACAATAGGGGGTACCGGCTTACGCTAAGACCCCAGCCGGCTTAAAGCATCAGCAGCTTCATTTTTCCTGCAATCAACATGCTCCACTTGATAACCTTTGAAATGACCAGCAATAGTGTCAAAATCTCGGTGATAAGCCTCCATGAGTGGATCCTTCGGATCCCAAGTTCCTGACACTTGCTGAGCCACCAAGTCTGAGTCGCCAAAACACCTCACCCAGCTTAGATCCATCTCTTTAGCCATCCAAAGACCATGGAGTAAGGCTTCATACTCAGCTGCATTGTTAGTACAAGGGAACATCAACCTTAAAACATAACAAAATTTATCACCTCGCAGGGAAGTCAATATAACTCCAGCCCCCGAGCCTTCCAATTGCATGGATCCATCAAAATGAATAGTCCAATATGTGCTATCCAGCTTATCCTCAGGCATCTGCAATTTCGTCCAGTCATTGATCAAATCCACAAGTGCTTGAGATTTTATAGTTTTCTGAGGCATATACTTCAAACCATGGGGTCCAAGCTCAATGGCCCACTTGGCTACTCGACCCGTGGCTTCTCTATTTTGAATAATATCCCCTAAAGGGGAAGAACTAACCACAGTGATGGGATGACCAAGGAAATATTGTTTCAGCTTACAGCTAGCCATGAACACGCCATAAACCAGCTTCTCCCAATGTGGATATCTCTGCTTAGATCCAATAAGCACCTCACTGACTTAATAAACCGGCTGTTGAACCGGATATTCCTTGCCCGACTCCTTCCGTTCCACCATGACAGCCACACTGATAGCTCTATTGTTAGCAGTAACATATAAAAGCAAGGGCTCCTTTTCAATAGGAGCTGCAAGAACCGGTGGTTCGGCCAGCTGTCTCTTAAGCGCCTCAAACGCCTCATTGGCAGCATCACTCCAGACAAAGTTATTTGTCTTCTTCATCATTTGATACAAAGGGATAGCCATCTCTCCCAGGCGGCTTATAAACTGACTCAAAGCTGCAATATGACCCACCAAACATTGGACATCATTGATACATGCCGTCTTAGCCAAGGAAGTGATAGCCTTGATTTTCCCTGGGTTAGCTTCAATGCCTCTCTCAGAAACGAGGAAGCCCAATAGTTTGCCTGCTGGCATGCCAAAGACACACTTGGTCGGGTTAAGCATCATTTTATAGACCCGAAGATTGTCAAAGGTCTCTTTCAAATGATCTATCGAAGTCTCTTTCTTCCTGGATTTCACAGCAATATCATCCACATAGGCGTGAACATTGCGTCCGATCTGGTTATGGAGGCAATTCTAAACGCACCGTTGATAACTCGCCTGGGCACTCT
Source organism: Triticum dicoccoides (assembly GCF_002162155.2). Taxonomy (NCBI): domain Eukaryota; kingdom Viridiplantae; phylum Streptophyta; class Magnoliopsida; order Poales; family Poaceae; genus Triticum; species Triticum dicoccoides. Next base: position 513,972,179 of record NC_041383.1, read on the forward strand.
TGAGCCCAAAAGGCATAGACACATAGCAGAAGGGTCCAAAAGGAGTGATGAAAGCCATCTTATCCTGGTCCTTAACTGTCATTTTGATCTGATGATAACCAGAGTAAGCATCCAGAAAACTCAAACGCTCGGAACCCGCCATAGCATCAATGATCTGATCAATACGAGGGAGAGCAAAAGGGTCAGCCGGACTGGCCTTATTAAGATCTGTATAATCCACACACATACGCCAGGTGCCGTTTTCTTAAGTACCAGCACTGGGTTAGCAACCCACTCAAGATGAAAAACTTCAATGATGAACCCAGCCGCCAGGAGCCAGGCCACGTCTTCACCAATGGCCTTACGCCTCTCTTCATTGAAACAACGAAGAAACTGCTTGACCGGATTAAACTTTGGATGAATATTGAGAGAGTGCTCAGCGAGTTCCCTCGGTACACCTGGCATGTCAAAAGGTTTCCATGCGAAGATGTCTCGGTTCTCATGGATGAACTCGATGAGCGTGCTTTCCTATTTTGGATCCATATTAGCACTGATGCTGAACTGCTTGGATGAATCGCCAGGAACAAAATAAACCAACTTAGTATCATCTGCCAATTTAAACTTCAGCAAGGGGTCATTCTCTGTAGTTGGCTTCTTCAAAGGTGTCATATCCGCCGGGTCAACATTATCTTTATAAAATTTTAACTCCTCGGTGGCACAGGCCGACTCAGCATATGCAGCATCACACTCTTCACAATCTAGAGCAATCTTCCTATCATCGTGTACCGTGATGGTGCCCTTATGAGCCGGCATTTTAAGCTGCAAATAAACATAACAAGGTCGTGCCATAAATTTGGCATAAGCCGGCCGCCCGAACAAAGCGTGATACGGGCTCTTGATCTTGACCACCTCAGAGGTCAATTTCTCAGCTCTGGAATCATGGTCATTTCCAAAGGCCACCTCCAGGGTTATCTTACCCACTGGATATGTCGATTTACCAGGCACCACCCCATGAAAAATAGTAGAAGACGTCTTAAGATCTTTGTCAATCAAATTCATACGACGAAAAGTATCATAGTAAAGGATATTGATGCTACTGCCCCCATCCATGAGCACCTTTGTAAGCTTATACCCTCCTACCTATGGAGCAACCACCAATGCCAATAGACCCAGATTTTCAACCCGGGGTAGGTGATCCTCACAGCTCCATAGATAGGTTGCAAAGACCACCTCAAATATCGAGGCACCACCGGCTCAACTAAGTTCATCACCCGCTTATGGATTTTTTGATCCTGTTTGCACAGACTTGTGGTGAACACATGATATTGACCACTATTCAGCTGCTTTGGGTTGCTCTGATAACCATACTGCTGCTGCTGATTCCCTTGGCCAGATTGCTGATTAAAGCCACCTTGATTGCCTTGGCCTTGAAAACCAGAGCTTGAACCCCCACGTCCAAAACCAGGTCCGTGAGAGTCGGATCCTGAACCGCCATGCGGGCCATGATTATTCTGGAAAAAATTAGAGTTTCTATACTCCCTCATTATGAAGCAATCCTTCCACAGGTGACTGGTCGACTTCTCCTGGGTTTCGTGCTTTGGGCAAGGCTGATTCATTATGGCCTCAAGGTTGAACTTCGGCCCTCCAAACCGGGGTTCTGGTGTTTTCCCCTTACGACGTTGATTGTTGCTCTGCACATTGGCGTTAGCCACAAAATCTGACCTGCCATCGGCTTTGCGCTTACCGTTGCCACCTTGACTCGCCGCATTATGCTGTCCTTTTGTACTTCCACTCTTTTTTCATTTGCCGGCTTTCTCCTCATCAGACTCAGGGTCTTTAGTGCTATCCGAGTCGGCATATTTGACAAGGGCCGCCATGAGCTCCCTCATATCATTGCAATTGCGCTTAAGTTGCCCCAATTTCTGCTTAAGGGGAAGGAAACGATAACTCTTCTCCAACATCAGGACTGCTGAACCAGCATTGATACTGTCCGACGAGTGTATAACAACTGAGATCCGGCGCACCCAATTGGTTGTTGACTCGCCCTCACCTTGGACGCAAAAGTCTAAATCCAGAATTGACATAGGCTACTTGCATGTGTGTCGGGGGTTGGGTGCGACATATGCCAAGGGATGGCTTATCATGGTGGGGGCGAGTAGAACGTCGCCGGTGCCTGGAAACGGGATAGGCGAAGGCATGCACGCCGGCGAATCTTACCCAGCTTCAGGGTTCTCCCTGGAGATAACACCCCTACTGCTGCTTTGCGGGGTCTCCGCATGATCACTATGGCAAAGTGAATACAAGGTTGCTCCTTGAGTTGTTTCCTGGAGGTAGGAGAGGGCAAGGCTAGCTCCCTCCTTCCTATATGATCTGGTCTAGTGTTAAAGAAGCGATCCCCCTTGCATGGGTGCCCCGGGGGGCTTATATAGGCCCTCCCCTAGGGATACAATGGTAATCCGGCTGGGTATGGGTCCCAGCCGTCTGTCTCTCAGGTCGTCGTCTTCACCACCGACTGCTGGGGCCCGCCGACTGGTGGGCCCCGCCAACAGGCCTGGTACGGAGCCGACAGGTCCTGTCCGCCGCGGGCGGGCCACGCCAGCTATGGATTACTGTAGCCATGCCTCTAATGACGCTGGCTTGGTCATGAGGTCATGGCAACAGTGCCGCCGCCTGACGGACGATCACTGTCGCCACTCCCCGTCTTGTTTGGTTAATGGCGTGCGGGGCCCGTGGGAGGGCCTGGCCGACTCCCGGGGGCCGACTCCCAACGGGTCCGTCTTGTGGTACTCTCGCCGTCTTCTGTACCCCCGCTAACGGGTGGGACCCACCGTCTCCGGGCCCTACAGGCAGGCCGTCGTGGGCACAGTGCGCCGCCCACAGGGGCTAAGGTCAGGGCAGGCATGGCAACAGTGCCGCGCCGGATGGAGATCTCCAGTGATACGGCGCACTGTAGCCATGCCAGCCCTTCATAAGCGGGGCAGGGACGGCCACGCGGTGACCGTACCCCGTCCCGCCCATCGTGGCGAAGGCAGGAGGTGGTTGGAGTCGTGGGCTGACTCCCCATAGCCGGCTTCTCTTGAAGCCGTCAGTTAGGACTCGGCTTATCTTGAAGTCGTCCCTGGGATTCGACCGTGAGAGGCAGTCGGCTCCTTGCCGCCGACTTCCTGAAGGCGGTTCCTTATCATGGGGTCTTGAGGGGCGCAGTCCGCCCTGATGTCTTGAAAGGTTCAGGGGCTCGGGTTAGCCTACCCATGGCCCATTACTCCAATAGTAGTCCCCGAAGCTAGTGAGGCGCCAAGGGTGACATGTCGAGGAGTCTCAACAGTTTCATCCTTCTGGTGGTGGAATCTGGACCTTGATTGCCGTCCTCCTCTAGGCCGACTAGCTGGAGCCGGACTCGTGAAAGGCCGTCTTGCCCCTTAAAGAGTTTGAAGGTTGTAGCGGGATCCAGGCAGCGTGCCTGATAAGCTTCCGGGCAGCCGCCCGTTGCGGATCCGTCGCGTGGTGCCACGTGGCAGGGTCAGTCTGCCCACCCACGCGCGTGACGGGACAGGGCGTCAGGCAGGGCCCGCCACTATCGAGCCTCGGCACGCAAACGGATCTGTTGCGGCCGTGCGGACGGTTGGGATTCCCACGTCGTAACTGCGCGCAGTTACTTCATGTGGTAAATCATGGGGGGCGTGGGGTCCTAGGCACAGTTAATCCCACGTCCGTCCCATCGGCTTCTCAGCCCATGAGCCTATAAGTAGGCACGAGGAGGGGGCGGCGGAGCACGCGTGCCCATTTCCCATACTCACTTCGCTTCCTCTTGCTTCTTCTTCCTCTCGCCGCTGCCGCACCGAACCACGCCACGCCCGCAGCGATGAGCTCTTCCTCCACCGCCGCACCTCCTGCCGTGCACTCCGGCGTGTGGGACGGCTCCGAGGTGGACGACGACCACATCGAGTTCCTTCGTAAGACGCATCGCCTCCCTGGCGTGGACCTAGTGCGGGCCTACGCCGCGCCGGAGAGGGAAGTATCGCCGGCGCCGGAGGAGGGCGAGCGGGTCGTATTCCACTCGCACCTTATGCGCGGCCTGGGGCTGCCGGCGAGCAGTTTCTTCCGCTCCTTCTTGGAGTTTCACGGGCTCCAGCCGCACCACCTTACCCCGAACATGGTGGTGCTGCTGGCTGCCTTCGCCACCTTGTGCGAAGGCTTCCTCGGTGTTCTCCCCACCATCGAGCTATGGGGGGAGTTCTTCCAGTCCAAGCTCGGCACGCACGTCGCCGGCGTGCCGGCCCAGTGTGGTGCCTTCATCGCGATGCGGAGATCAGTGGCCGACAACCCGTTTCCCACCATCCCGCTGATTAAGTCGGAGAAGATGTGGCAACGGTCTTATTTTTATGTGAAGAACGTCACCCCAGACGGCGACTGGGTCAACTGCCGCCTTATGAAGCCGGTGCACCGGCTGGGAGGCTCCCCAGCTGGTCCCACTGGGTCAAGACGCTGACTCCCGCTGGCGCTGCCGCCGTCGTGCGACTCCGAGTACTGACGCGGTTGGAGGGTTTGACCGGGGCCGACCTGCTGGCCGCCTTCGTGGCGTGCCGAGTCCTCTCGCTCCAAGGCCGACCTCATCTGATCTGTCAGATGAGCGGCCACCGGGACCCAAGTCGGCTGTGCTCCAAGGACATGCCCCACGCGGAGGTGCCGGACACAGTGAATTACATCGCGAACTGCAATCTCGCATCGGATTGGCGGTTCGGCAAGGAGCCATACTCACGTGCCAACCCCCCGCCTGCTGTAAGTCGTCTCTCTTCTTGTTCTGTCTTCTTTTGCAGCCGAATCCGACTTCTGATCTTTTTGTTTTTTCTTGAGTCAGAACCCCCTCATCCAGCCTTCAGCCGGCACCGCGGGCCCGGCCCGTCAGTTCGTCTCCGACCGAGTGGAGAGCGATGTCGACGACCCTGACCTGGGGGCCGCGGCGATGGAGGCCGACGCAGAAGGAGGAGGAGGAGGAGGAGGCTTCAGGTCCTCGGCCACCTTTGCTGACTGGCCTGATGACGACACCGAGGGGGAAGTTGCCCCGCGCCACCAACCAAGGGCTAGCCAGCCGAGCGCGAGTTCCTCCGCCGGCTTGGATGGTCAAGGCGGCGCGAAGAGGCGTCGGGCCAGGCCGAGCTTGCTTGGCGGCCGGTCGAAGAAGTTCAAGGGGGCGGCCGCCGCGACCAAGCGGGAGGAGGCGATCGCGAAGGCCAACCGCTTCTGTAAGGAAGTGAAAAAGCCGCCACTGGTCTCCGCGTAAGTGTTTCCGCCTTTTGTTTTGTTTTCTACTGGTGAATCTTGTCCAAATCTTTTACATGCCTTCCTCACTTCAGGGCTCCCCTTACCTTCGAGAGGGTCGCCGCTGCCTCCGTCATGGGGTCGGCAGAGACGTCCGCCACTACTCGGCGGATTGACCCCGCCACCGACAACCGGGAGGCGATGGAGCGAAACGCGCGGGAGAAGTGCGACGAGGACGAAGCCGCCTGTCTGGAGAAGGCAGAGGCCGAGAAGGCGGCGGCCTCCGCCCAGAGGAAGCTGGATGAGGTCGAAGCCGCCGTTGCGGCAAGGCCGCGAGCTGAGGAGGCCGCGCACCGCCAATCAGTGTTGCTCATCATCCCGCTGAACTCCGCGCTGCCGCCCCCGGAGTTCACGGGGCAGACTGGGGAAGCCGGCGGCGAGAAGCCCATCATGGAGAGGGAAAGCGGAGAGGCCTCCATGTAGGACACGGTCATGCCACCACCACCGCCTCCGCCGCCGTCTAGGAGCGCGCAAGATAAACAGCCGGCGGGCCCGCCGGTGCCGCCGTCTGAGGACGAGTCCGTGGTGAAGCCGCTCCTTCAAGTCGCCTCGCCAGCGCGCCGCCGCCTTGAGAAGGCGATTTCGGCGCCACGCCCCTTGGAGACCGGCGCCGCCAGCTCGGCCATCCCAGGCGTCGAGGCAACGAGTGCCGCGCCCGTTGGGTGGGTGCGAGGAGGCGGCACAGGCCCGCTGAACCAGGCGCTTCTAGACGTTCAGGCGAAACTACGAGCCGAGGGCGACGCCATCCAGAACTGCACCAAGGTGCATCTGGCGTCGCGAGCAGCCGTCCGGGTATGCTTTCATTTTTTACTTTGTTTTTTCCTGTTCTTCTCTGTGGGGGCGCGCCAGCGCACCCACTGGGTGTATTCCCCGAGTTTCGGGCCGGCTGCTGAGCAGGCGGCTCGGAACTCCTTCTGGCGAGTTCCAATACTTATCTTTATCTAAAATTCTTATCGCAGGAGTATCACAACCTCCGCGTCACTGCCTTGAACCGCAATGTTGAGGAGTTGGGCAGGCGGACTGCCGACTTGTCAGAGAGCCAGAGTGAGTCCTCCTTCTTATTCGCGGGGGTGCGCTGGCGCACCCGCGGGCTATAGTCCCTGAGATTCGGGCCGACTGCTGAGCAGTCGGGCCGGATCTTCTCGGCGACCTTCTTTGTTGACGACTTAACGTCTTTTCCTTTTTATTCTTCAGAGGCCAACGCCACTCTTCAGCAGCAGCTGGGCGAAGCCAACACCGCCTTGCATGCCAAGGGGGAGGAGTGCGGCAATCTTGCCGCGGAGCGCGACCTGCTGGCTGCGCAGCTGGCGGAGCAAAGGGAGCTGCTCAAGAAGGCGCAGGATGAGGCAGGGAAGAAAGAGTCTGCTCTCCTGGCTGAGTTCGAAAGCGAGCGCTCCTCCTGGACCGACAATGAGGCACTGCTGACCTCCGGCTTCCATGAGATTGAGGACATCGTCGATGTTAGTTTCTTTATTTTCTTTGAGCCGCCGACAATGGGTCGGGCTGACTCCTGATTTTTTGACTTGCTTCTTTTTTGTCTTGGCGGACTTCTTCCCTGGTGAAAGATCGTGGATGTCGCCTAGAGGGGGGGGGTGAATAGGCTCTTTAAAATAATTACGGTTTAGGCTTGAACAAATGCGGAATAAACCTAGCGATTAATTTGTCAAGCACAAAACCTAAAACAACTAGGCTCACCTATGTGCACCAACAACTTATGCTAAGCAAGATAAGTAACTATGCGATAGCAAGATATATGACAAAGAACAATATGGCTATCACAAAGTAAAGTGCATAAGTAAAGGGCTCGGGTAAGAGATAACCGAGGCACGCGGAGACGACGATGTATCCCAAAGTTCACACCCTTGCGGATGCTAATTTCTGTTTGGAGCGGTGTGGAGGCACAATGCTCCCCAAGAAGCCACTAGAGCCACCGTAATCTCCTCACGCCCTCGCACAATGCAAGATGTCGTGATTCCACTAAGGGACCCTTGTGGGCGGTCACCGAACCCGTACAAATGGCGACCCTTGGGGGCGGTCACCGAACCCGTACACTCTGGCAACCCTTGGGGGCGGTCACCGGTACCCGTCAAATTGCTCGGGGCGATCTCCACAACCTAATTGGAGACCCCGACGCTTGCCTGGAGCTTTACACCATAATGATTGAGCTCTGAACACCACCAACTGTCTAGGGCGCCCAAGCACCCAAGAGGAACAAGCTCAAGGGTACCAAGCACCCAAGAGTAATAAGCTTCTCAACTTGTAACTTCCACGTATCACCGTGGAGAACTCAAACCGATGCACAAATGCAATGGCAAGGGCACACAGGGTACCCAAGTCCTTCTCTCTCAAATCCCACCAAAGCAACTAATGCTAGGTAGGAAAGTAAGAGGAAGAACAAGAAGGAGAACACAAAGAACTCCAAGATCTATATCCAATGGGTTCCCCTCACATAGAGGAGAAAGTGATTGGTGGAAGTGTGGATCTAGATCTCCTCTCTATTTTCCCTCAAAAACTAGCAAGAATCCATGGAGGGATTGAGAGTTAGCAAGATCAAAGAAGGTCAACAATGGGGGCAAAAATGAGCTCAAGAGATGGGGAACCATTGGGGAAGAAGACCCCCTTAAATAGGTCCCCACGAATCTGCCCGTTATGTGCAGAAAACTATAGGACGGGTACAACCGGTGCACGAACCGGTACAACCGGCCAAAGCAGAGGAAAAACCAACCTGGGAAAAGCTCTAAGTGGTACAACAGCCTGGGGAACCGGTAGTACCGGTTAAACCGGTTAAACCGGTCAAGAACCGCCCAAGAACCGCCTCAAAGCAGAAACTAGTCCGGTGGTAGAGCGGTACATGGACGGTACAACCTCCGGACCAATTCTGGAGCGGTACAACCGCTCCAAACACCGGTTGTACCGGTCAACCGGTACAACCTCTCTACGGGGCGGTACAACCTCTTTATATAAAACAGGCAATATCAAAACAGCCACAACTTTCGCATACGAGCTCCGAATTCGATGAAACCAAGTTTGTTGGAAAGCTAGCAACAAGGGCTAACACAATCCTGATAGAAATATCAATAAGAAGCAAATGAGAAAAGGCCCATAATAAAATGGTGAGAACCCTTCCTTGGATAAGACCGGTAAAACCTCCAACACCGAAAACATCATAGAAGACGCATGCGAACTCCGTTTTCAATGAACTCAAGCTTGTCATCAAGATGACCATAAGCTCTAAGACTCACAAAGAGAACCAAACAAGAACAAATAAACATGATGCAAGGATGCAATGGTTTGAGATCTCTACTAACAATACGATCAAGCTACCAACTTGAGAGCCCCCCTTGATAGTATGGCAAACGATCCTATAACCCGGTCTCCCAACTACCACCACGAGACCGGTAAAATAGAAAACCTATCAAGGGCAAACCTTTGCCTTGCACATGGTCCACTTGAGCTAGATGAAGACGATCTTGACTCCCTCAAGTTGGACCACCTTTCTTGATTGCGTTGGCTCGATGAAGACTAGATGATTGCTCCCCCATAGTCCACTATGGGTGAGCGACTCTTCGGCACATCTTCACAAGTCCATTGACACCACAATGGATGGCAAGATTCAAACTTGATTGATCCCCCATACTCCATTGGGTGAGCCACTCTTCGTGTTGCTCCACATGAACTTGCACACAGCAAACTTGATGACGATCACCACTTGATGTCATCCTCCATGGGTTGTATGGGATCTTCCTCTTGACGCAAGACCATGGAAACATACCTAACCCCACAAAGAACTCTCACGTAGACCATGGGTTAGTACACAAAGCATAATGGACAATGCTTACCATACCATGGGAACACTTGGTCCCTCTCGGTACAACTTGTGCGCTTTGTGTGTTGATCAACTTGAATCACTCTCTGTACTTAGGCTAGATCAACCTTGAATCTTTCCAACTCTCTTCATTTGGATGATGTCTTGAAGGTAAACATGAATGACCACATAATCTTCTTCTTCAAGACATGCTTGTAATAAGCTCAACACTCACATGACCAATCTTTGGATAATTCCTTAATAACACCTTGGTCAACTCATAAACTCCTTGAAACCAACACATGGACTTCAAGAAAAGCCTATGGGCAAAACCTTCAAATATAACTCAAGGCAACCATTAGTCCATAGATATTGTCATCAATTACCAAAACCAAACATGGGGGCATCGCATGTTCTTTCAATCTCCCCCATTTTGGTAATTGATGACAATCACTTTCAAGAGAGTTTATATAAGGAATTATGCATCACCATGCAATACAACAACCAATAGTGCATGCAAATGAGATGCAAATGCTAAGGAACAAAACCAAAGCAAGAGGAGACAACTCTCTAAACTTCTCCACACAACTCTCTGAAACTTCTCCCCCATTGGCATCGATTGCCAAAATGGGCTAAAAGCTTAGAAGGCCAATATAAAATGTGTTCCTCCATAAATTGCGTATTTCTCAACAAGAGAGTGGAATGCAATACACATATCCAACGGTAAATACTTGGAGGAAGACAAACTATATTGAGTCCCAAAGATTGCAAAAGGAAGATATGCCACAAAGACATAATCAAAGAGAGAAACACGCAATCAAGCAAGCAAAAGATACCAATTGAAGCAAGCTATCAAAAGATACCAATTGAACCAACTAGGCCAATGATCCTACGAGCCACATGAATAAATGATATTATGATAAGAGCGGAGCCGTGTTCCAAAGAAACTAGAGAAGCTCCCCATGATTTGTGCACATCAAGAATTTTTGTATTTGGATACAAAGTGCACAAAATAGGATCATAGCTCCCCCAAAATCAATAGAAACTTACAACAAGTGCAAAGAGAGCATATAGGAAACTAAGCCTAGTATTTGCAACAAACACATGGTTGAGCAACAAGTAAGAGAGGCAACTTAAGAGTGGGCTCAACCAAAAAGATGTGTGTGGCTCAAGGCAATGCACTTGAGAAGACTAATGTACAGAAGAGCATTAAGCAACAATAAAGTCTTCAAAGAATGAGGCACACGGTGCAAGGCCTATCATTCCCACACACAACTAGCGAATTGGTTCACAAACTTACTAATAAGCATATAGAGAACCTATGCTTGTGACAACCCGCGGTGAAGATAGAAGATGAGAGGCTCATCAAGACGAGGGATACCAAAAAAAAGATGGCAAAAGCCTCGTAAAGATAAGCAAGAGGAAAATAATCTTCACCATACAAGAGTGCAACAAGATGCAACGAGATAAGACCCGCACTCAAGCCACACACTTTCACGGAGCCACCAAAGAAATAACATGAGAAAGAAACGATGGACATGAAAGAAAGGGATATCAACTAGAGATGTACCTTCTCTCAAGTGTATAAGATTCTAGGTAGATGAAAATCATGATGATATCAATCCACAAAGAAGGATATACACATGAAATAGTTACAAAAAGGAAAGAACAAGATATCCACAGGGAAGTCATAAATATACCAATAAGAAATTTGCTTGAGAGCATAGCACATGGCTAGATATGGTCTTATTGTATATAAATGAATTCCAACCACACGAACATCAAAGACATCACAACTAGCAACAAGAGATCATTGTTGGGATGCTTTGAGAAAGGAAACAAGTAAAAAAAGAAAGAATGAATAGCATGCCATGATACAACCTACACAAGGTTGATGCAAGAAATGTGTGCATGAAGTAGATGATGATACTTGTTACCGAGATATCATTGGAAGGATATAGTAGATACCAATTGAAGGTAGATAGTAGTTCATTGATGATCCTAGCTTGACTACAGTAAGCACATGGTGACAACACCTTCCTTGTGAGTGAGACGAGCATCCAATGCATCTCCAATTGTTCCTAGAACAAAAACACAAACAAAATGGTACCCAAACTCATCGGGACCAAATAGTTAGAAACACCAATACATAGGACAAACTCCACATAAATATGTGTATCTAGATATGAAAATGAATTTCATGCACATCTCATCCAAATTGAGACTAGGTGGAGTTTCCCCTATATATTGAGTCAAAGAGAGAAAGCATGCAAAATGAAATACATGAAGTAAACATGCATGCTCAAGACTTTCAAAACCCGAAACCAAAAGACAAAGAAATGCCAAGGGAAGAAAAGATACCAAATGAATAAATCATCACTTGGAGGATGTCCATAAAATATACATCAAGGAATGAGATATCCATTGATACACACGAAAATAAAGATGTCGAACTCCCAAAGAGAGGATGGTTCCAAACAAACCAAGCTCTCAACAAAGTTTCATGATGGCAAAAAGTACCAAAAAGAAATGGCTTGCCTTCCACCAAAACACACTTGATGAGGATCACAAGATGAGCATTTTAGAGAAAATAGAATAGCTCCCCCACAAGTTGTGCATTACATAGGATTTGCATTTGAATACAAAATGCACAAGGTGGGATCATCACTTTCACTATATCTAGAAAACACTAGACAAGAACAGAAATAAACAAGATCCACAAGTGGTAGGGAAGACAATGGGAGTTGACACAAACTTGGCAAGAGATAAGGCAAATAAAAAGCAAACGCCAATGTGAAGATGATCAAAAATTTCTACCACACATAAGTGAGTACCAATTGTTAAAAGACAAGAAGTATCTGGAAATAATTCCCGTTGGTAGATAGCAATGATATCCAACATCATCTTCACACCAAACACATGCAAATTGCAACTTGTAGAGCTAACATGCCACCTAGGAACAAGATAATTTACAATATCAATTCTAGGTTACAATATCTCAAATGTATACATTTTCTAGGCTTGTAATATGCACATAGCATATTACTCCCCCATAGTGTGATACAAATAAAAACTTAACAAGAGGCAATAAAAAGGATCCAACAAGAGATAATTAATGGACTGTTTAGAATTTAAATTTCTCATAAGAAGACATACCACATAGCGACTAGATAATCTTGTAATATCAATACTAAGTGGTATTCCCCATGTACCCACCTTTATAGGATTGCGAAGTGCACAAAGCACATCACTCCCCCATAATGGGATATTCCATTAATCTCTCACACGAGCCAACTAAGATACAACCAAGATGCACTAAGGCTCAACGAACGACACACAAGTACATGATGTGCAAACCAACACACACATACTTGATTGCTCAAGATAATCAAGTTGGAAGCACAACATATACAAACACATGCAAGGAACAAAACCAAAACATGCGAGGGGGCAAGTAACTTTCAATGTAAGCAATTTTAAGTACAAGTTACCGCAAGGAGGCACATTGGATATAAGATATAAACTTGATGATTCAATTGACTTGGCTTGAGACAATAAGAGTGATGAATTCCCCTTAATTCTTCATAATGTAGCCAAGTCTCCAATGCCCTCCAACAACACCTATTGATCAAGTTTGAGATTATTGGTCCCCAACCAAGTTGGGTCCTAAGAGGTTAGTCACAATAGGTTTGGCTACCCAAATGGTTCTTTGCTTGACACCACTTTGAGTACCAACAAACTTGGCAAACACATTGCCAACCTTATCCTTACCAAGAGAATAGATATCATCAATAATAATTGGGTTGGATAAGTTACCACTAGTGCATGAAGAAGCGACATGACCTTTCTCACGACATAAGTAGCAACGTCTACTCTTCACTTTCTTCTCACTTGATTTCTCAATTTGAGAAGCATTAACTTGAGCCTTCTTGGGAAGAGGCCTTTCTTCAACTTGATGTTGAGCATGAGATTGAACTTGTGCCCTCTTCCCTTGTTGCTTGACACTAATGGCCTTCTTCTTCAATGGGCAAGATCTAACATGATGCCCTTCTATTTTGCACTTGAAGCAAACAATCTTGGCCGAATTCTTGACTTGTTCTTGGCCCTTCTTTTTGTTAAACTTGGACTTCTTCTTCTTATTGGAGTTGAATCCAAGTCCACCTTTGTCATTGGGGGATTTTTTCACACTCAAGATATTGTCGAGTGTGGATTTCCCTTCATGACACTTTTCCAAGTCTTTCTTCAAAGAAGTGACTTGGGCCTTGAGCTCTTTGATTTCCTCTACATGGTTAGTCTCAACACAAGTACTAGAGGAAGTATAAGCTTCATCGTTAGAGCAACAAGGCAAGGAAAGCAATTCATCATAAGATGTACCAACATTGTGAGTAGATGAATTACAAGGACTAGCACATGGCAATATACTATTTTGACTAGAAGTAGTGCTAGTATCCACATGAGGCTCACTAGATGTTACCTTAGCAATCATGGCCTCATGAGCTATCTTTAGCACACTATGGGATACTAGAAGATCATCATGAGAGCTTGAGAGCTTTTCATGACTTTCTTCCAATTTCCCATAATTGCAAGATAGCACCTCAAGTTGAGCCCGTAGCTCAACATTCTCCTTCAAAATGGATGCTTCACAAGTAATAGAATTAGTAGTACAAGCATCATCATTAACAACAAGAGGAGAAGGCAACTTGGCAAGCTCTTTTAAATAAGAAGCTTCAAGTTGAGCATGAGACTCGGTGAGTTTGATGAGCTCACCCTTGATGACCCTTGAGCCATTTTCGAGGTGCTCAAAATCCTCAAGGAGTCTAGCATGAGAAACTTCAAGCTTAGCATTTTTAGTTTCAAAAACATTGGCCACCTTAAGAGCTCTATCAGTAGACTCCTTCACTCTAGACAATTCTAGAGCAAAAGTCTCCTCAAGAGATTCCTTGGTGGTTTGTTCAAGTTCAAGAGCTTGAGAGAGGTCCGCAATCTCATTAGCGTAATCACGCCCATGACCTTCCATTTTATCAATGGTGTCCTCATGCTCCTCTAAATGAGATTCCAACTCCTCAATGTATTTCTTGCCATCAATGGCAATGGACATTATTTCCATGAAGTTGGAACGAGCAAATTTATTTTTATGAAGAGCTTTAAAAATCATTTCCCCCTTAGTTTTTAAGGAGGAAACATTATCATTCTCTTCATCATTATCCTCATCATCATTAGCATCAACATCATCATCAAGAGACATATTGGGGTACAAAGTAGGAGATACCTTTGATGCCTTAGCCATAAGGCAAAAAGCAATAGATGATGGTGTAGGATCCCTTGAGGCACCATTAAACACCATATCTTGTTCCATGGAGTGTTGGGTTTCCTCTACATTGTTAGCACAACAATTCGAGGAAATAGATGCATTTTTATCATGGCAACAAGACATAGCAAGCATATCATCATGAGATTTAGTCAAGCAATTTCTACATGATATGCAAGGACTATCAACGCAAGCATGTGAAACATTTGGAGTGCTCGAAGTGTTAAAGCCCAAAGAAGGAGCATTGCAATAATATAGTGATGAAGGATCATCCACAATAAGCATACTATCATCATTGCAATGACCAACACTACTCACCATATCATTACCTTGTGGCAAACCACATGTAGGTGAAGTAGAAGAAGTTGAGAAGACTATACGACCGGAGGTGGAGGGAGAACAGTCATCCTTACAAATCTTGGACACGCCATATTTATCTTGAAGCTTTGTCCATAACTCATGAGCATCCTGGAACGGCATGAGATGAAATATAACTACATTGCTCAAAGCATCGAAAAGCACATTAGAAGCTTGAGCATTGAGATAAGAGTTTTTCTCATCCTCTAAAGTTAATCTTTGGGGATCCTTTGGAGGAGAAAAACCCATATCTACAATTCGCTCTAAATTTGGGTCCATGACCCTAAAGAGGTTAAGCATGCGGATTACCCAAACATCAAAATTTGTGCCATCAAAACTAAGAGTGTCAGAGAAACCTAAACCTCTAGTCAACATCTTTACTCTCTAGGCGGTTAAGCCCTACAAAGAGAGACGAGGCTCTGATACCAATTGAAAGATCGTGGATGTCGCCTAGAGGGGGGTGAATAGGCGCTTTAAAATAATTACGGTTTAGGCTTGAACAAATGCGGAATAAACCTAGCGGTTAATTTGTCAAGCACAAAACCTAAAACAACTAGGCTCACCTATGTGCACCAACAACTTATGCTAAGAAAGATAAGTAACTATGCGATAGCAAGATATATGACAAAGAACAATATGGCTATCACAAAGTAAAGTGCATAAGTAAAGGGCTCGGATAAGAGATAACCGAGGCACGCGGAGACGACGATGTATCCCGAAGTTCACACCCTTGCGGATGCTAATCTCCGTTTGGAGCGGTGTGGAGGCACAATGCTCCCCAAGAAGCCACTAGGGCCACCGTAATCTCCTCACGCCCTCGCACAATGCAAGATGCCGTGATTCCACTAAGGGACCCTTGTGGGCGGTCACCGAACCCGTACAAATGGCGACCCTTGGGGGCGGTCACCGAACCCGTACACTCTGGCAACCCTTGGGGGCGGTCACCGGTACCCGTCAAATTGCTCGGGGCAATCTCCACAACCTAATTGGAGACCCCCGACGCTTGCCCGGAGCTTTACACCACAATGATTGACCTCTGAACACCACCAACTGTCTAGGGCGCCCAAGCACCCAAGAGGAACAAGCTCAAGGGTACCAAGCACCCAAGAGTAATAAGCTTCTCAACTTGTAACTTCCACGTATCACCATGGAGAACTCAAACCGATGCACAAATGCAATGGCAAGGGCACACAGAGTACCCAAGTCCTTCTCTCTCAAATCCCACCAAAGCAACTAATGCTAGGGAGGAAAGTAAGAGGAAGAACAAGAAGGAGAACACAAAGAACTCCAAGATCTATATCCAAGGGGTTCCCCTCACATAGAGGAGAAAGTGATTGGTGGAAGTGTGAATCTAGATCTCCTCTCTCTTTTCCCTCAAAAACTAGCAAGAATCCATGGAGGGATTGAGAGTTAGCAAGCTCAAAGAAGGTCAACAATGGGGGCAAAAACGAGCTCAAGAGATGGGGAACCATTGGGGAAGAAGACCCCCTTAAATAGGTCCCCACGAATCTGCCCGTTATGTGCAGAAAACTGTAGGACCGGTACAACCGGTGCACGAACCGGTACAACCGGCCAAAGCAGAGGAAAAACCAACCTGGGAAAAGCTCTAAGCGGTACAACAGCCCGGGGAACCGGTAGTACCGGTTAAACCGGTTAAACCGGTCAAGAACCGCCCAAGAACCGCTCCAAAACAGAAACTAGTCCGCTGGTAGAGCGGTACATGGCCGGTGCAACCCCCGGACCAATTCTGGAGCGGTACAACTGCTCCAAACACCGGTTGTACCGGTCAACCGGTACAACCTCTCTACGGGGCGGTACAACCTCTCTATGTAAAACACGCAATATCAAAACAGCCACAACTTTCTCATACGAGCTCCGAATTCGATGAAACCAAGTTTGTTGGAAAGCTAGCAACAAGGGCTAACACAATCTTGATAGAAATATCAATAAGAAGCAAATAAGAAAAGGCCCATAAGAAAATGGTGAGAACCCTTCCTTGGATAAGACCGGTAAAACCTCCAACACCGAAAACATCATAGAAGACGCATGCGAACTCCGTTTTCGATGGACTCAAGCTTGTCATCAAGATGACCATAAGCTCTAAGACTCACAAAGAGAACCAAACAAGAACAAAGAAACATGATGCAAGGATGCAATGGTTTGAGCTCTCTACTAACGATACGATCAAGCTACCAACTTGAGAGCCCCCCTTGATAGTACGGCAAACGATCCTATAACCCGGTCTCCCAACTACCACCATGAGACCGGTAAAATAGAAAACCTATCAAGGGCAAACCTTTGCCTTGCACATGGTCCACTTGAGCTAGATGAAGACGATCTTGACTCCCTCAAGTTGGACCACCTTTCTTGATTGCGTTGGCTCGATGAAGACTAGATGATTGCTCCCCCATAGTCCACTATGGGTGAGCGACTCTTCGGCACATCTTCACAAGTCCATTGACACCACAATGGATGGAAAGATTCAAACTTGATTGCTCCCCCATACTCCATTATGGGTGAGCCACTCTTCGTGTTGCTCCACTTGAACTTGCACACAGCAAACTTGATGTCATCCTCCATGGGTTGTATGGGATCTTCCTCTTGACGCAAGACCATGGAAACATACCTAACCCCACAAAGAACTCTAACGTAGACCATGGGTTAGTACACAAAGCGTAATGGATAATGCTTACCATACCACGGGAACACTTGGTTCCTCTCGGTACAACTTGTGCGCTTAGTGTGTTGATCAACTTGAATCACTCTCTGTACTTAGGCTAGATCAACCTTGAATCTTTCCAAGTCTCTTCATTTGGATGATGTCTTGAAGGTAAACATGAATGATCACATAATCTTCTTCTTCAAGACATGCTTGCAATAAGCTCAACACTCACATGACCAATCTTTGGATAATTCCTTAATAGCACCTTGGTCAACACATAAACTCCTTGAAACCAACACATGGACTTCAAGAAAAGCCTATGGACAAAACCTTCAAATATAACTCAAGGCAACCATTAGTCCATAGAGATTGTCATCAATTACCAAAACCAAACATGGGGGCATCGCATGTTCTTTCACCTGGCCACTCGCAGGCGGCCACTCAGGCCATCGAGGCTGATCGCGAGGCGCAGAGGGAAAATGGCGCGGATATTGCCGCCAACGCCCCCCGGACCCTCGATGAGCAGCTTCTGAGCATCGAGGCTCGTCTACGGCCGGCCCATCGGATGTTGTGTTGGCTTCAACGTGCAGGTGCCCAGGCGATTGTTGCCCTGTGGCCAGACATGCCAGTTCTGCGCACTCCCAGTCGGACTGCCGACTGGCTGGAGGTCGCAGCTGGTCGTCTTGAGGCCTAGAAGGGTTCCTCGGCCTGGGCTGGAGCGCGTCGGGCCTTGGAATTCGTCAAGGCGTGGTATCCATGGCTGGACCTGGACCGGCTAGCCGCGTCCGGTCAGAGGCCCAGGCGGAGCTGATAGCTGTGGAAGACGCCCTCGTCGCGTGTGCGGCAGCGATCGCCGACTACGCAGACACCAGCGTCTTCGTCCCTGATTGGACTGAAGACGGTGGGGAGGCGCAGCCGGAGTGGTTCAGGATGAACCCGGATTATGACGAGGACTCGGTGGAGGTGATCGGTTCCAGCGCCGAGGAGGAAGGCGAGGCGGAGGACGGAGGCGAGATGGAGGCGCCAGAAGACGGAGCGGGCGACCAGCTCGACCGCGCCTCCAGCAACGAGCCGCATCCGACCGAGCCGGCTGCCGCCAGAGACGATCAAGCCGAGACTGTCCAGCCGGCCGCCCCGGCGCCTGACACCGCCGTCTCTTCCGATCCTCCGAACCCGTCTACCGCTTCCTAGGCTGCCGTCTTGCCTTCATTTTATCTGCTTTAGTAGTCTTTGAAGAACTTGTTAATTCGAACAATTCCACCCGCGGGGTGTATTTTGAACTTCTGCTTGAAGATTCGGCCAAGGGCCTATGTTATGTAAATATTTTTCCGAATTCTATCTTTCCTTGCTCATTGCTCTTTTGGCCTTTTCCTTTGTCGCCTTCCCTTAGTCGCCACCTTGCCAGTCGGACAGCCGTTCTGCGGACCGCCTCTGGATCAAATGCTTGGATACTTTGGGAAGGCAAGTACTTGGCCATTTTTAGAGTCTTTTTAACAAGTTGGATAGAAAGCGGCAAGCCGACTGTTCAAGAGTCGGCTTTGCTAAGAGAGGCCGGAAGCCGGCTTAAGCTATGTTTATGCTTTGAGTCCTTAGCCATTTTTCATGTGGGCGCCCATTCTTCCTTACTCCTGCCCACCAAACAGTCACTCTGTGAGCCGCGGCTTCTGACAGGAGACGGCTTAGGCACTACACACTACTTGTCCAACTGCAGGAAGCATTCCATAGCGCGAGGCGGCGAGTCCCCGGGCCGACTAGTCGAGCCCGGTGCCAAGCGGCATAACAAAGAGTAGTATACTCGAAGGCATAATTCTTATCACACAGATAACAAAAAAGGGCAGTCCCCGAGCTCATCTCGGGGGGCCTGAAGTCTTGGTACTTTAATACAAAGGGTAGCGTGATACGTACTGCATCAACTGTAAAATCTTCGGAGAAGATTTGCATTCCATGGGTGTTCCGTCTCTTTGCCGGAGTCGTCCCTCTTACATGCTCGGGGCTTCTGAGCATAGATCAGGTAGTAGGAGTCGTTGCCCAGCACTTTGCTGATAATGAAGGGGCCTTCCCAAGGCGCCGACAGCTTGTGCTGACCAGCTGTTCACTGGATCAGTCGGAGCACAAGGTCGCCCTCTTGGAAAGATCTCGGCCTGACCTTCCTGTTGTAGTATCGGCGCAGGCTCTGCTGGTAGATGCTGGACCGGCTGAGTGCCAGTAGCATGCCCTGTTCCAGCAGATCGACACCGTCTTGACATGCTTCTTCTGCTTCCTCCTTGGTTTACATGGTGACTCGCGGGGAGTCAAACTCTATGTCCGTCGGGATGACGGTTTCAGCACCGTAGACGAGGAAGAAAGGTGTGAAGCCGGTTGACTTGTTTGGAGTCGTGCGCAGACTCCAGAGGATGGCTGGCAACTCGTCAAGCCAACAGCCAGCGGAACGCTCCAGTGGTTCGACCAGTTGAGGCTTGATGCCAGACAGGATGAGGCCGTTTGCTCGCTCTACCTGGCCGTTTGACTGCGGATGGGCAACGGACACTAGGTCCAGTCGGATGCCCTGTGTCACGCAGAAATGGGCCAAGGCACCTTTGGCAAAATGTGTTCCATTGTCGGTGATGATGCTGTGTGGTATGCCGTACCGATTCGTGATGTCGGCGATGAAAGTCACTGCAGTTGGACCATTCAACTTCTTGATGGGCTGTACTTCTATCCACCTGGTGAACTTGTCCACCACGACAAGTAAGTGAGTTAGGCCGCCTCGTGCTGTTTTGAATGGTCCCACCATGTCCAGGCCCCAAACCGCAAAGGGCCAGGCGATGGGGATAGTCTTGAGTGCGGAAGCCGGCTGATGTGGCTTGGAGCGGAACTTCTGGCACCCTTTGCACTTTTGGACCAATTCCTTGGCCTCTTCTAGGGTAGTTGGCCAGAAGAAACCGTGTCGAAAGGCTTTGGCGACGAGTGCTCTTGAAGCCGCATGATGGCCGCACTCGCCTTGATGGATGTCTTTGAGAATTTCTTGGCCTTGCTTTGGCTCGACGCAACGCTGGTAGACACCAGTGACGCTGCACCTCACCAACTCTCTATTGACTATGGTGTAAGCTGCCGCTCGGCGTTGTACTTGCCGAGCCAAGATTTCATCAGTTGGCAGCTCTTTTCTTAGTAGGAACTTGAGGATGGGCTGGGCCCATGAGGGTGCTGCTATTTCTTCAACTGCCAGTACTGCGACTTGGACGAGGGCGGCTGGGCTGGGAGGCGACGGGATGGAGTCCGCGGCCGCTTGCAATGAAGTCCCCGGGCCGACTGGCGCAGTACCCGGGCCGAGTTCTGGAGTCTTCGGATTGGTCGCCGCAGTCCCCGGGCTGGGTTCTGAAGTCCCCGGGCCGGCTTCGAGTGCGGCGTTCTTGGAGCCATTTGTAAGAATTCTCGTGCCGCCTGCTAGGGCTCTTGAGTCGGATCCGACTTCTTCGGGGGGAGCCGACACAAAGATGGAGTCTGATTCTGGTGAAGGCTTGACAGACGGCTTGAGGAGGCGCTGAAGGGCGACGCCGGATGGTATTGCTTGGCGGGTGGAGCCGATTCGTGCCAGGGCGTCTGCTTGGTCGTTGTCATTTCTTGGCATGTGAAGGAACTCGCACCCCTCAAAATATCCGCTGAGTTGTTGCACGAGGAAGCGGTAGTTCGCCATGTTTGCATCCTTGGCGTCCCAATCGCCAGATGACTGCTGGACCACTAAGTCGGAGTCGCCATAACACAGGATCTGGCGAATGCCAAGTTCTTTGGCAAGCCGGAGCCCGTGAATGAGCGCCTCGTATTCAGCAACGTTATTGGAGGCGGCGAAATGGATTTGCAGCGCATATCTGAGTTTGTCTCCTTTGGGGGAAGTGAGGACAATGTCGGCTCCCAAGCCGTGCGCATCTTGGAGCCGTCGAAATGCATCCGCCAATGGGTGGAGTCGGGCGCTGGTGGCAGGTACTGGGTCTCGGCCCAGTCGACAAGGAAGTCAGCCAGTGCTTGCAACTTGATGGCGGTGCGGGGCTGGTAGTAGATGGTGTAGGGAGCCAGCTCAATGGCCCATTTGGCCACTCGGCCAGAAGCATCTCGGCTTCCGATGATCTCGGCTAGTGGGGCTGTGCAAACCACAGTGATTGGATGCTCCTGAAAGTAAGGCTTCAGCTTCTTGGCGGCAAAGTGCATGCCGTAGCACATCTTCTGGTAGTGGGGGTAGTTCTGCTTGGAGGTCGACAGTACTTCGCTCAGGTAATATACCGGTCTCTAGACAGGTAGCGCCTTGCCTTCCTCCTTGCGTTCAACTACAATGACTGTGCTGACTACCCAGCTAGTGGCGGCAATGTATAGGAGCATGGGCTCTTTAGGAGTCGGGGCCGCCAGCACGGGGGGAGTAGTCAATGTTTTCTTCAGCTGGAGAAAAGCTTCGTCCGCCTTGGGGTTCCACTCGAAAAAGGTCGTCTTCTTCATGAGCTGGTATAAAGGGAGAGCCTTCTCGCCCAGCCGACTGATGAAACGGCTGATGGACGCCAAGCAGCCGGTGAGCTTTTGCACATCTAGCAGTCGGCTGGGTACCTCCATCCTCTCGATGGCCTTGATGTTTATAGGGCTGCACTCTATGCCGCGTTCAGAGACCAGGAAGCCAAGGAGTTGGATGGCTGGTACTCCGAAGACGCACTTCTCAGGGTTGAGCTTGATCTGGAATCGGCGCAGGTTCTCAAAGGTTTCCTTGAGGTCTTCTAGCAGTGTTCCATGCTTTTCTGTCTTCACCACCACATCGTCCATGTAGACGTGGGCGTTTCTGCCGAGTTGCTTTAGGAGGCACTTCTGCATGCAACGCTGAAAGGTGGCGCCGGCATTCCTCAAGCCGAACATCATGGTCAGGTAGCAGAAGGCTCCAAATGGCGTGATGAAGGTAGTCTTCAGTCTATCAGCCGGGTTCAGCTTGATCTGGTGATATCCCGAATATGCATCTAAGAAGATCAACAGCTCGCATCCGGCTGTGGAGTCTATCACTTGATCAATTCTCGGCAGAGCGAATGGGTCCTTGGGGCAAGCTTTTTTGAGGCTTGTGTAGTCGATACACATCCGCCACTACTTGTTCTTCTTCAGCACCAGGACCGGGTTTGCTAGCCTGGAAAAAATACTTCCATAATGAAGCCGGCTGCCAGGAGTCGGGCTATCTCTTCTCCAACAACTCTTCTCTTCTCTTCCGACAGGTGGCGCAAGGGCTGCCTGACGGGCTTCACATCAGACCGGACATGTAACTTGTGCTTGGCGAATTCCTTCGGTACACCTGGCATGTCTTTAGGGGACCATGCGAAGATGTCTCGATTCTCACGGAGGAAATCGACGAGCTCGCCTTCCTATTTGCTGTCAAGGTTTGCACCTATGACAGCGTACCTCTCTGGGTGTTCCGGGTCCAAGGGTATCTTCTTCATTTCTTTGGCCGGCTTGAACGAACCTTCAGCTTCCGACTCCTTGGGGTTGGGCGACATCTCGGGCTGCTTGCCGACCATCGCCACAACCCGATCAAGAAGCCGTCTCTCAGCTGTGATCACCAAGGACTCGGCTAGCCGACTGCTTTCGGCCGCGCAAGCGGACGACTTTCTGTAGTCGCCGGCTATGGTCAGAATCCCCTTGGAACTCAGCATCTTCATCTTGAGGTAGGCATAGTGGGGGACCGCCATGAACTTGGCCAAAGCAGGTCGGCCAAGGAACGCATGGTACGGGCTTTCGAGGTCCAATACTTCAAACCAGACTGGCTCTCGGTGGAAATGATCTTTGTCTCCAAAGAGGACGTCTATCAGGATCTTGCCGATTGGGGAGCAGGAAAGGCCAGGAACAATGTCGTGGAACACAGTCCGACTGTTCTGAAGTTGTCTTTGCTTGATTCCTAACTTCTCCATGGTATCATTGTACAGGATGTTGATGCTACTGCCTCCATCTATCAGCACTCGCGAGAAGCGAGCGGCCCGCCTATCTGTGGCAAAGGTGGCACCTAAGACCAGGGCGTAGGAGCCCGGACTCGGCATCACCTCTGGGTGATCAGCTCTGCTCCAACTGATAGGTTTCTCGGACCAGTGCATGAACTCTGGAGTACTTGATGCTACTGCATTCACCTCTTGCTGCTGCAGCCGCCTGCTGCGTCGATCGTCAGCCACACTGGTGAACACCACATAGGCTCCGTGCTCTTTTGGGTACTCATCTTGTACTGCGCCGACTGGCCTGACAGCCGGCTGCTGGGGCGGCGGTGGAGGCGACGGCCCAGCAGGTGGGGGAGGCAGGAGGCCGTCTCCCTTGGCAATTCTGGTGAGCCAGTGGCATTTCCGGGTGGTGTGGTTCGACGGCTTTGCGCCGCTGTGGAACTTGCAGGGGCCATCTAGGGTCTGCTCGTAAGAGAAGGCCGGCAACCAGTTGGACTTGCCGCCTTTCTGTCGTTTGGTCGGAGGCCGCTCCTCTGGCTGCTGGTCTTCGACTGTCGCCACTTGTCGGTTGCTAGAAGTCGGCTGTGGGGCTTTGTGCTTGTGATCGTTTTGCTGTTGTCGCCGACTGGCGTCCCCAGCCGGAGTTCTGGGAGCCTGAGGGGCTACTTTGCCGGTCGCGCTAACTTGAATCTCCGCCTTCATGGAGGAGTCGGCTGTGGTGTACTTGTCTGCTGTGATCAGCAGCTCGTCGAGGGTCTCCGGCTCGTCGCAGAGGAGCTTGTGCTTGAGGAGGGTACCTTCTCTGCACCCGGCAGTGAAATACTCGATGGCCTGCACCTCGTGTACGCCCTCGCAGGAGTTCCGAAGCTTGGCCCAGCGCGTGAGGTAGTCGCGAGTGGACTCGTCGGGGCCTTGCACGCACAAGGAGAGTTGACGAGGCTTGGGAGGTCGCTTGTACATGCTCAATAAGTTGCGGACGAAGGCTTTGGTGAAGTCGACCCAGCTGTTGATGCTGCGGGGCTTCAGGCTGTTCAACCATGTCCGGGCTGTGCCCTGGAGCATGAGTGGAACATACTTTACGGCAACACGCTTGTTGTCGTTCGCTATGTTGACGGCCGTGGAGTAGTCAACCAGCCAGTCTTCCAGCTTCACGGAGCCGGTGTACTTGGGCGTATCTCGGGGGAGCGTGAACCCTTTGGGAAAGGGCTCGTCTCGGATGCGAGGTCCGAAACAGGGCAGACCCAACTCGTCTTCTTCTTCCAGCGCCAGGGATCGGTGGAGTCGGTCGATCCGGTGGCGGGTGTCGTTTTCTCTGACTCCTTGTCGGCGGCCAAGGCGGTCGCCGAGAGTTGGATGCTCAACGGGTGGTGGGGAGACTCGCCTTCCTTTGCGAGGAGGAGGAGGCAGATAGTCGTCCCGTCGTTCCACTACTCTTGGGCGGCCGTCTTGGTCGCGCTCGATGGTGATGCGAGTCCGGCTGTGGCTGACAGCCGGATCCTTGTCTTTCCTTCCGCGGACACCGCCAGTTGGTGTCCGCGACGTCGCGCCTTGATCTCGGTGGGGAGGAAGGTTGTCGTTTAGTCGTTGTGGCGCCTCTGTGTGGCAGCCAGCTTCATTCTGCATGGCAGCCGCGTCGAGGAGCTGCTGGACTCGCTCCGTCATCAGGTGGCGCTCTTCACTCTCGAAGTTGTCTAGCTCGTCCGCCGCCGCCTGGGCGGCGCGGATGTTCTCCGCAGGCATGGTGTACACAGGGCGATTGGCCCCAAACAGTTTGGCGATGGCCACGCCGCGCTGCCGGACCGCGCCTAGGCGGCAAGGCCCAGTTGGGGCCGGCGAGCCGCCCACAGCGCGATCCATCTCACGCTGGTAGGCTTCTGACAAGCGTCTCATGCTTGCCAGCTTCTTCGCGCCTTCGACGAGCTGAAGGCGGCGCGCCTCCAGCGTCTCGACGTCGGCGTCTCCCGGAATAGGTGCGGTCAGGACTTGCAGAGCCGCGTCGAGTGGGTCATGAGCTCCACCGAAATGCTCGCCATGATCGAGGACGAGAACCTCTATGACGGTGCTTCCGCCGCTCTCCGCGCAAGGGAGCGGCTCGTCGTAGACCACCATGTTGGTGGGGAACGCGTCGAGCAACGCGGTGTCGGAGTCGACCAGAATTGGGTCGGTGGAGCCTATGGACTCCAGATCCACAGCAGGCTTGCTGGTGACGTCGAGTTGGTCAAGGAGGCCCGTGAGGAGGCTCTCGAGGCCGCCCGTGCCTGCGTCGGATGCAGGCTCGTCGGAGAGGCGAACCTCGCCGACAAGTTCGGCGAGGCAGCTGGCTGCGCAGGCGATCTCAGCATTGTGTAGCGCGTCGGCGCAGACTCCGTCTGGCGTACCGGGCTGGCTGCGCTCGCCAGGGAGAAAAAGGGTTCCCGTCCAGGGCAGGTCTCCGGACGACGGTGCACCTCGCCCCATGGTGGGCGCCAAATGTCGGGGGTTGGGTGCGACATATGCCAAGGGATGACTTATCATGGTGGGGGCGAGTAGAACGTCGCCGGTGCCTGGAAACGGGATGAGGCGAAGGCATGCACGCCGGCGAATCTTACCCAGCTTCAGGGCTCTCCGTGGAGATAACACCCCTACTGCTTCTTTGCGGTGTCTCCGCATGATCACTATGGCAAAGTGAATACAAGGTTGCTCCTTGAGCTGTTTCCTGGAGGTAGGAGGGGGCAAGGCTAGCTCCCTCCTTCCTATATGATCTGGTCTAGTGTTAAAGAAGCGATCCCCCTTGCATGGGTGCCCTGGGGGGCTTATATAGGCCCACCCCCCAGGGATACAATGGTAATCCGGCTGGGTATGGGTCCCAGCCGTCTGTCTCTCAGGTCGACGTCTTCTCCGCCGACTGCTGGGGCCCGCCTACTGGTGGGCCCCGCAGACAGGCCCGATACGGAGCCGACAGGTCCTGTCCGCCGCGAGCGGGCCACGCCGGCTACGGATGACTGTAGCCATGCCTCTAATGACGCTGGCTTGGTCATGAGGTCATGGCAACAGTGACGCCGCCTGACGGACGATCACTGTCGCCACTCCCCGTCTTGTCTGGTTAATGGCGTGCGGGGCCCGTGGGAGGGGCTGGCCAACTCCCGGGGGCCGACTCCCAACGGGTCCGTCTTGTGGTACTCTCGCCGTCTTCTGTACCCCCGTTGATGGGTGGGACCCGCCGTCTTCGGGCCGTACAGGCAGGCCGTCGTGGGCACAGTGCGCCGCCCACGGGGGCTGAGGTCAGGGCAGGCATGGCAACAGTTCCGCGCCGGATGGAGATCTCCAGTGATACAGCGCACTGTAGCCATGCCAGCCATTCGTAAGCGGGGCAGGGACGGCCACACGGTGACCGTACCCCGTCCCGCCCATCATGGCGAAGGCAGGAGGTGGTTGGAGTCGCGGGCCGACTCCCCGTAGCTGGCTTCTCTGGAATCCGTTAATTAGGAGTCGGCTTATCTCGAAGTCGTCCCTGGGATTCGGCCGTGAGAGGTAGTCGGCTCCTTGCCGCCGATTTCCCGAAGGCGGCTCCTTATCATGGGGTCTTGAGGGGCGCAGTCCGCCCCGATGTATTGAAAGGTTCAGGGGCTCGGGTTAGCCTACTTGTGTCTTTAAAATTTTGGATAAAATGTGTTTTCAACTCTGCCCATGATCTGATGGAGTTAGCGGGCAACCCTTTCAACCAAGTATGAGCCGGCCCGTCCTACATCCTGGTGAAATACTTAGCACATGCAACATCACTAACATCAAACATCTCCATGGCCATCTCATAGCTCCCAATCCAAGCCTCTGGGGGTTGATCCGTCATGTAATTACGCACCTTACGGGGGCCCTTGAAATCCTTAGGCAAGCGCTTGTTGCATAGAGCCGGCACTAAACATGGCACACCCAAGGTTTTAGAGGTCACTCCTGCCTCCACGGATGCTGAAGGATAAATCGGAGATTGCTGTTGAGCCGCTAATTGAGCCGCCAGCTCAGCCTCGCGCCTCGCTCTGCCCTGGTCCACCAAAGCTTGAGCATCATTACCAGCGCACGACGGGTCAGCCCTACAAGGTTGGTTGTGGTGCCGCTCACTGCTCGACACTGCTGGCGAGTCAATGTGCCTGCTATAACTCTGGCTTGTATGCGTGGTTGAGTGAATCCATTCACGACTGTATGAGTAAGTTGCCTGTTGAGCCACAGCCGTCTGAAGAACTTCTCCGGCTCGCCGTATGTCCATCGTAGCTGGTGATTCATCTTGAACAAGGAGAGCCACCAATTGAGTAGCCGCGGCTATCATGTTATCCATAGGATTAGAATAATGACCCGGGGGCGTCGGAACACGCTGAGGAGGAGTCAAGTTCACCCGTGGGGGATCCGCAGCTCGTGGCTGAACCAATGCTCCATCCCCGGCATCTCAATGGCCCAATCCACAGCATGCGGGTTATTGGTTCCTGCCCTAGGCGTGTTAAAAAGGTTTCTCGCATCGTAGGGGTAAATGACTTGCATGCCTTCTATTAAAGAAAATGTTTGATGCGTTTCGTTCTAAGATCAAACGAAAATTTTCCGCTTGAATCCGCTCTACTTAACTCTCCAAGGTGGCTCATTCCGTCGCCATCCGGGTGTTCTCAGTGTTAAGATCTTCCTTAGCTTGAGCAATCTCATCATGTAACTTTGCAAAGTCCACATTATGTTGCGCTTTGTTCGTCGTGGTTACGTCCACCATCAGCATTGTTGCCAGAGCCTCCAACAGTTCAGATAAAACTTGAGTCGGCGGGCGCACAGGGCCTCCTGCCCCGGCTGCCATAGTGATACATCTCCAACGTATCTATAATTTTTTATTACTCCATGCTACTTTGTCTACTGTTTTGGACTATATTGGGCTTTATTTTCCACTTTTATATTATTTTTGGGACTAACCTATTAACCGGAGGCCCAGCCCAGAATTGCTGTTTTTTTTCCTATTTCAGTGTTTCGAAGAAACAAAATATCAAACGGAGTCCAAACGGAATAAAACCTTCGGGAACGTGATTTTCCAACCGAACGTGATCCAGGAGACTTGGACCCTACTCCAAGAAGTTTCCGAGGAAGCCACGAGGGTGGAGGGCGCCCCCTACCTCGTGGGCCCCTCGGAGCTCCACCGACGTACTCCTTCCTCCTATATATACCTACGTACCCCCGTCAGATCAGATACGGAGCCAAAAACCTAATTCCATCGCCGCAACCTTCTGTATCCGCGAGATCCCATCTTGGGGCCTGTTCCGGAGCTCCGCCGGAGAGGGCATCCACCACGGAGGGCTTCTACATCAACACCATAGCCTCTCCGATGAAGTGTGAGTAGTTTACTTCAGACCTTCGGGTCCATAGTTATTAGCTAGATGGCTTCTTCTCTCTTTTTGGATCTCAATACAATGTTCTCCCCCTCTCTTGTGGAGATCTATTCGATGTAATCTTGTTTTTGTGGTGTGTTTGTTGAGACCGATGAAATGTGGGTTTATGATCCAGCTTATCTATGAACAATATTTGATTCTTCTCTAAATTCTTTTATGTATGATTGAGTTATCTTTGCAAGTCTCTTCGAATTATCTTTATGGTTTGGCCAACTAGATTGGTAGTTCTTGCAATGGGAGAAGTGCTTAGCTTTGGGTTCAATCTTGTTGTGTCCTTACTCAATGACAGAAAGAGTTGCAAGGCACGTATTGTATTGTTGCCATCGAGGATAACAAGATGGGTTTTTTATCATATTGCATGAATTTATCCCTCTACATCAGGTCATCTTGCTTACGGTGTTACTCTGTTTTTACTTAATACTCTAGATGCATGCTGGATAGCGGTCGATGAGTGGAGTAATAGTAGTAGATGCAGAATCGTTTCGATCTACTTGTTTTGGACGTGATGCCTATATACATGATCATACCTAGATAATCTCATAATTATTCGCTTTTCTATCAATTGCTCAACAATAATTTGTTCACCCACCGTAGAATACTTATGCTCTTGAGAGAAGCCACTAGTGAAACCTATGGCCCCCGGGTCTATTCTCATCATATCAATCTCCATTACTTTATTTACTTGCTTTGTTTTACTTTGCCTTTTACTTTTTACTTTTCATCTATCTATCAAAAATACCAAAAATATTATCTCTATCAGATCTCACTCTCGTAAGTGACCGTGAAGGGATTGAAAATCCCTAAGCGTTGGTTGCGAGTTGCTATCGTTTTGTGTAGGTACGAGGGACTTGTGTATGATCTCCTACTGGATTGATACCTTGGTTCTCAAAAACTGAGGGAAATACTTACGCTACTTTACTGCATCATCCTCTCCTCTTCGGGGAAATCCAACGCAGTGCTCAAGAGGTAGAAAGAAGAATTTCTGGCGCCGTTGCCAGGGAGTTCGTGCAAAAGTCAACCATACCAAGTACACATCACAATCCCTATCTCTCGCATTACATTATTTATCTCTCATTTTCCTCTCCCCCACTTCACCCTTGTCATTTTATTCGCCCTCTCTTTCCCAATCTCCTCCTCTTTTTCTCTTTTGTCTTCTTCGTTTGCCTCTTTGTTTGCTCGTGTGTTAGTCTGTTTACTTGTCGCAATGGCTCTCCTTAAATTTGGTGATCTTCCCCTTAAAATGCTAGAAGAGATCGAAAGTAATGTCAGAAAGTTTATGGTTTTGCAATTTGAGCATAATAATTTCTTTAGAAACGAGCTTAAGGAGCAAAAAGGTTTTATGAGTTTTATGAATAAATAACTTGATGATATGTCTAAAGAATTCAATGCTATAAGAGCCCAAATTACTCGTCTTGAAAAAATGACAGCTGAAATTTCGGATATGCAAGCTACCTTAGTTAATAAGATGGCCACTAAACCCGATTCCTATGAAAATCAAGATGAAGATCTAAAAGTTATTGATGTATCCCCTATTAAATCCTTGTTTTGCAATATGAATCTTGATGAATCTAAATATGATCTTCCTTTACCTAGAAGGCGTCCTAAGAATTCTGAGTTTCTATATCTTGATGATGAAATTGATGAAAGTGGGATTGAAATAAATAAAAACTGTGATGTTGCTAAACCCACTATTTTGGATCTCAAGGAATTTAATTATGAAAATTGCTCTTTGATTGGTTGTATTTCCTTGTTGCAATCCGTGCTAGATTCTCCTCATGCTTATAGTCAAAATAAGGCCTTTACCGAACACATTGTTGATGCCTTGATGCAATCTTATGAAGAAAAACTTGAGTTGAAAGTTTCTATCCCTAGAAAACTCTATGATGAGGGGGAACCTACTATCAAAATTAAAATTAAAGATTATGAGTTTCAGGCCTTGTGTGATTTGGGTGCTAGTGTCTCCACTATTCCCAAAACTTTGTGTGATTTGCTAGATTTCCGTGACTTTGAAGATTGCTCTCTAAATTTGCATCTTGTGGATTCCACTATTAAAAATCCTATGGGAAGAATTAATGATGTTCTTATTGTTGCCAATAGGAATTATGTGCCCGTAGATTTTATCGTTCTTGATATAGATTGCAATCCTTGATGTCCTATTATTCTTGGTAGACCTTTCCTTAGAACGATTGGTGTGATTATTGATATGAAGGAAGGGAATATTAGATTCCTATTTCCCTTGAGAAAGGGTATGGAACACTTCCCTAGAAACAAAATAAAACTACCATATGAATCTATCATGAGAGCCACCTATGGATTGCCTACCAAAGATGGCAAAACTTAGATCTATCTTCGCTTTTATGCCTAGCTAGGGGCGTTAAACGATAGCGCTTGTTGGGAGGCAACCCAATTTTATTTTGTGTTCTTTGTTTTTGTTCCTTTTTAGTGTTAAATTTTGTTTTTATTTTCTGTTTAGATGTGGTTTTGTGTTTTAATTAGTGTTTGTGCCAAGTAGAACCTATAGGATAAGCTATGATGATAGTTGATTTGATTCTGCTGAAAAACAGAAACTTTGCGCTCACAAGAAAAAATTCAATAAATTACAGGACGATATTTTGCATTGATTCTTTTTTCTGCTGTTCAATAAACAAATTGTCTAGTGCGTACTATTTTGGTAGAATTTTTTAGAGTTCCAAAAGTTTGCATTAGTTACAGATTGCTACAGATTGTTCTGTTTTTGACAGATTCTGTTTTTCGTGTGTTGTTTGCTTATTTCAATGCATCTATGGCTAATAAATTAGTTTACAAACCATAAGGAAGTTGGAATACAGTAGGCTTAACACTAATATAAATAAATAATGAGTTCATTATAGTACCTTGAAGTAGTCTTTTGTTTTCTTTAACTAACGGAGCTCACGAGATTTCTATTGAGTTTTGTGTTGTGAAGTTTTCAAGTTTTGGGTGAATTCTTTTGATGGATTATGGAACAAAGAGTGGCAAGAGCCTAAGCTTGGGGATGCCCATGGAACCCCCAAGATAATCCAAGGACACCAAAAAGTCAAAGCTTGGGGATGCCCCGGAAGGCATCCCCTCTTTCGTCTACTTCCATCGGTAATTTACTTGGAGCTATATTTTTATTCACTACATGTCATGTGTTTTGGTTGGAGCGTCTTGTATTATTTGTGTCTTTGCTTGTTAGTTTGCCACAATCATCCTTGCTGTACACACCTTTTGAGAGAGCCATACATGATATTGAATTTTCTAGAATACTCTACGTGCTTCACTTATATCTTTTGAGCTTGATAGTTTTGCTCATAGTGCTTCACTTATATCTTTTGAGCTTGATAGTTTTGCTCATAGTGCTTCACTTATATCTTTTGAGATTTATAGTTTTGCTCATAGGGTTTCACTTATATCTTTTGAGCTTGATAGTTTTGCTCATAGTGCTTCACTTATATCTTTTGAGCGTAATAATTTTTGCTCTAGTGCTTCACTTAGATCTTTTAGAGCACGGTGGTGGATTTGTTTTAAAGAAACTATTGATCTCTCATGCTTCACTTAGATTATTTTGAGAGTTGTTAATAGCATGGTAATTTGATTAAAGTTAATATACTTGGTATTCAAGATTTGTGAAACTTTCTTTTGAGTGCATTGAATACTAAGATAAGTTTGATGCTTGATAATTGTTTTGAGATATGAAGGAGATAATATAAAAGCAATGCTAGTAGGGGTAATTATGAATTTAAAGAATGCTTGCATTGAATTTTGTGATTCCCGTAGCATGCATGTATGGTGAACCAGTTGTGATGAAGTCGGAGCACAATTTTATTTATTGATTGTCTTCCTTATGAGTGGCAGTCGGGGACGAGCGATGGTCTTTTCCTACCAATCTATCCCCCTAGGAGTATGCGTTTAATACTTTGGTTTTTGATGACTTCTAAATTTTTGCAATAAGTGCATGAGTTCTTTTGATTAATGTTGAGTCCATGGATTATACGCACTCTCACCCTTCCGCCATTGTTAGCCTCTCTAATACCACGTACTTCTCGCCAGTATCATACACCCACCATATACCTTCCTCAAAACAGCCACCATACCGACCTATCATGGCATTTCCATAGCCATTCCGAGATATATTGCCATGCAACTCTCCACCATTCCGCTCATATGACACACATTACTTTTGTCATATTGCTTTTTGCATGAATATGTAGTTGACATTGTATTTGTGGCAAAGCCACTGTTCATAATTCTTTCATACATGTCACTCTTGATTCATTGCATATCCCGGTACACCGCCGGAGGCATTCATATAGAGTCATATCTTGTTCTAGTATCGAGTTCTAATTGTTGAGTTGTAAGAAAAATAAAAGTGTGATGATCATCATTATTAGAGCATTGTCCCAGTGAGGAAAGGATGATGGAGACTTGACAACCCCTAAGCGTTGGTTGCGAGTTGCTAT
Source organism: Triticum dicoccoides (assembly GCF_002162155.2). Lineage (NCBI taxonomy): Eukaryota > Viridiplantae > Streptophyta > Magnoliopsida > Poales > Poaceae > Triticum > Triticum dicoccoides. The sequence continues at coordinate 514,005,377 of NC_041383.1, forward strand.
CGTTTTGTGTAGGTACGAGCGACTTGTGTGTGATCTCCTACTGGATTGATACCTTGGTTCTCAAAAACTGAGGGAAATACTTACGCTACTTTACTACATCATCCTCTCATCTTCAGGGAAATCCAACGCAGTGCTCAAGAGGTAGCACATAGCAGTTGCTGAACCGGAGATCATTGCTGCCGCAGTTGAAGAATTCTGCCCTGGTTGCATACCGGCCATGAAGACCGCAACCCGGTTCGGCAACTCATAGGTGTCCGGAATACTGTCGCCATCAGAACAGCCACCAAGCCTACCATCCTGCACTTGATACATGGAGTTGGTCTCGCCAGTTGAGGACTCATTGCCTGAATAGACGGTCGTATCTCCGTCGGACACAGATCCTCCTTCCAGATCCATTCCTTGAGTAAAGCCAACAAAGACACGCTTCGGGGTGACTTGAACCTTGGCGGGTCACGCGCGCTGAACCATCTCGACAATGTCGGCACAAGTGTCCGACTCAGCTTCCGACTCACCAATCTTGCTGATGAAGACATGAATCCCACCAAAGGGGACCCGGTACCCGTACTCGAATGAGCCGGCCTCGGCGCCCCAGCCTGTGTCATTGATGTAGAGCTTGCCGCGACGACTCTTAGTCATCTGGCCCACAACGTATCCCTTGAGCCCTGCGAAGTTTCCCTTCAAGAACTCGAAACCACCATGCTCTAGCCCCACGGTGGGCGCAAACTATCATGGATTTAGCACAGCAAATGCCCTAGCAAGAGGACTTAGGTGTGGAGCCATCGCCGCTAGGTTAGCTTGAAGGGGTAAACGGGACAAAAGGACATAGAGAGTTTTTACCCAGGTTCGGCCCCTCTCAATGAGGTAAAAGCCTACTCCTGCTTTAGGTTGTATTGCTTGGGTTTGATTACCAGGGAGCGAATACGTTTGACCTAGTTCTCGACTTGTTATTTTTCTTGCCTTAACCCGTTGCTAGGTCACCCCTTTATATACACAGGTTGATGCCCGGCGGCTTATAGAGTCCCGACCAGCTCATACACAACGTGTCTGGCTCAGTGACTAACTAAGCTTGGCTTACAATACAAGTTACACATATGGCAGTTTATCCTCTTGGGCCTCCAATCGCCTCTGGGTCTTGGGCCTTCCATAGGCTTGCTTCATAACCCGCCATCTTCATCCTTGAGTCGCCAATGGTATGACCCGGCCCCTCCTGGGTGGGTCATACCTAATAGTTATATCCCCAACACACACCATTACGCAGTGGTGTTCGAGATGGCGTGAGCTGTGAAAAAATTCCACATTGTCTTAAATGCATACCAAATTTGTAACTCAAATATTCATCTTCGCGATCAGATCGTAGAACCTTATTTTCTTGTTACGGTGATTTTCCACTTCACTATAAAATTCCTTGAACTTTTCGAATGTTTCATACTTGTATTTCATTAAGTAAATATACACATATCTACTCAAATCGTCTATGAAGGTAAGAAAATAATGGTATTCACCGCGTGCTTCACACTCATCGGACCGCATACGTCAGTATGTATTATTTTCAATAAGTCACTAGCTTGCTTCATTGTTCCGAAGAACGAAGTTTTATTCATCTTGCCCATGAGGCTTGGTTCACATGTCTTAGATGATTCATCACCAAGAGATTCCAAAAGTCCATCAGCATGGACTTTCTTCATGTGCTTTACACCAATATGACATAAGCGGCAGTGCCAAAAATATGTGGTACAATCATTATTAACTTTGCATCTTTTGGCATCAATATTATGAATATGTGTATCACTAGGATTGAGATTTAACAAGAATAAACCGTTCACAAGGGTTGCATGACCATAAAAGATATATTACTCATATAAATAGAACAACCATTATCCTCTGACTTAAATGAATAACTGTCTCACAATAAATAAGATTCAGATATAATGTTCATGCTCAACGTAGGCACCAAATCAATTATTTAGGTTTAAAAATATCTCAAAGGTAGATGTAGAGGTAGCGTGCCGACGGTGATCACATCAAACTTTAAACCATTTCTGACGCGCATCATCACCCCCTCCTTAGCAAGTCTTCATTTATTTCGCAGCTCCTATTTCGAGTTACAAATATGAGCAATCAAACTAGTATCAAATACTCAGGCGCTACTATGAGCACTAGTAAGGTACACATCAATAACATGTATATCAAATGTACCTTTGTTGACGTTGCCAGCCTTCTTATCTGCCAAGTACCTGGGGTAGTTCCGCTTTCAGTGACCATTCCCCTTGCAGTAGAAGCACTCAGTCTCAGTTTGGGACCAACCTTGGGTTTCTTCATGGGAGCAGCAACTGATTTATCGTTCTTCTTGAAGTTCCCTTTCTTTCCCTTGCCTTTCCTGGAACTAGTGGTCTTTTTAACCATCAACACTTGATGCTCCTTATTGATTTCTACCTGCATGGCCATAAGCATCGCGAAGACCTCGGGAAGTGTTTTCTTCATCCGTTGCATATTATAGTCCATCACAAACCCATTATAGCTTGGTGGCAGTGATTGGATAATTTTGTCAATAACCGAGTCATCTAGAAGATTAACTCCCAACTGAGTCAAGCGATTGTGCAACCCAGACATTCTGAGTATATGCTCATTAACAGAACTGTTCTCATCCATTTTACAACTAAAGAACTTGTCGGAGATGTCATACCTCTCGACCCGGCTGGGCATGAGCTTGAAATATCAATTTCAGCTCCTAGAACATCTCATATGCTCTATGCTGCTCAAAACGTCTTTGGAGCCCTGGTTCTAAGCCGTAAAGCATGGTGCACTGAACTATCAAGTAGTCATCAAAACGTGACTGCCAGATGTTCACAACATCCACAGATGATGATGGAGGGGGTGCGTCACCTAGCGGTGCATCAAGGACATAAGCCTTCTGCGCAGCAATGAGGATAATCCTCAAGTTATGGACCCAGTCCGCACAGTTGCTTCCATCATCTTTCAACTTAGCTTTCTCTAGGAACGCATTAAAATTCAGGGGAACTACAATGCGGGCCATTGATCTAAAATACAAATTTTGCGACAATTAAGACTAAGTTCATGATAATTTATTTCTGTTAATCGAATTACTAATGAACTCCCACTTAAATCAACATCCCTCAAGTTGTCTAAGTGACACATGATCCAAATCAATTAACCCATGTCCGATCATCACGTGAGATGCGGCAGTCATCAATAGTGAACATCTTCATGTTGATCATATCTACTATATGACTCATGTTCGACCTTTCGGTCTCCTGTGTTCCGAGACCATGTATGTACATGCTAGGCTCGTAAAGTTTAACCCAAGTATTTGTTTAGTTAGGCCAACTAGATCAATTTTTCTGTCCATGGGAAGAGGTGCTTTATGATGGGTTCGATCTTGCGGTGTTCTTTCCCAGTGACAGAAGGGGTGGCAAGACACGCATGTAACGTTGCTATTAAGGATAACAAGATGGGGGCTATTCCTACATGAATAGATCTTGCCTACATCATGTCATCATTCTTATTGCATTACTCCATTTCTCCATGACCTTCATACACTAGATGCATGTTGGATAGCGGTAAATGTGTGGAGTAACAGTAGTAGATGCAGGCAGGAGTCGGTCTACTAATCTTGGACGTGATGCCTATATAATGATCATTGCCTTGGATATTGTCATGATTATTTGATCTTCTATCAATTACCCAATAGTAATTTGTTTACCCACCATGTGCTATTTCTTGAGAGAAGCCACTAGTGAAATCTACGGCCCCCAGGTCTATTTTCCCATCATATACTTTCATATCTACATTGCTATTTACCTTTTCCTTTATTTGCACCTTTTATTTCTAGATCTATATTAACAAAACCCCAAAAATACCTCACTGAATTTTATTCGCTGTTATTCTATTTGCATTTACCAATCTATCTATTTACCAATCTTTTAACCGAGACGGATTGACAACCCCTCTTACGCGTCGGGTTGCAAGTATTTGTTCTTTATGTGTAGGTACCGTTTACATAGCTTGGCCTGGCCTCCTACTGGATTGATACCTTGGTTTCATAACTGAGGAAATACCTACCATAGATGTACTGCATCATCCCTTCCTCTTTGGGGAAATACCGATGAAGTTTCAAGCGACAGCAAAAGGAATTTCTGGCACCATTGCCGGGGAGGATCAAGTCAAGGTAGTCTCCTGTCAACTTGCCAATTTTTGGCGCCATTGCCAGGGAGACATCATCGACATCTACAGGTCCTAATCACAAATCTCATCTCCTCGCAATTTCATTAATGTCCATTCGCCTCTCATTTTCATCTCCCCCACTTCACAAAAAATTTCTGTTTTATTCGCCCTCTTTTTGTTCGCCTTTTTCTCGTCAGATTTGTTTGCAATCTTATTTGCCACTTTGTCGTTACGACTTCTTCCTCTATTGCGTGTACCCCCGAGAACAAGGTTCTTAATTTCAAACAAAGTGGAGGGGAGAATCTAAAATATGCTTGGTATAGGATTTGCAATGCTCATAATAGATCTATTCGTAAGCAATCCACCGTTGTTCTTGTTCGCAGTTTTTATGTGGGCAACACTACTTGGTATAGATTCGTCCTTGATACGATTACCGGTGGAAATTTCTTGATGTGTCCATCTTTGGATGCTTTTAATGCCATGGGAGATCTAGTAGGTTCACCACCAAGCATTATTAATGAAATAATCTTAACTATTGAACATGTTATGCAAAGATTAGATGCTATTGAAAAGAAGATGGTGAAGGAAATATGCCGTAGAGGCAATAATAAAGTTATTATTTATTTCCTTATATCATGATAAATGTTTGTTATTCATGCTAGAAATTTTATTAACCGGAGACTTAGTACATGTGTGAATACATAGACAAAACATAGTGTCCCTAGTATGCCTCTACTTGACTAGCTCGTTAATTAAAGATGGTTATGCTTCCTAACCATAGACATGTGTTGTCATTTGATGAACAGGATCACATCATTAGGATAATGATGTGATGGACAAGACCCATCTGTTAGCTTAGCATTATGATTGTTACAATTTCATTGCTACTGCTTTCTTCATGACTTATACATGTTCCTCAGACTATGAGATTATGCAACTCCCGAATACCGGAGGAACAACTTGTTTGCTATCAAACGTTACAACGTAACTCGGTGATTATAAAGATGCTCTACAGGTGTCTCTGAAGGTGTTTGTTGGGTTGGCATACATCGAGATTAGGATTTGTCACTCCGTGTATCGGCGAGGTATCTCTGGGCCCTCTCGGTAATGCTCATTGTCGGTGTCAAGACCGGCGGATATCGGGTAGGGGGTCCCGAGCTATGTGTCTAAGGACGATGGTAACAGGAGGCGGGGGACACGATGTTTACCCAGTTTCGGGCCGTCTCTACCGAGGTAATACCCTACTTCCTGCTATATTGATCTTGATGATATGAGTATTACAAGAGTTGATCTACCATGAGATCGTAATGGCTAAACCCTAGAAGTCTAGCAAATGAGGATTATGATTGAGTATATATATATCTCTACGGACTAAGCTCTCCGGTTTATATAGGCACCGGAGGGGACTAGGGTTGTACAAAGTCGGTTACAGAGAAAGAAATCTACATATTCGGTCACCAAAGCTTGCCTTCCACGCCAAGGAGAGTCCCATCCGGACACGGGAGAGAATCTTCAGTCTTGTATCTTCATAGCCCAACAGTCCGGCCCACATCAATAGTCCGGCTGTCCGAGGACCCCTTAATCTGGGACTCCCTAAGTAGCCCCTGAACCAGGCTTCGATAACGAGGTGTCCGGCGCAGATTGTCTTCGGCATTGCAAGGCGGGTTCCTCCTCCAATTTCTTCAAAGTACCTGTTTAAAAGAGCAGTATTCGGCTTTCCTTTTAACGCCGCGCTCATCGGCTTCCGTGCCATCGTATCTTCAGCTTCCATGCATCGAGCGAATATGAGAGGTCGGGACACTTTTGCACATACCACCCTGTCTATGTAAGAAAGGCGTCTATAAAAGAGATTGGGATTTCCAGATCCATTCCACACCAAGCAAAATATCCTCAGAGCTCACTAGGAGAAACCATTCCACCATGGTCGGTGTTCCCAGTTCTTCTCCTCGTCCCCAAGGCCCCAAAAAGGGCAATTCGGAGAGATGCTCTGTATCCTATAGTCAGCTAGAGAAGCTGCAGACACAAACATTTCTTCCCCCCGCGGATCTGGCTCCCGTTCGAGCAGGATTGATTCCTTTCAACGACGGGGATCAAGCAGAGAACTTCCCCAATCCATCCAGGGGGAGCGGTGTGCTTTGTTCCCTACTTATTGAGAGGTGTGGGATTTCCAATCCATCCATTCCTCTGAGACCTCCTCGAGTATTACGGCCTCCAACTGCATAGTTTCACTCCTGCCTCCATCTTGCATATTGCGGGTTATGTTGCTCTCTGTGAGCTATTCCTGGGCTGTGAAGCCCACTTTGATTTGTGGAGGAAACTATTCTGCCTCGTCCCTCGTAACCAGGAGGGATCAATATTTGAAGTAGGCGGAGCTGAAGTGTGGCGCGTTGCCGAGACCGGATACCTGTCCGGCACGCCGAAGAAGGCATCCGAAGAGTGTCCTTCGGAATAGTTTTATATCGAGGACATCGCTCTTCCTGACCCAGTCAGGATGGGTCTTCCTCTATTTTCAAGAGCTCCATTGAAGAAGCGTCACAACTGGCGCCCTTAGAGCCTCAAGGAGGAAGATAGTGCGGAAGTCCGTCAATTGATGAGGAAGATAAGGACGCTCGATCAGTCCGGTCTATCCATAGTCGAGGTAATGGCGACTTCCATAGCGCGAGGGGTCCAACCACTTCAATATAGAAGGTTTCCCATGTGGCACTACAATGGGGAAGATGACGCCTCCCGCTGCGGTCGGAAGGGCCCGGACACTTCCGCCGCTCTGACCAAAATACTGGCCGAATTATACAAGGGGGAGAAAGAGGAATTTGCTCGTATTAAGCGCCGGGATGGATTTTCCATGTACAATCCGCCTAGCTGGATAAGTTCTAATCCCACTACCCTTCTCATTCTGCTCCCAAAGTTGCTTCCCATGAACATTAATCCATCCATTTGTAATAGGAATGGTGAAAGATCACCAAGGAGCTCAAGAGCTCTGCTCCACAGCCAGAGGACCATAACTAAGACCTTGACCCCGGATTCAAAGAGGATCCGGATATATTTGTGGAGCTCGAGGACGAGGTGTTTTACCAGGAGAGCCATGACGGCACGGAAGTGGTTATCATCACCGATTATCCCGGTCTTCTTCCCGCCTCATACGTAAGTAACCAGGAGTCATTTCTTCAAAAAGAACTTTCTTGTTGTGCCTCACCCACCGCACTGTCTCATGCTCTGAAGGGGAGGTGCTCGGTGCGCCATGTTGCACCTGAGGCAACTCACAAAAGAGCGGCGCCCACACCGGGCAGGCCTTCGAAGAGGAAGGCGAATATGGCCGAGGCTTTTTCAAAGAGGTGCGGTTTTTTAAAACATGCTCCTTGGCTGTCATATTGAAGTATGACACTATTCGTGGCGTCTCATCAGGAAAAACATCCGCCGGACTAAGTCCGGGGATCCTGCAAGTCATGCCCCCACCAGCCGGATTCCAAATCCTGTCTTTAGGATAGATGAGGGATGACGCCGGATTGTCCTTCAGTAGAGAATTCGGATGACTTATCCGTCACAAACTCTGAAGTGGAAAGTGCCATGAATCATCGGCGCCGGCGGGCAACTCTTTGAGACCACAGCTTTTCAAACGAGGCGTTCAACGCCTTCAGCTTGGGTGATGCGTACATCCGAGCTGCTCGAGATGGGCTTACAAGAGCCACTGAACAATATTTGAAAGATGTGCGGGTAAGTACACACTTGTTCAAATCTGGTAATTATATATACTAGTAGCCCCTGAGACTTGAAGCAGTTGGTACAACTGATTTAAGGATAATTGTGTAACCAGGTGCTCATAGAGAAGAACAATATGTTGTCTCAAGAGCTAGAACAATGTCGGGCCCAGCTTGCTGCCGCAACTGCCGAACTGGAGGCATCCAAGAAGGTCAACTAGTAATGTGTCCCTCTATTGAGAAAAAACATAATCATACGTACCAGTAACGCTAACACAGTTGCATATCTGATGATAGTATCGCCAGATAATCCGGGATAGGTACCAGAAGTCGCGCAAGCGGGCGAGCAAAATACCGAAAGGCATCTCACCGCTGGCGAGCGTATACTTATACGGGTCAGGGAGGAGAAAAACCAACTCCAGGATTCCAATACTCGGCTGGGCGAAGAATTGAAAGATGTTCGAGCCCAGCTGGCTGACTCCGTGAAGGAAAATAAGAGGCAACGAGGCAGCTTATTTAGTATGTGTTCAAACTTACCTTTGCATAATTCGGTTGGAAGGAACTGACAGAGTTATGTCTGTAGGTATGCTGACTGGCCATCCCAAAGAGGAGATGTCCGGATCCTCAGGCGATCTGCTGAAAGAGCTGTCGCAACTACACAAGCAAGCTCGTCAGGCAATGCGGAGTGTCGCCAAGGCCTTATGCCATCCGCCTCCCTACCAGGAAGTATGGAGGAGCTTGTACAACTATTTAAGGGAGCGCGGCGGCATTTCCGATTATGAAAGATATCGGCCTGCCGAGAAGGTGCACGAGAAGCCTGGGCCATGGTGAAAACACAGTATACCAAGCATGATCCGAATTATATGGCCCGAGTCAAACCTTTAGGGTCAGATGGGAAAGAAATTCTAGTTTGTCTGGTGTATGACCAGGTAAAATTAGCCGCAGAATATTCTCAGCAGGATTGTAAGCTAGACAACATGTTGGATGGCATAGAAGAAGAAGCTTTTGAGTCCAATTGACTATGTACTTCAATGGACAAGTTTGTCCCTAGCCGGATTGTAAAACATTTGTCATGGCGGACCTTTTCGCTTCGGCCTCTGGACCCAACAGTCCAGAGTGTGTCCGAATACCCACTCAGTAATATAAACCGGGGTACGCGTGGAAACCAGACGTAGGGGTCATATTTGCTTGAACAGACAAGTACCCAACTAGCTATGTTATATTACATTGTGATAGTAAGAAACATCTTCTAGAGAGAATAGTTCCGTTAAGGGTTCCTTTCCCTGGGTACGCATGCATTAGCGTGCATGTCCGAACTGTGATTGAAAAGTCGCAGTATATGTAACATTTGGGGGTTCATAGTGTAGTGAGTAAAAAACATCTTTAATCCACCGACCGAATATTCCCTTAAGAATGCTAGCTTTTGGCTTCACCCAGTCTGAGGTACACATCTGGATGACCCAGCAATAACAATCACAGAGGTGCTCCCTTTATGCCCTAGCCAAACTAACGGGAATGTAGGGCATAAGCACATGAGCCAGGCAACCCAGCTTGGCCAAAACTTAACTCATATCGATGCATATAATGGCGGAGAAATGGTACATACGGAGAAAAGACACATATGTATTGAGCTTGATGCTCGGAAAATAATTATAATAAGCTTCTATACAAGAAGCCCCCAGGTATAATGGACATACATACTTGAAGATGAGTGTGTCGTAAGTGTGCGGTCTAGCCACACGAAAGCTTTAAAGCTATAAAACAAAAAACAAAAAGAGAGCTAAAAAATAAATAATAGAAAGGAACAAAGGGAAGGAGATGAACAAAGAGTTCGGCGCTAGGCGTAGAATCTTCGGAGTCTGGCCGCGTTCCATGGGTTCGGCTCGAGGCGATTATATGATGCATCGTGTAGGCGGTATGCTCCTCCGGTGAGAACTTTGTCAATGATGAAGGGACCCTCCCACTTGGGCTTGATATTTTCCTTTTTCTTCTCCGGTAGACGTAGAACGAGTTCGTCAATATTATAAGTCTTGGCACATACTTCTCTGCTTTGATATTCGCGAGCCTGTTGTTGATAAAATGCGGAACGGGCATTAGCAATGTCGCGCTCCACTTCCAGGGCATCTAAACTGTCCTACCGATCAAGCTCGGCCTATCTCTCTTCGTACATGCGCACTCGAGGTGAGTCATGAATAATATCGCAGGGCAACACAACCTCTGCGCCGTACACCATGATGAAGAGTGTGTATTCAGTAGTACGATTCGGCGTAGTCCATGGCCCCCAGAGTACGGAGTCGAGCTCCTCGACCCAGTGCATGTCTGACTCTTTCAAAGACCGCACTAATCTGGTTTTAATGCCGCTCATAATAAGACCATTGTCTCGTTCGACTTGACCATTTGTTTGAGGGTGATAGACAGAGGCGTAAGCGAGCTTAATGCCCAGATTATCGCACTAGGTTTTCACCTCATCGGCTGTGAAATTGGAGCCGTTATCGCTGATGATGCTGTGAGGAACACCGTAACGGTGCACAACACCGGATATGAAGTCTATCACTGGTCCGGATTCGGCCGTTTTAACTGGTTTGGCCTCTATCCATTTAGTGAATTTATCCACCATGACCAACAAGTATTTTTTCTTATGGCTCCCTCCTTTAAGGGGTCCGACCATATCAAGCCCCCACACAGCAAAATGCCAAGTGATGGGGATTGTTTGAAGAGCAGTGGGTGGCATATGGCTTTGGTTGGCGAAAAGATGGCATCCGACGCAATGTTGGACAAGGTCCTGTGTTTCTGCTCGGGCAGTCGGCCAATAAAATCCTGTACGGAAGGCCTTGCTTACAAGGGCCTGAGCTGCGGCATGGTGATCGCCGAGACCGGCATGAATTTCAGCCAAGAGTTGCCTCCCTTCTTCCTCGGAGATACATCTTTGAAGTACTCCGGTAGCGCTTTTCTTGTAGAGTTCTCCTTCGTGGACCTTGTAAGCTTTCGAGCACCAGACAATGCAGCGCGCCTCATTTTGATCATCTGGGAGTTCTCACCTATTAAGGTAGACCAAGAAGGGTTTGGTCCATGGGGCAATTACTGCCATAATAAGATGGGTCGATGGTGTTATTTCGGTGGCAGAGCCCCCGATGATGTCAACGTGTTCAGAATCTGGGGTTGTGGTTGGATCCGGACTGGTGTTGCCGCTCTCCCCTTGCCACACCACGGATGGCTTGAAGAGCCTTTCCAGAAAGATGTTAAGTGGGACGGGGTCGCGCTTAGCACCGATGCGGACAAGGACATCCGCCGCTTGATTATTTTTTGAACCACATGATGAAACTCAAGCCCCTCGAACCGAGCTGACATTTGAAGAACGTCATTGTGATAAGCCGCCATTTTCGGATCTTTGGCATCGGAGTTTCCATTTATTTGAGATATTGCGAGGTTTGAGTCCCCACGCACTTCTAGGCGTTGAATGCCCATGGAGACCGCCATCCGAAGACCATGCAACAAAGCCTCGTATTCGGCTGCATTGTTGGAGTCTGTATATAATATTTGGAGTATGTACTGGACTGTATCTCCAGTGGGGGATGTTAGGACAACACCCGCTCCTAGACCTGCCAGCATTTTGGAGCCGTCAAAGTGCATGATCCAATTGGAGTATGTGCTGTACTCGTTAGGGAGTTCGGCCTCTGTCCATTCGGCGACGAAGTCTGACAGCACTTGGGATTTAATGGCCCGGCGTGGTTTGTATATTATGTCAAATGGGAGGAGCTCAATGGCCCACTTAGCAATCCGTCCCGTGGCATCGCGATTGTTTATTATATCATTGAGTGGTACTTCAGAGGCCACCGTAATCAAACACTCTTGAAAGTAGTGTCGTAGCTTCCGGGATGCCATAAAGACCGCGTATGCTATTTTTTGGTAGTGAGGGTACCGAGATTTGCATGGTGTGAGGACAGTAGATATGTAGTATACCGGCTTTTGAAGCGGGAGTTTGTGTCCGTCCTCCTTCCATTCGATGACGAGTACTGCACTCACAACTTGGTGTGTTGCCGATATGTATAATAACATGGGTTCGCTGACGTTTGGTGCAGCTAGGATTGGGTTGCTTGCTAAAAGAGCCTTTATTTCTTCCAATCCGGCTGTTGCAGGGTCCGTCCACTTGAAGTGTTCGGTACGTCGGAGAAGGCGGTAAAGTGGCAATGCTTTTTCTCCTAATCTGGAGATAAAGCGGCTTAAAGCTCCCACACATCCGACCAGTTTTTGGACCTGTTTAAGGTCTGTTGTTGTAGCCAACTATGACAAAGCTCGGATTTTGGCTGGGTTCGCCTCGATTCCTCTATGGGAAACGATGCAGCCCAGCAGTTTTCCAGCGGGAACACCGAAAACACACTTTTCCGGATTGAGCTTGATGTCATATGTGTGGAGGTTGTTAAATGTGAGACGCAAATCGTCTATTAATGACTCGACGTGCCTAGTCTTGATGACTACGTCGTCCACGTATGCTTCAACTGTCTTGTCGATCTTTTTCACCAGGCATGTTTGAATCATGCGTTGATAGGTGGCGCCGATGTTTTTTATCCCGAAAGGCATAGTGTTGAAGGAGAAGGGCCCATATGGGGTAATGAATGCCGTTGCGGCTTGATCAGACTCCTTCATCTTGATTTGATGGTATCCGGAGTATGCATCAAGGAAACACAGTGAGTCGTGTCCTGCGGTGGAGTCGATAATTTGATCGATGCGGGGGAGGGGGAAGGGATCCTTAGGGCAGGCCTTGTTAAGTTCTTTGAAATTGACGCACAGGCGCCAGGATTTATCCTTCTTTGGTACCATCACCAGTTTTGCCAGCCAGTCTGGATGTTTTGTTTCTATGATGAATCCAGCTTCCAGTAACTTGGCTAGCTCCTCTCCCATGGCTTGTCGTTTGGGTTCTGAAAAGCACCGCGGTGTTTGTTTGACCGTCTTATATCCCTTTGATATATTGAGGCTGTGTTCGGCCAGCCTGCGTGGGATTCCTGGCATATCAGAAGGGTGCCAAGCCAATATGTCCCAGTTCTCGCATAGAAACGCTCGCAGTGCAGCGTCAACCGTTGGGTCCAGCTGTGCTCCGATGGATGCTGCCTTCTCGGGGTCCGTCGAGTGGACTTGAAATTTGACTATTTCGTTTGCTGGTTTAAAGGAGGTGGATTTGGGTCATTTTTCCAGGATCACGTCATCCCTGCCCACTATGGAGCACAATGTAGTTAATTCTTCGGCCGCGAGGGCTTCGGACAGTGCCTCGAGGGCTAGGGCTGCGGTTTTGTTTTCGGCGCGGCGTGCTATGTCCGGATCACTGGCAAGGGTGATAATACCATTGGGCCCGGGCATCTTGAGCTTCATGTACCCGTAATGGGGTATAGTTTGGAAGCGTGTGAATGCATCTCGCCCTAATAAGGCGTGATGTCCACTGTTGAAAGGGTCCACTTGGAAGGTTATTTCTTCGGACCTGTAATTCTCCAGCGTGCCGAATACCACATCCAGTGTGATTTTTCCCGCGCATCGCGCCTCCTGACTGGGAATGATTCCTCGGAAGGTCGTGCTACTTTGCTCAATGCGGCTCCTATCTATTTCCATTTTGTTGAGGGTTTCCTCGTAAATGAGGTTCAGTTTGCTGTCATCGTCCATGAGCACTTTAGTAAGCCGAAAGCCGTCCACGATCAGATTGAGGACTAACGCGGCTGGTGCCCGGACTGTCCTGGATTTTGGTTCGTAATCGGCATTGAAAGTAATGGATGTGTCGTTCCAGGGGTTTATTCCTGTGACTTGGCAGACTTCGGCAAGGCCGCGGAGTGCCCTTTTGCGCCTATTATTTGAGGCGAAAGTTTCGAAGACCGTCAATACTCTGAGGTCGTCGTCTCCGTGGGATGTTGCTTTGTGGCATTTTTAGTGAGGAGATCCTCGCTGATCTTGGCCACTTGCCGAAGTATCCAACACACTCTAAGGCTGTGAGTTGATATGGTATCTGGTGTTGAGTGTATTTTGCATGGGCTATCGAGCCATCCCTCCAGAACGGTTCCGCGCCCTATGATGGGCTTTTGTTTGTTTAGTATTGGATCGGGAAACCCACGAGGGGGCATCCTTTTTGTCCGGACTAGGAGCTGAGGGGGGACATGTGGTTCCTAGGGTGTTGCCTGAGTTTTCCAGGCGCTCTCCATTGCGCAGTACTTCTGTACTATTGTTGCCAAGTCAGCAAAGTGTAATACGCGACGGTGGTTAATGGCTTTGAGGATTCCTTCGTCCATGCAATTTTTGCAGAATAGTGTGATTGCGTCTTCATCGCTGCAGCCTTCGATATTGTCTTTAACAAGGAGGAATCGGGCCCAAAAGTGATGGACCATTTCCAGAGGCTGCTGTCATATGTACGTAAGATCGCGTGTATCTGGGTGGGTGGGCGGTTTTAAATCCGAACCCTGACCCACGTTGGGATCAAGAGTCTGAGAAACTTCTGAACTTAACAGTTCGGGCTCCGTTATATCAACTGATTTTTCCGGCTCATTGTCCGATTCTAAGTTGGGAGGGCAGGGCGTGTTGTTCCGCAGATGGGTATCCGGCTCTTCAAGCATGGTGATCCGAACATAGTTCGTCCTCAATGTAGAGGGGGAGCTGCCATTGCGCTCCTCGATTATCGACACCTGATGGGTGATCGGTGGAGATTTGATTTCTCGCTGATCGGGTTTAAGCCTGATCCGGTCGTAGTCTGTAGCAACCCCCAGGGTGGCGATGCAATCAAGGAGTTCGTTTAAATACGACAGCTTCGTCAGATCCATCTATTTGGAGTGTTTAGAATCAATGCGAAGGCGATTTTCGATGACCCGAGAAGTCATTGTCGGCTCGATGGCCGATCGGGCGGTCATGATGAAGCTGTTGGGGAACGTAGTATTTTCAAAAAAATTCCTACACATATGCAAGATCATGGTGATGCATAGCAATGAGCGGGGAGAGTGAGTCCACGTACCCTCGTAGACCGAAAGCGGAAGCATTAGCTTAACGCGGTTGATGTAGTCGCACGTGTTCACGATGCAACCGATCCAAGTACCAAACATACGGCACCTCCGAATTCAGCACATGTTCAGCTTGATGATGTCCCGTGAACTCTGATCCAGCAGAGCTTCATGGGAGAGTTCCGTAGCACGACGGCGTGGTGACGGTGATGATGTTGCTACCGACACAGGGCTTCGTCTAAGCACCGCTACGATATGATTGAGGTGGAATATGGTGGAGGGGGGCACCGCACACGGCTGGAATAGATCAACAGATCAACTTGTGTGTTCATGGGGTGCCCCCCTCCTCCGTATATAAAGGAGTAGAGGAGGGGGAGGGCCGGCCCTCTATTGGGCGCGCCATAGGGGAGTCCTACTCCCACCGGGAGTAGGATTCCCCCCCCCCTTCCAAGTTGGAGTAGGAGAGGTAGGAAAGAGGAGGGAGAGAAGAAGGAAAGGGGGGCCAGCCCCCTCACCCAATTCGGATTGGGCTTGGGGGGGGCTTCCTAGGCTTCCTCCTCCTCTATTCCACTAAGGCCCAATAAGGCTCATACACTCCCCGGCGAATTCTCGTAACTCTCTGGTACTCCGATAAATATCTGAATCACTCGGAACCTTTCCGATGTCCGAGTATAGTCATCCAATATTTCGATCTTTATGTCTAGACCATTTAAAGACTCCTTGTCATGCCCCCGATCTCATCCGGGACTCCGAACTACCTTCCGTACATCAAAACACATACCTCATAATATATATCGTCACAGAACATTAAGCGTGCGAACCCTACGAGTTCGAGAACTATGTAGACACGACACAGACTCATCTCCAGTCAATAACCAATAGCGGAACCTGAATGCTCATATTGGCTCCTACATATTCTATGAAGATCTTTATCGGTCAAACCGCATAACAACATACGTTGTTCCCTTTGTCATCGGTATGTTATTTGCCCGAGATTCGATCGTCGGTATCTCAATACCTAGTTTAATCTTGTTACCGGCAAGTCTCTTTACTCATTCCGTAATGCATAATCCTGCAACTAATTCATTAGTCACATTGCTTTCAAGGCTTATAGTGATGTGTATTACCGAGAGGGCCCAGAGATACCTCTCCGACAATCGGAGTGATAAATCCTAATCTCGAAATACGCCAACTCAACAAGTACCTTCGGAGACACCTGTAGAGCACCTTTATAATCACCCAGTTATGTTGTGACGTTTGCTAGCACACAAAGTGTTCCTCCAGTAAACGGGAGTTGCATAATCTCATAGTCATAGGAACATGTATAAGTCATGAAGAAAGCAATAGCAACATACTAAATGATCAAGTGCTAAGCTAACGGAATGGGTCAAGTCAATCACATCATTCTCCTAATGATGTGATCCTGTTAATCAAATGACAACTCATGTATATGGTTAGGAAACATAACCATCTTTATTAACGAGCTAGTCGAGTAGAGGCATACTATGTATTCATGCATGTACTAAGTTTTTGGTTAATACAATTCTAGCATGAATAATAAACATTTATCATGAAATAAGGAAATAAATAATAACTTTATTATTGCCTCTAGGGCATATTTCCTTCAGTCTCCCACTTGCACTAGAGTCAATAATCTAGTTCACATCGCCATGTGATTTAACACCAATATTCACATCTGTATGTGATTAACACCCATAGTTCACATTGTCATGTGACCAACACCCAAAGGGTTTACTAGATTCAATAATCTAGTTCACATTGCTATGTTATTCACACCCAAAGAGTACTAAGGTATGATCATGTTTTGCTCATGAGAGAAGTTTAGTCAACGGGTCTGTCACATTCAGAGCCATATGTATTTTGCAAATATTCTATGTCTACAATGCTCTACATGGAGCTACTCTAGCTATTTGCTCCCACTTTAAATATGTATCCACATTGAGACTTAGAGTCATCTGGATCGGTGTAAAATCTTTCACCGATGTAACTCTTTACAATGAATTCTTTTATCACCTCCATAATCGAGAAACATTTCCTTAGTCCTCACTAAGGATTTTATTGACCACTGTCCAGTGATCTACTCCTAGATCAAAATTGTACTCCCTTGCCAAACTCAGAGCAAGGTATACAATAGGTCTGGTACACAGGATAGCATACTTTATAGAACCTATGACTGAGGCATAGGGAATGACTTTTTATTCTCTTTCTATTTTCTGCCATTGTCGGGTTTTGAGTCTTACTCAACTTCACACCTTGCAACACAGGCAAGAACTCCTTTTTGACTGTTCCATTTTGTACTACTTCAAAATCTTATCAAGGTATGTACTCATTGAAAAAGCTTATCAAGCGTCTTGATCTATCTCTATAGATCTTGATGCTCAATGTTTAAGCAGCTTCACCAAGGTCTTTGTTTGACAAACTCCTTTCAAACACTCCTTTATGCTTTCCAGAAATTTTTTACATTATTTCTGATCAACAATATGTCATTCACATATACTTATCAGAAATTCTATAGAGCTCCCACTCACTTTCTTGTAAATACAGGCTTCACCGCAAGTCTGTATAAAACTATATGCTTTGATCACACTATCAAAACGTTTATTCCAACTCCGAGATGCTTGCACCAGTCCATAGATGGATCGATGGAGCTTGCACACTTTGTTAGCATCGTTTGGATCGATAAAAGCTCAAGGTTGCAACATATACAACTCTTCTTCCAGAAATCCATTCAAGAATGCAGTCTTTACATCCATTTGCTAAATTTTATAATCATAAAATGCAACAATTGCTAACATGATTCAGACAGACTTTAAGCATCGCTACGGGTGAGAAAGTCTCGTCGTAGTCAACTCCTTGAACTTGTCGAAAACCTTTCACAACAAGTCGAGCTTTGTAGACAGTAACATTACTGTCAGCGTTAATCTTCTTCTTGAAGATCCATTTATTCTCGATGGCTTGCCGATCATCGGGCAAGTCAACCAAAGTCCACACTTTGTTCTCATGCATGGATCCTATATCAGATTTCATGGCCTCAAGCCATTTCGCGGAATCTAGGCTCATCATCACTTCCTCATAGCTCGTAGGTTCATCATGGTCAAGTAACATGACCTCCAGAATAGGATTACCGTACCACTCTGGTGCAGATCTTACTCTGGTTGACCTACGAGGTTCAGTAGTAACTTGATCTGAAGTTCCATAATCATCATCATTAGCTTCCTCACTAATTGGTGTGGGAGTCACAGGAACATATTTCTGTGAGGAGCTACTTTCCAATAAGGGAGCAGGTACAGTTACCTCATCAAGTTCTACTTTCCTCCCACTCACTTCTTAAAACTCTTTCTCTAGAAAGGATCCATTCTTAGCAACGAATATCTTGCCTTAGGATCTGTGATAGAAGGTGTACCCAATAGTTTCATTTGGGTATCTTATGAAGACGCATTTCTCCGACTTTGGGTTCGAGCTTATCAGGTCGAAGCTTTTTCACATAAGCATCGCAACCCCAAATTTTAAGAAACGACAACTTTGGTTTCTTACTAAACCATAGTT
The DNA here is from genome assembly GCF_002162155.2 of Triticum dicoccoides. Classification (NCBI taxonomy): domain Eukaryota; kingdom Viridiplantae; phylum Streptophyta; class Magnoliopsida; order Poales; family Poaceae; genus Triticum; species Triticum dicoccoides. The sequence goes on from NC_041383.1 coordinate 514,023,786, forward strand.
CATAAGGCGTCGTCTCAACGGATTTCGATGGTGCCCTATTTAAAGTGAATGCAACTGTCTCTAATGCATAACCCCAAAACGATAGTGGTAAACCGATAAGAGACGTCATAGATCGCACCATATCCAATAAAGTGCGGTTATGACATTCGGACACACCATAACATTGTGGTGTTCTAGGTGGCGTGAGCTGTGAAACTATTCCACATTGTTTTATATGAAGGCCAAACTCGTAACTCAAATATTCTCCTCCACGATCATATCGTAGAAACTTTATTTTCTTGTTACGATGATTCTCCACTTCACTCTGAAATTCTTTGAACTTCTCAAATGTTTCAGACTTGTGTTTCATTAAGTAGATATACCCATATCTGCACAAATCATCTGTGAAGGTCAGAAAATAACGATACTCGCCACAAGCATCAACACTCATTGGATCGCATACATCGGCATGTATTATTTCCAATAAGTCAGTAGCTCGTTCCATTGTTCCGGAGAACGTTGTTTTAGTCATCTTGCCCATAAGGCACGGTTCGCAAGCATCAAATGATTCATAATCAAGTGATTCCAAAAGTCCATCTTTATGGAGTTTCTTCATGCACTTTACACCGATATGATCTGTCACGACCGGTTTTTCAATAAAATGCTTATTGAGAAACCGACCTTTATATAAACCAGTATAGGAAAAATCCTCCTTACTGGTAGACAAATACTTGATACAGAAATCCAGTAGTACTAAATATTTTACAGGGTTGAGCTGAGGTTGCTCAACAATTTATTACAAGCACGCCAATATTATACATAAGGGAGGATATGGCACAATGGTGTGGTGGCATACTACTGACTCGTAATAAAAGTGGTGGTGGACATGTCACAGTGGGGTGGATGACATGACTCCTAATCTGGCAGCTCATCGAGCATCGAAGTGAGGCCCGATGAATTTATTTGGGTAGCGGAAGCGGTTATAATACAAGGGACCAAATCCAGGATCGCATGGGACTGACTGGGACTCCTCTAGGCGTCGGACTCGCTATCGTACTCTTCATCCATGAGATCGCCTTCGTGAACATCAGGCCAAATCAACAGGCCAGGTGAGTACTTTGAATGTACTCGCAAGACAGTTCGGACATAAGATATAACAAATGCAAGCATGATGCATCATGAGCAATTAGCAATGCATACTCAAATAATAAACTTGCACGACATATTAAATAAAAAGGAAGTCGGGCGGTAGTCCTCCCGAAATCCCAACAAAATAACTGAAAACCGATCGGGTGTCTGAAGCGACGCCTCGAAAGGTGAACAAATAAATTAACATGTCGTAGTCGGGCGTCTAAGCGACACCACATAAAGGGCTTATATGGAAAAGTAAATGACAGTGCGTGCCACAGTCTGACGTCTATGCGACATCTCGAAAAGGGCTTATAATGAAAGTAAATAACAGAGATGCCACAGTCGGACGTCTGAGCGACATCTCGTAAAGGGCTTATAATGAAAATAAATAACAGAGATGCCACAGTCGGACGTCTAAGCGACATCACATAAAGGGCTTCTATTGAAAGTAAATAACGAGAGTGCCACAGTCGGACGTCTGAGCGACATCACAGAAAGGGCTTATATTGAAAGTAAATAACGAGAGTGCCACAGTCGGACGTCTGAGCGACATCGTAGAAAGGGCTTATATTTCATCATTCATATTCAATAAATTCATGAAGATATATCACTCACAGGAAATACTCAGCACATAATAATAAACGGGTTAGTCCATCCACAGGAATAATCATTTAGCCGGGTTTACCACTCATGTTTGTTCACCGGAGATTGTCACAGAGACTGACACTGAGACTGACAAGGACAAGTTGGACACCGACCTTGACCATAGATACGGTTACTTGAATGAGTTTGACTCTGCAGAGTTTGCACTATTTAACCACAGCCAACGGATTTCAGTAGTCACGAAGGACTAGTTCCGTTTACGGTATTTCAACAGTAACACATCTAACCAGTACACACCCATTTCCACCTCACGATGCCAGGAATCACCCTAGGCAACGTTCAAGAAAAACTTTGAGACGAGGAGGCTACAACCTCGAATAGCATGGGATCAAATTTGTATATGCGCGCTCTAAGGGGTGCCCCCCTCTCGGTCCCAACCGGAAACACCCATGCCCCCTGACCGGATGACTGGATTTAACCTAGGGCCATGGAGCCCTCATCACGGCCTCTCTATCTGGTGTGTACGAGGAAAGTGGTTTGCAACTTACTAAACCATATTGTTTGCAGAAAACATGTGGTAGCACAAAAGGAAATGGATGGTAACGGGACTTGATCCACGTCGATACTGGAGTTAAATGGTTTGGCATAAGACTGGCATGCTTCAACATTGCCATCTTACCACCTCTCATGTCACCACATGATCATGTAAACTCACATCAAATAACATATGGAGTTTTGAAGCTCTCTTGCATCAGCTTTGCATTCAATATAACACTCACTGCTATATAAATATGAACATGCCATAAACTAGCTACACAAAGCAAACATTGCAAAACACTCATCATATCAAAGGTTCAAACATGCTTGCCTGGTTCGGAGTAGTCGGAGCCTAGCTCGGTGAAGTTCGCGGTTCTGTCACCTCCTCCGGTATCTACGGTATATAAAAAAATACGTTCTAACGTAAATACCGTGTGTGCACAAAAAGTGCTCCAAATATTTTTCAAATAAATATGATAAAAACTAGACAGAAAAATAAATGTGACAGAAAAAGAATCAATCAAAAATCATTTTCTGTTTAAAAGATATTAAAGTTTTAGCCCAGGGACTTGTTTGTAATGAAACAGAAACTTTCCAGGGGGCTGAACAGAAAAAGCCAGAAAAACGTTTCAGACTGAAAGCGTATTTTCCCGAAGGCGCTTTCCAGAGAAAACGGTTCGAATAGAAATGAGAGGCTGACGAGGGGGTCCCACTCGTCAGGTTTGAAATTTGGAGGGAGAAAACAGAGCACGCCGGCGCCCGAAGGCTGCGGTGGTCGCCGGCGGCGATCCACGGCGAGTTAGGAAGAGTGGTTGGTACCTACGGGACCCTTGGGTTCTTCCGCACCTGTGGGTGGTGGAGTTGGTCGTCGGCGAGCACCACGTCGGCGGCGGCCTCAACTCCGGTGGACGGTGGTTCGGGCGTTGCTGGATCTCGTCGGGTAGAGCTACGGAGGTGGAATTGAAGCTCGGGTTAGAGTACTAGGTGCACAAGAGGGCTACTAACGAGGTTTGGGAGGCGGGGGTGGCCTCACCTAAGTGGATCGAGCTAGAGCCCGAGGCGGAACGGGGCAGCCGGAGACGGAGGAGAAGGCCTCCTCGGGGTCCTCCTGGTGTCTTGGCAGGGCTCTGGCGAGGTGGAGGGAGTAGTGCTGGTCGAAAGCGAGCTCGGGATGGCAATTTATAGCCGGCCCGAGGTGGTTCCCGCGAACGGGATAACTTCGGCGGTGTTTACGGCGTTGCAGTGGTTGGACGGTTGGTTTAGGTGGCTGGGCATCAACGTGGAGATCCACTGGTTTCAATCAGCAGCTAACCTTGGTTTGATTTGGCTTGTTCTACGGTTTCAATGGAACGGCGCCTCGTGGGCCCATCTGCGGCGGAGAGCGCGCCCTGTGCTTGCCAGGCCATGGCGACGGTGCTGCGGCGTGTGCTGGCAAGTAGACGGCCACGTGGAGGCCTCAGGTGCTTTGGGTGATGCTGGACGGCGCAGAAAGTTGGCGCTGGTTCTTGCTGGCCGCCACGGGTGGCTCTGCCACCGCAGAAGCTGCCGACATCGGCGAGGCACGCCGCCACTGACACCTGCGCCCGTCCAAGAGAGCATGCGGCGCTCTGGATAAGAAGGAGAAGCAGTGCGCAAGGCGCCAAAGTGTGCACTTGTGAGATCGACGCCAAGACTCTGAAGAAAACGACACTGACGGTCGCCTAAATCACTGAATTTTCTGAACGTGTATAGTAACAGTGCAGGCAAGGTGTTCGATGAAAAGATTTTGGCATGTGGGAAATTTATCTGGAGTTGATCTTTGGTGAGGTGGCTTCTCAATGCACCTGGGGGGCTGCCTGATTTTTGGTAGAATTTTTGGAGAAGAGAAAATGTGAATTTCACCAAAAATGATGAATCTGGTCCAAACTTGCAGTGAGTGAAACTTGAAAATTTTGAATTGTGGAAGAGTGTATCTTGATGGATCTAGGTTGTGGGTGCTAAGGACTAGCCAGAGGAGTTGGTTTGAGATCAAAACTCAAAGGGAAATAGATACTTCCTTTGTAAACCACCTAGGTCCAAAAATAAAAACAGAAATAGTTTTGGGGTAAAATAAATGGAATAAAATTCAAAAATGAGTTGAACTTGCTGGGATTGACTACTTGACTTGACCCACAGTGGAGGGAGGTGTTTTGGGGAAAAATTTAATATGAGACATGGTGAAAGGTGATGGTTGGAAATAAAAAGGAATAAATCCAAAGCCCATAGGATTTCTTTTTAAATGAAAAACTTTCAAAAATAATCGTGGTGAGTTAACACCAAAGAAGAACCTTCAAAGACAACCATCAAGGTTGAGGATAACCCCAAAAAGGTTTTATCAAAAATAAATATTTAAGGGGGATAGTCTTTTTAAAAGATTTGAATAGCCTCCTTCAAATCAAACAAGGAATTTGCTGAAAACCAAATAATTTTTTTTTGGAGTGTCACAACACCTACCCCCTTAGGAAAAATCTCGTCCCCGAGATTTCAGCTGATCCTCAAATAGGTGTGGGTGCTCTGTCCGAAGAAAATCCTCTCTTTCCCACGTTGCTTCATTCTCGGTGTGATTGCTCCACTGAACTCTGAAAAACTTGATTGTTTTCTGATGGGTCCTCCTTTCAGACTCCTCCAGTATTTTTATTGGACGTTCCCTGTAGGTGATATCTGGTTGTACATCAATGTCTTCATGGGATGCATGCTTCTCAGGGTTGCTTACGCACTTCCTTAACTATGATACATGGAACACGTCGTGTACGTCTAACAATTCTTCGGGTAAGTCTAGTTGGTAGGCTACTGTGCCTCTTCGTGCAACTACACAGAATGGTCCGATGAATCTTGGTGCTAGCTTTCCCTTAACCTTGAATTGTGGCAGGCCCCTCATAGGAGATACTCGTAGGTACACATACTCACCGGGCTCAAAATTGACTCCCCAATGTTTTCGATCGTAATAACTCTTCTGTCGACTTTGAGCTATCTTGAGTCGGTCCCTAATTAGCTTAACCTTTTCCTCGGCTTTTTTGAGCATGTCTGGGCCGAAGATACGGCTGTCTCCGGTCTCTGACCAATTTAGTGGGGTACGACATCTCCGCCCGTACAAGGCTTCAAAGGGTGTCATTTGTAGGCTAGCTTGGTAACTGTTGTTGTATGCGAACTCCACATATGGCAAGCTTTCCTCCCAACTGGTTCTATAGGTGAGGACACATGCCCTCAGCATGTCTTCTAGAATTTGGTTTACCCGTTCAGTTTGACCATCCGTCTGAGGGTGGTATGCTGTACTGAATGCTAGTTGAGTTCCCAGTGCCTGTTGTAGGTGATCCCAAAATCTAGAGATGAATTGGGTGCCTTTGTCAGATATTATAGTCTTTGGAACTCCATGCAGACAGACGATACGGGAGAGATAAAGCCTGGCAAGCTTCTAAGTGGTGTGGGTTGTCTTCACTGGGATGAAATGTGCCACCTTAGTCAGTCTATCAGTGATGACCCAAATGGCATCATTTCCGTATCGTGACCGAGGTAGTCCGACAATAAAATGCATTCCAATCTCGTCACATTTCCACTCGGGTATCTTGTTTGGCTGTAATAGTCCGGCTGGTTTCTGGTGCTCGGCCTTAATGCGTTGACATGAATCACAACATGCAATGAACGTGGCTATGTCCCTTTTCATACCGTGCCACCAAAAATTTTCCTGAAGGTCCTTGTACATTTTTGTTCCTCCAGGATGGATTGAATACAGGGTGGTGTGGCCTTCAGCTAGAATTTGCTATTTAAGCTCTTCTATATTTGGTACACAAATCCTATCTCCGTACCACAATATTCCCTTATCGTCTATGACAAATTCTGAGGCCTTGCCCATACTCACTTTTCTTTTTATGCCTTCAATGCTGGGGTGTCCATGCTGAGCCTCCATAATCTTTTCTATCAGGGTAGGTTGTATTTCCAAATTCGACATACTGCCTTCGGTGACCATTATTAAGTTGAGTTTGGCAAATTCCTGCTGAAATTCTGGTCTCAAATTTGGTATACTGTCGTTGCCCGAGCTGGGGTTCCGACTAAGAGCATCCGCCACTACATTTGCTTTTCCTGGATGATAGTGAATGCCAACATCATAATCTTTCACTAATTCCAACCAGCATCATTGCCGTAAATTGAGTTCTGGTTGTGTGAAAATGTACTTGAGGCTTTTATGGTCTGTATATATTTCGCAGCAGTTTCCAAGAAAAAAGTGTCTCCACTCCTTAAGCACATGAATAACTGCTGCCAATTCCAGGTCATGAGTGGGATAATTTTCTTCATGCTTTCGTAGTTGCCTAGAAGCGTAGGCGACTACCTTGCCTTCTTGCATTAATACGCATCTGAGGCCCTTTCGGGATGCGTCACAATACACTTCAAAGCTTTTGTGTATGTCGGGCACGACCAATACTGGTGCTGTTGTCAGTTTCCTTTTGAGTTCTTGGAAACTTTTCTCGCAGGCTTCGGTCCATACAAACTTTTTATTCTTCTTGAGCAACTGGGTCATTGGTTTTGCTATGGTGGAGAACCCTTCAATAAATCTTCGGTAATATCTTGCCATTCCCAAGAAACTTCGTACATCCGTTACGTTGGCTGGTGGTTTCCAGCTAAGTACGGCCTTGACCTTTTCCGGATCTATGGCAACACCTTCTTGGGTTAGCACGTGGCCTAGAAAACTGACCTGTCTTAACCAAAATTCACATTTGCTGAATTTGGCGTACAATTGATGTTTCCTTAGTTCTCCCAGTACAATCCTGAGATGTTCAGCGTGCTCTTCTGGTGTCTTGGAGTATACCAGAATATCATCAATGAATACCACAACAAATTTGTCCATGAATTTCATAAATATTTTGTTCATGAGGTGGACAAAATATGCAGGGGCGTTCGTCGATCCAAACGGCATTACTGTAAACTCGTATAATCCGTATCTTGAGGTAAATGCTGTCTTGGGAATATCCTCTGTCCGTACTTTTAATTGATGATATCCCGACCTCAAATCAATTTTCGAGAATACTTTGGCTTGTGCGAGCTGGTCAAATAAATCATTTATCCTTGGCATAGGATACTTGTTTTTGATGGTGACCATGTTGAGCGCTCGATAGTCTATACAAAATCTTAGTGTCCCATCCTTTTTCTTGGCAAATAATACTGGTGAACCCCAAGATGAGGAGCTGGCTCGTATAAATCCTTTGTCCAGTAACTCTTTTATTTGCTTCTTTAATTCTACCAACTCGGAGGGTGCCATTCTATAGGGCTTCTTGTAAATGGGGATGGTTCCAGGTGCTAGCTCAATGATGAACTCTATTTCCTGGTCTGGCGGCATGCCTGGTAGCTCTTCGGGAAATACGTCGGGGAACTCACATACCACTGGAACTTTGTTTAACTCTGAGATGTCCACCTTGTTTAGCCTTGGTTCTCGTGATATCTGTCTTTCCTGAGCTGAAATCTTTATTGTCTTCCCGTGATGGTGGGTAAGAATCACAGTCTGATTGAAGCAGTCAATAAATCCTTTGTTGGTGGTTAACCAGTCCATTCCTAGGATAACATCCAGTCCCTTATTCTCCAATACGATGAGGTTTGCATGGAACTTTAGTCCTTCAAGCTCAATGACCACACCTTGGCAGTAATTTTGAGCAACTTGCTTAATCCCAGGGGACTTGATGGTCATGGATTTTTCCAAGGGAAGTATTGAAAAACCATGTTGCAAAGCAAATTTCTTCAAAATGAACGAATGAGAAGCTCCAGAATCAAACAAAACCGTGTCAGGTATTGTGTTGATAGGAAACGTACCGAGTACGATATCTGGGGCATTCTGCGCTTCCTCCTTGGTCACGTGGTTCAGGTGACCCTTCCAGTGGTTGTTATTGGGGTTGAAGTTGTTTCTCTTGGGCGCTGAATTATTGCCACCATTGTTCGGCTTTGGGGCCGAGTTCCTTGGCTTGGGACACTGCTTGGCATAGTGTCCTTCTTCTCCACACGCGTAGCAAGTAATGCCTGGGCGATATGTGAACTCCTTGTCCCTTGCATGGAAATTCCTGGTTGGACGTGAATCATTTGTCATGGGTTTGTGTGCTCCACCTTTCTGAAAATCAGTCTTGCTCCGTTGGTTGCGAGCAAGTGTAGTTTGGTCCCTTTTACGCTTGCGAAAATCCTCCAAGCTGCGTCGCTCATTTTCCAAGGTAATAGCCTTATCCACCAGTGTTTTGAAATCTGGGAAGGTGTGTACGACCAGCTAGCATTTAAGCGCTGGTGCCAGACCGTCCAAGAATTTTGTCCATCTTCTTGTTTTCAGTCATACGCTCTTCGTCGGCGTAGCGAGACAATAGAGTAAACTGACTGTTGTATTCAGTCACCGTCATGGTCCTCTGCTTGAGGTCATCAAACTCCCTCCTCTTGAGCTTCATAATACTTTTGGGGATGTGCGCCCCACGAAAACCTTCCTTGAATTCCTCCCAGGTTATATCATTTTCATTGGGGTGCATGTGTAGGAAATTTTCCCACCATGATGCAGCCTCTCTAGTGAGATAGTGCGGTGCATACAGTACTTTCTCGCGGTCTGAACATTGTGCAATAATTAATTTCCTCTCCATGTCTCGAAGCCAATCATCGGCCTCAAGAGGTTTGTCAGTGTGCGAGAACGTTGGGGGACGCGTCTTTTGTAACTCAGACAATTTGGATTGCTGCTGATATAGACCACAGTGATTTCCCATATTGATGACTTGGGTCATCATTTCTTGATGTTGTTGCTGGCTTTGTTCAAAAAGGTGGCATACTTGAGAAAATGCGACATCACTGCCTTGCTGACTTGATTGTACCTGTGCGAAGTTGTTGCTCGTCTGCGTACCATAATTTTCTTCTGGCGGACTTGGCATGGAACGAGTCCAAGGACGAGGCATTTTCTGCTCTGGGGTAGTTTTTTTTGAAAAACTTATGAGAAAAGCTGAGTGGAAAAAAATAATTTTGCAAGACGAATAAAATTTAAGAATTCCAACATTTTTCGAGCAAATACTCAAGTGCGCATGGAGAAGGACCGCTCAGTACATATCTTACACACAAGCATAATTATACAATACAACACTCACGATGTGCGTACACATTCCTGACATGTTATTTATGCTGGTGCACTTCTCCCAGTTCCTACATGATGCGCACACAAACTACTTCTCACAACCTATATACATATAAACATATCATACAAGCTGACAGAATGCACGGCTGCTAGGCGTACTCAGTCGGAGATGGTGAGGATTTCCCTCGTCCTGCTAAGGGTAAGGCCCAGTGGTGCTGGAGACTCAACCTCCTCCTCAATAATAGGCTCCAGACGTGAAGCACTGAGCTGTGGAGCTGGAACGGGTGCGGTAGGTGGTGCAGCTCTGACTGGAGTAGGGGCGATGACTCGGTTAAATTCTTCAAGGGTAGGCAGGCGGCGAGAAGTGGCGAGTGTGGCAGGTGTGTGGGATGCCGAGGACGAGACGTAAGTCAGTGGTGGAGCTGTATGGAGAAGCTCCCTCCTGTTGGCGGAACAGTTGTGCACGACGGACATGCGAGCAGCCACAAGGTCGTCCACGAGGTTATCAAATGATGCCTCGAGTGCCTTGAGATAGTCAACCAACATCTCAACGGGAACATCCCTTTCTCCTCTAGGGCAAGCAAAGGCGTAGTGACAGGTGTATGGCACGTGGCAGGGGAGGTAGCAGTAGCGACGAGTCTTCATTGAAGGAAGGACATCCCGAAGACGAGCTATCGCCTCATGGGCAGCCATCTGCATAGCATGCCTCTCCGTAGGCATGGCTCTTCCCATAAACCGGAAGTGGCGTAACTCAACATGCCCTCCCTTGAATTGCACCGCGGCCTGGTGCATGGACAGGCTGTCGTTGATCTTGTGCTGGTAGAGTGTGAACTCCGGACGAGTCGATGGCCCGATCGCGATTTTGACGATGGAGGTGAGAAGCTTGACGAACCCCTCAGGCACGTTGGCGAACACCTGTGACTCACAGTCATTGCCAGCCATCTACAAAAGTAGGCAAAAATTCTGAATAGTCAGATCATAAATTTAGGCTGACTGTCAGAAAATGACTACATTTGCAAACATCAAAATAGCACTAATTACGCTAATAACCGATTAGCGATCACACCTAGTGGCTTCCTACAGTCAGCCTGGCTCTGATACCAAGTTTGTCACGACCGGTTTTTGATTATAATGATTATTGAGAAACCGACCTTTATATAAACCAGTGTAGGAAAAATCCTTCTTACTGGTAGACAAATACTTGATACAGAAATCCAGTAGTACTAAATATTTTACAGGGTTGAGCTGAGGTTGCTCAACAATTTATTACAAGCACGCCAATATTATACATAAGGGCGGATATGGCACAATGGTGTGGTGGCATACTACTGACTCGTAATAAAAGTGGTGGTGGACATGTCACAGTGGGGTGGATGACATGACTCCTAATCCGGCAGCTCATCGATTGTCGAAGTGAGGCCCGATGAATTTATTTGGGTAGCGGAAACGGTTATAATACAAGCGACCAAATCCAGGATCGCACGGGACTGACTGGGACTCCTCTAGGCGTCGGACTCACTATCGTACTCTTCATCCATGAGATCGCCTTCGTCAACGTCTGGCCAAATCAACAAGCCAGGTGAGTACTTTGAATGTACTCGCAAGACAGTTCGGACATAAGATATAACAAATTCAAGCATGATGCATCATGAGCAATTAGCAATGCATACTCAAATAATAAACTTGCACGACATATTAAATAAAAAGGAAGTCGGGCGGTAGTCCTCCCGAAATCCCAACAAAATAACTGAAAACCGATCGGGTGTCTGAAGCGACGCCTCGAAAGGTGAACAAATAAATTAACATGCCGCAGTCGGGCATCAAAGCGACACCACATAAAGGGCTTATATTGAAAAGTAAATGAAAGTGCGTGCCACAGTCAGACGTCTATGCGACATCTCGAAAAGGGCTTATAATGAAAGTAAATAACAGAGATGCCATAGTCGAACGTCTGAGCGACATCTCGTAAAGGGCTTATAATGAAAATAAATAACAGACATGCCACAGTCGGACGTCTGAGCGACATCACATAAAGGGCTTTTATTGAAAGTAAATAACGAGAGTGCCACAGTCAGACGTTTGAGCGACATCACAGAAAGGGCTTATATTGAAAGTAAATAACAAGAGTGCCACAGTTGGACGTCTGAGCAATATCGCAGAAAGGGCTTATATTTCATCATTCATATTCAATAAATTCATGAAGATATATCACTCACAGGAAATACTCAGCACATAATAATAAACGGGTTAGTCCATCCACAGGAATAATCATTTAGCCGGGTTTACCACTCATGTTTGTTCACCGGAGATTGTCACGGAGACCGACACTGAGACTGACAAGGATAAGTTGGACACTGACCTTGACCATAGATACGGTTACTTGAATGAGTTTGACTCTGCAGAGTTTGCACTATTTAACCACAGCCAACGGATTTCAGTAGTCACGAAGGACTAGTTCCGTTTACGGTATTTCAGCAGAAACACATCTAACCAGTACACACCCATTTCCACCTCACGATGCCAGGAATCACCCTAGGCAACGTTCAAGAAAAACTTTGAGACGGGGAGGCTACAACCTCGAATAGCATGGGATCAAATTTTTATATGCGCGCTCTAAGGGGTGCCCCCCTCTCGGTCCCAACCGGAAACACCCATGCCCCCTGACCGGATGACTGGATTTAACCTAGGGCCATGGAGCCCTCATCACGGCCTCTCTATCTAGTGTGTACGAGGAAAGCGGTTTGCAACTTACTAAACTATATTGTTTGCAGAAAACATGTGGTAGCACAAAAGGAAATGGATGGTAACGGGACTTGATCCACGTCGATACTAGAGTTAAATGGTTTGGCATAAGACCGGCATGCTTCAACACTGCCATCTTACCACCTCTAATGTCACCGCATGATCATGTAAACTCACATCAAATAACATATGGAGTTTCGAAGCTCACTTGCATCAGCTTTGCATTCAATATAACACTCATTGCTATATAAATATGAACATGCCATAAACTAGCTACTCAAAGCAAACATTGCAAAACACTCATCATATCAAAGGTTCAAACATGCTTGCCTGGTTCGGAGTAGTCGGAGCCTAGCTCGATGAAGTTCGCGGTTCCGTCACCTCCTCCGGTATCTACGGTATATAAAAAAATACGTTCTAACGTAAATACCGTGTGTGCACAAAAAGTGCTCCAAATATTTTTCAAATAAATATGATAAAAAAACTAGACAGAAAAATAAAGGTGAAGAAAAAGAATCAATCAAAAATCATTTTCTATTTAAAAGATATTAAAGTTTTAGCCCAGGGACTTGTCTGTAATGAAACAGAAACTTTCCAGGGGGCTGAACAGAAAAAGGCAGAAAAATGTTTCAGACTGAAAGCGTATTTGCCCGAAGGCGCTTTCCAGAGAAAACGGTTCGAATAGAAATGAGAGGCTGACGAGGGGGTCCCACTCGTCAGGTTTGAAATTTGGAGGGAGAAAACAGAGCGCGCCGGCGCCCGAAGGCTGCGGTGGTCGCCGGCGGCGATCCACGGCGAGTTAGGAAGAGTGGTTGGTACCTACGGGTCCCTTGGGTTCTTCTGCACCTGCGGGTGGTGGAGTTGGTCGTCGGCGAGCACCACGTCGGCGGCGGCCTCAACCTCGGCGGACGGTGGTTCGGGCGTTGCTGGATCTCGACGGGGAGAGCTACGGAGGTGGAATTGAAGCTCGGGTTAGAGTACTAGGTGCACAAGAGGGCTACTGACGAGGTTTTGGGAGGCGGGGGTGGCCTCACCTGAGTGGATCGAGCTGGACGCCGAGGCGGAACGGGGCGGCCGGAGACGGAGGAGAAGGCCTCCTCGGGGTCCTCCTGGTGTCTTGGCAGGGCTCTAGTGAGGTGGAGGGGGTAGTGCTGGTCGAAAGCGAGCTCGGGATGGCTATTTATAGCCGGCCCGAGGTGGTTCCCGCGAACAGGATAACTCCGGCGGCGATTACGGCGTTGCAGTGGCCGGACGATTGGTTTAGGTGGCTGGGCATCAATGTGGAGATCCACTGGTTTCAATCAACAGCTAACCTTGGTTTGATTTCGCTTGTTCTGTGGTTTCAATGGAACGGCGCCTCGCGGGCCCGTCGGTGGCAGAGAGCGTGCCCTGTGCTTGCCAGGCCACAGCGACGATGTTGCGGCGTGCACTGGCAAGTAGACGGCCACGCAGAGGCCTCGGGTGCTTTGGGCGGTGCTGGACGGCGCAGAAAGCTATAGCTGGTTCTTGCTGTCCGCCACGGGTGGCTCTGCCACCGCAGAAGCTGCCGGCATTGGCAAGGCACGCCGCCACCGACACATGCGCCCGTCCAAGAGAGCGTGCGGCGCTCTGGATAAGAAGGAGAAGCAGTGCGCAAGGCGCCAGAGTGTGCACTGGTGAGATCGACGCCAAGACTCTGAAGAAAACGACACTGACGGTCGCCTGAATCACTAAATTTTCTGAACATGTACAGTAACAGTGCAGGCAAGGTGTTCGACGAAAAGATTTTGGCATGTGGGCAATTTATCTGGAGTTGATCTTTGGTGAGGTGGCTTCTCAATGCACCTGGGGGCTGCCTGATTTTTGGTAGAATGAATTTCACCAAAAATGATGAATCTGGTCCAAACTTGCAGTGAGTGAAACTTGAAAATTTTGAATTGTGGAAGAGTGTATCTTGATGGATCTAGGTTGTGGGTGCTAAGGACTAGCCAGAGGAGTTGGTTTGAGATCAAAACTCAAAGGGAAATAGATACTTCCTTTGTAAACCACCTATGTCCAAAAATAAAAACAGAAATAGTTTTGGGGTAAAATAAATGGAATAAAATTCAATAATGAGTTGAACTTGTTGGGATTGACTACTTGACTTGACCCACAGTGGAGGGAGGTGTTTTGGGGAAAATTTTAATAAGACATGGTGAAAGGTGATGGTTGGAAATAAAAAGGAATAAATCCAAAGCCCATAGGATTTCTTTTTAAATGAAAAACTTTCAAAAATAATCGTGGTGAGTTAACACCAAAGAAGAACCTTCAAAGACAACCATCAAGGTTGAGGATAACCCCAAAAAGGTTTTATCAAAAAAAAATTAAGGGGGAGAGTCTTGTTAAAAGATTTTGAATAGCCTCCTTGAAATCAAACAAGGAATTTGCTGAAATCCAAATAAATTTTTTTTTGGAGTGTCACATGATCCAAACGGCAGTGCCACAAATAACTTGCACTATCATTATCAACTTTGCATCTTTTGGCATCAATAATATAAATATGTGTATTACCACGATCGAGATCCAACAAACTATTTTCATTGGGTGTATTACCATCGAAGGTTTTATTCATATAAACAGAACAACAATTATTCTCTGACTTTAAATGAATAATCATATTGCAATAAACATGATCAAATAATATTCATGCTCAACGCAAACGCCAAATAACATTTATTTAGGTTCAACACTAATCCCGAAAGTATAGAGAGTGTGCGATGATGATCATATCAATCTTGGAACCACTTCCAACACACATCGTCACTACACCCTCAACTAGTCACTGTTTATTCTGTAACTCATGTTTCGGGTTACTAATATTAGCAACCGAAGAAGTATCAAATACTCAGGGGCTACTATAAACACTAGTAAGGTACACATCAATAACATGTATATCAAATATACCCTTGTTCACTTTGCCATCCTTCTTATCCACCAAATATTCAGGGTATTTCCGCTTCTAGTAACCATTTCCTTTGCAGTAGAAGCACTTAGTTTCAGGCTTTGATCCAGCTTTGGGATCCTTCACGGGAGTGACAACTTGCTTGCCATTTCTTGAAGTTCCCTTTCTTTCCCTTTACCCTTTTCTTGAAACTAGTGGTCTTGTCAATCATCAACACTTGATGCTCTTTCTTGATTTCTACCTTCGTCGATTTCAGCATCACGAAGAGCTTGGGAATCATTTTCGTCATCCCTTGCATACTATAGTTCATCACGAAGTTCTAGTAACTTGGTGATGGTGACTAGAGAACTCTGTCAATCACTATCTTATATGGAAGATTAACTCCCACTTGATTCAAGCGATTGTAGTACCCAGACATTCTGAGACATTGCTCACTAGTTGAGCAATTCTCCTCCATCTTTTAGCTATAGAACTTGTTGGAGACTTCATATCTCTCAAGTCGGGTATTTGCTTGAAATATTAACTTCAACTCCTGGAACATCTCATATGGTCCATGACGTTCAAAATGTCTTTGAAGTCCCTATTCTAAGCCGTTAATCATGGTGCACTAAACTATCAAGTAGTCATCATACTGAGCTAGCCAAACGTTCATAACGTCTGCATATGCTCCTGCAACAGGTCTGTCACCTAGCGGTGCATCAAGGACATAATTCTTCTATGCAGCAATGAGGATAAACCTTAGAACATGAACCCAGTTCACATCATTGCTAATATCATCTCTCAACTTAGTTTTCTCTAGGAATGTATAAAAACATAGGGAAGCAACAACGCGATATATTGATCTACAACATAATTTGCAAAATACTATCAGGACTAAGTTCATGATAAATTAAAGTTCAATTAATCATATTATTTAAGAACTCCCACTTAGATGGACATCTCTCTAATCATCTAAGTGATCACGTGATCCAAATCAACTAAATCATAACCGATCATCACGTGAAATGGAGTAGTTTTGAATGGTGAACATCACTATGTTGATCATATCTACTACTCCCTCCGTTCCTAAATATAAGGTGTATAGTTTTTGGCACGAAAATTAAAGAACGCGCATGGAGGGAAATTTTCATAAGTTTTGGGCGAGATTACACCTGACTAATTGATAAGAGAAAATAGAGGAGCTTGCCTAGTATAAGAAAATGTAATCAAATCCCTAAAAAAATTATCCAAATGAGTGGTGCAACGTAATACACCTCATATTTCGGATTTTTTCTCAAAAATCTATACACCTTATATCAAGGAACGGAGGGAGTATATGATTCACGCTCGACCTTTCGGTCTCACTGTTCCGAGGCCATATCTGCATATGCTAGGCTCGTCAAGCTTAACCCGAGTATTCTGCGTGTGCAAAACTGTCTTACACCTATTGTATTTGAACGTAGAGCTTATCACACCCAATCACCACGTGGTGTCTCGGCACGAAGAACTTTCGCAATGGTGCATACTCAGGGAGAACACTTTTTCCTTGAAATTTAGTGAGAGATCATCTTATAATGCTACCGTCAATCAAAGCAAAATAAGATGCATAAAGGATAAACATCACATGCAATCAATATAAGTGATATGATATGGCCATCATCATCTTCTGCTTGTGATCTCCATCTCCTAAGCACCGTCATGATCACCACCGTTGTCGTCTCGCCAACTATTGCATTTATGACTATCACTACCGCTTAGTGATAAAGTAAAGCAATTACAGGGCGATTGCATTGCATACAATAAAGCGACAACCATATGGCTCCTGCCAGTTGCCGATAACTCGGTTACAAAACATGATCATCTCATACAATAAAATATAGCATAATTTCTTGACCATATCACATCACAGCATGCCCTGCAAAAATAAGTTAGACGTCCTCTACTTTGTTGTTGCAAGTTTTACGTGGCTGCTACGGGCTGAGCAAGAACCGTTCTTACCCACGCGTCAAAACCACAACTATATTTCGTCAAGTTAGTGTTGTTTTAACCTTCAACAAGGATCAGGTGTAGCCACACTCGGTTCAACTAAAGTTGGAGAAACTGACACCCGCTAGCCACCTATGTGCAAAGCACATCGGTAGAACCTGTCTCGCATAAGCATACGCATAATGTCGGTTCAGGCCGCTTCATCCAACAATACCGCCGAACCAAAGTATGACATGCTGGTAAGCAGTATGACTTGTATCGCCCACAACTCACTTGTGTTCTACTCGTGCATATAACATCTACGCATAAACCTAGCTCTGGTACCATTGTTGGGGAACGTAGTATTTACAAAAAAAATCCTACGCACACGCAAGATCATGGTGATGCATAGCAACGAGCGGGGAGAGTGAGTCCACGTACCCTCGTAGACCAAAAGCGGAAGCATTAGCACAATGCAGTTGATGTAATCGTACGTCTTCACGATCCAACCGATCCAAGTACCGAACGTACGGCACCTCCGAGTTCAGCACACATTCAGCTCAATGACGTCCCGCGAACTCCGATCTAGCAGAGCTTCACGGGAGAGTTCCGTCAGCACAACAGCGTGGTGATGGTGATGATGTTGCTACCGACGCAGGGCTTCGCCTAAGCACCGCTACGATATGACCGAGGTGCAATATGGTTGAGGGGGGCACTGCACACGGCTGGAATAGATCAACAGATCAACTTGTGTTTTCATGGTGTGCCCCCCTCCTCCGTATATAAAGGAGTGGAGGAGGGGGAGGGCCGGCCCTCTCTTGGGCGCGCCATAGGGGAGTCCTACTCCCACCGGGAGTAGGATTCCCCCCTTCCAAGTTGGAGTAGGAAAGGTAGGAAAGAGGAGGGAGAGAAGAAGGAAAGGGGGCGAGCCCCCTCACCCAATTCGGATTGGGCTTGGGGGGGCGCCGCTTCCTAGGCTTCCTCCTCCTCTATTCCACTAAGGTCCAATAAGGCCCATACACTTCGAGGCAAATTCCCGTAACTCTCCGGTACTCCGATAAATATCTGAATCACTCGGAACATTTCCGATGTCCGAATATAGTCATCCAATATATTGATCTTTACGTCTCGACCATTTCGAGACTCCTCGTCATATCCCCGATCTCATCCGGGACTCCAAACTACCTTCGGTACATCAAAACATGTAACTCATAATATAAATCGTCACAGAACGTTAAGCATGTGGACCCTATGGGTTCGAGAACTATGTAGACATGACCGAGACTCATCTCCGGTCAATAACCAATAGCGGAACCTGGATCATATTGGCTCCTACATATTCTATGAATATCTTTATCGGTCAAACCGCATAACAACATACGTTGTTCCCTTTGTCATCGGTATGTTACTTGCCCGAGATTCGATCGTCGGTATCTCAATACCTAGTTTAATCTCGTTACCGGCAAGTCTATTTACTCGTTCCATAATGCATCATCCTGCAACTAACTCATTAGTCACATTGCTTGCAAGGCTTATAGTGATGTGTGATACGTCTCCAACGTATCTATAACTTATGAAGTATTCATGCTATTATATTATCTGTTTTAGATGTTTAATGGGCTTTACTATGCACTTTTATATTATTTTTGGGACTAACCTATTAACCTGGAGCCCAGTGCGAGTTTCTGTTTTTTCCTTGTTTTGAGTTTTATAGAAAATGAATACCAAATTGAGTCCAATTGACGTGTCAATTTTTGATGACTTTTTATGGACCAAAAGAAGCCCCTGGAGTAAAAGAGTTGGGCCAGAAGAGTCCCGGGCTATCCATGAGGGTGGGGGCGCGCCCACCCCCACTGGGCATGGGCCCCTATCTCGTGGATGACTCGGGCACCTCCTTGACGTGAGACCTACGCCAAAAAATTCTATAAATACACAAACCTCCAAAAAATAACCTAGATCGGAAGTTCCGTCGCCGCAAGCCTCTGTAGCCACCAAAAACCAATCGGGACCCTGTTCCGGCACCCTGCCGGAGGGGGGATCCCTCACCGGTAGCCATCTTCATCATCCCGGTGCTCTCCATGACAAGGAGGGAGTAGTTCACCCTCGGGGCTGAGGGTATGTACCAGTAGCTATGTGTTTGATCTCTCTCTCTCTCTCTCTCTCTCTCTCTCTCTCTCGTGTTCTTGATTTGGCACGATCTTGATGTATCGCGAGCTTTGCTATTATAGTTGTATCTTATGATGTTTCTCCCCCTCTACTCTCTTGTAATGGATTGAGTTTTCCCTTTGAAGTTATCGGATTGAGTCTTTAAGGATTTGAGAACACTTGATGTATGTCTTGCCGTGCTTATCTGTGGTGACAATGGGATATTCACGTGATTCACTTGATGTATGTTTTGGTGATCAACTTGCGGGTTTAGTGACCTTGTGAACTTATGCATATGGGTTGGCACACGTTTTCGTCTTGACTCTCCGGTAGAAACTTTGGGGCACTCTTTGAAGTACTTTGTGTTGGTTGAATAGATGAATCTGAGATTGTGTGATGCATATCGTATAATCATGCCCACGGATACTTGAGGTGCCAATGGAGTATCTAGGTGACATTAGGGTTTTGGTTGATTTGTGTCTTAAGGTGTTATTCTAGTACGAACTCTATGATAGATCAAACCGAAAGAATAGCTTTGTGTTATTTTACTATGGACTCTTGAATAGATAGATCAGAAAGGATAACTTTGAGGTGGTTTCATACCTTACCATAATCTCTTTGTTTGTTCTCCGCTATTAGTGACTTTGGAGTGACTCTTTGTTGCATGTTGAGGGATAGTTATATGATCCAATTATGTTATTATTGTTGAGAGAACTTGCACTAGTGAAAGTATGAACCTTAGGCCTTGTTTCCTAGCATTGCAATACCGTTTACGCTCACTTTTATCATTAGTTACCTTGCTGTTTTTATAATTTCAGATTACAAATACCTTTATCTACTATCCATATTGCACTTGTATCACCATCTCTTCGCCGAACTAGTGCACCTATACAATTTACCATTGTATTGGGTGTGTTGGGGACACAAGAGACTCTTTGTTATTTGGTTGCAGGGTTGTTTGAGAGAGACCATCTTCATCCTACGCCTCCCACAGATTGATAAACCTTAGGTCATCCACTTGAGGGAAATTTGCTACTGTCCTACAAACCTCTGCAATTGGAGGCCCAACAACGTCTACAAGAAGAAGGTTGTGTAGTAGACATCAAGGTGTATTACCGAGAGGGCCCAGAGATACCTCTCCGACAATTGGAGTGACAAATCATAATCTCAAAATACGCCAACTCAACAAGTACCTTCGGAGACACCTGTAGAGCACCTTTATAATCACCCAGTTACGTTGAGACGTTTGGTAGCACACAAAGTGTTCCTCCAGTGAACGGGAGTTGCATAATCTCATAGTCATAGGAACATGTATAAGTCATGAAGAAAGCGATAGCAACATACTAAACGATCAAGTGCTAAGCTAACGGAATGGGTCAAGTCAATCACATCATTCTCCTAATGATGTGATCCTGTTAATCAAATGACAACTCATCTCTATGGTTAGGAAACATAACCATCTTTGATTAACGAGCTAGTCAAGTAGAGGCATACTAGTGACATTATGTTTGTCTGTGTATTCACACATGTACTAAGTTTCCGGTTAATACAATTCTAGCTTGAATAATAAACATTTATCATGAAATAAGGAAATAAATAATAACTTTATTATTGCATTTAGGGCATATTTCCTTCAGAAGCCGCCCAGTCGGAGGGTTTGGCCTGAGTCCAAGGCTCCTCCGGAGATGATGTTGTCCTTGATAATAAGGCGGGCCATCAATCCTATCTTCGACGTCACAGCGGAACTCTCAATGAAAGCGCCAATGTCGGTGTCAAAACCGGCGGATCTCGGGTAGGGGGTCCCGAGCTGTGTGTCTAAGGACGATGGTAACAGGAGGCGGGGGACACGATGTTTACCCAGGTTCGGGCCTTCTCTATCGAGGTAATACCCTACTTCCTGCTATATTGATCTTGATGATATGAGTATTATAAGAGTTGATCAACCACGAGATCGTAATGGCTAAACCCTAGAAGTCTAGCCTATGAGGATTATGATTGAGTATATCTATCTCTCTATGGACTAAGCCCTCCAATTTATATAGGCACCGGAGGGGACTAGGGTTGTACAAAGTCGGTTACAGAGAAAGGAATCTACATATTCGGTCGCCATGCTTGCCTTCCACGCCAAGGAGAGTCCCATCTGGAAACGGGAGAGAATCTTCAGTCTTGTATCTTCATAGCCCAACAGTTCGGCCCACATCAATAGTCCGGCTGTCCGAGGACCCCTTAATCCGGGACTCCCTCACTCATCACTATAAGCCTTGCAAGCAATGTGAGTAATGAGTTAGTTGCGGGATGAAGCATTACGAAATGAGTAAAGAGACTTGCTGGTAACGAGATTGAACCATGTATGATGATACCAATGATCGAATCTCGGGCAAATAACATACTGATGACAAAGGGAACAACGTATGTTGTTATGCGGTTTGACCAATAAAGATCTTCATAGAATATGTAGGAGCCAATGTGAGCATCCAGGTTCCTCTATTGGTTATTGAACCCGTAGGGTCCGCACGCTTGATGTTTGATGACGATTTGTATTATGAGTTGTGTGTTTTGATGACCAAAGTTTGTTCCGAGTCCGGATGAGATCACAGACATGACGAGGAGTCTCGAAATGGTCAAGACATAAAGATTGATATATTGGAAGGCTATATTCGGGCATCGAAATGGTTTCGAGTGATTCGAGTATTTTTTGGAGTACCGGAGAGTTATGGGAATTCGCCGGGGGAAGTTAATGGGCCTTATTGGGCTTTAGTGGAGAGAGGGAAGAAGGACCATGAGGTGGCGCACGCCTCCCCCCTACCCAAACCGAATTGGACAAGGGGTTGGGGCACCCCCCCCCCTCCTTCTCCCTCTCCCTCCTTCCCTTCTTTCCTACTCCAAAAAGGAAAGAGAATCGTACTAGGACTTGGGAGTCCTAGTAGGACTCCCTACACTTGGCACGCCCCTAGGAGGGCATGTCTCCTTCCCTCCCTCCTTTATATACATGGGCAGGGGGCACCCCAAAGACACACAAGTTTCTCTTAACTGTGTGCGGTGCCCCCCTCCACAGTTACACACCTCGATAATACCATCGTAGTGCTTAGGCGAAGCCCTGCACCATTAGCATCATCATCACCGTGGCCACACCATCGTACTGACGGAACTCACCCTTGTCCTCAATTGGATCAAGAGCACGAGGGACGTCATCGAGCTGTACGTGTGCTGAACACGGAGGTGTCGTATGTTTGGTAGTTGATCGGTTGGATCGTGAAGAAGTTCGACTACATCAACTGTGTTATTGAAACGCTCCCGCTTTCGGTCTACGAGGGTACATGGACAAACTCTCCCCTCTCGTTGCTATGCATCTCCTAGATAGATCTTGCATGATCGTAGTTTTTTTTTGAAATTACCGCGTTCCCCAACAGTGGCATCCGAGCCAGGTCTATGCGTAGATGTGTTATGCATGAGTAGAACAGAAATAGTTGTGGGCGATAATAGTCATACTACTTACCACCAACGTCTTACTTTGATTCGGCGGTATTGTTGGATGAAGCGGCCCAGACCAACATTACATGACCATGTTCATGAGACTAGTTCTACCGACGTGCTTTTGCACAAAGGTGGCTGGCGGGTGTCTGTTTCTCCAACTTTAGTTGAATCGAGTTTGACTACGTCCGGTCCTTGTTGAAGGTTAAAACAATACACTTGACGAAAAATCGTTGTGGTTTTGATGCGTAGGTAAGAACGGTTCTTGCTAGAATCGCGTAGCAGCCACGTAAAACTTGCAACAACAAAGTAGAGGACGTCTAACTTGTTTTTGCAGGGCTTGCTATGATGTGATATGGTCAAGGCATGATGTGATATAAATTGTTGTATGAGATGATATTGTTTTGTACCAAAGTTATCGGCAACTTGCAGGAGCCATATGGTTGTCACTTTATTGTATGCAATGCAATCGCATGTAATTGTTTTACTTTATCACTAAGCGGTAGCGATAGTCGTAGTAACAATAGTTGGCAAGACGACAATGATGCTACCATGGAGATCAAGGTGTCGCGCCGGTGATCATAGAGATCATGATGATGCTTCGGTGATGGAGATCATGAGCACAAGATGATGATGGCCATATCATGTCACATATTTTGATTGCATGTGATGTTTATCTTTTATGCATCTTATTTTGCTTAGTACGGCGGTAGCATTATAAGATGATCCCTTACTAACTTTCAAGGTATAAGTGTTCTCCCTGAGTATGCACAGTTGCTACAGTTCATCGTGTCGAGACACCATGTGATGATCGGGTGTGATAAGCTCTACGTTCACATACAACGGGTGCAAGCCAGTTTTGCACACGTAGAATACTCGGCTTAAACTTGACGAGCCTAGCATATGCAGATATGGCCTCGGAACACTGGAGACCGAAAGGTCGAGCATGAATCATATAGTAGATATGATCAACGTAGAGATGTTCACCATTGAAAACTACTCCATCTCACGTGATGATCGGACATGGTTTAATTGTTATGGATCACGTGATCATTTAGATGAGTAGAGGGATGTCTATCTAAGTGGTAGTTCTTAAGTAATACTAGATCATCGATGGCGCGCGTTGCTGCGCCTATCTATTTATATAATAAGATGGTAGTCTTACTAAATATAGAGACACGAAACATATAACTTAAATTTGCATGAATTGAACAAAATTTGAAGGAAATCCACATGATTTGAACTGCAGTGTCTCAATATAACTGAATTCCGCCATTGGAAGGTCAAATGTTTAAGACTAAATAGCAAATAATATCCAAGCAAAAAAATGCAAGTAATATAATATTTGCAAAGAGAGAGACAAACTGGCTGACAAACATGGTCTCTTTCTTATGGTCTATAAATTAAATGGGAAGAACAAAACAATGGTTTAAGTGTAAGATACAATATTATGTTATACTCCCATCTGCAGTTGTCTAAATATGGTACAACCATACTGATCTTTCTCTAGCAACTGTAACAGGGCGATTGAAAAAGGATTTCTATTTTTTGTCACCAATCAGGCGAGGCTCCAAGCATACATAATTGTTTAAATGTGGTGCCACCATACTGATCTTTCAAGCCGCAGACGTGCCAAAATGATATTTAGAGCATGGAACAAGGAAATAGAAAAATCAACCACCAAAGAATGAGATGACACTGAAGCATAATATCATCTTGATAGATAAAGACATCAGGAAAATTCATTCCATGATAAATGTAAAGTTTTCATGCCTCATTGACATGCAAGATATACCTTGTGTAGCCTCATGACGCAAAATTACAAAAGTTGCACTGATACATAGACAACTTCCTCTTAAACTGAATAAAGCAATACAATATACCAGACCACTAAATGCATGACAATCACTTATCATTATGATTATTTATTACTATGTTAACTAAAGTGACTTCATTACTTGTGAGATAACCTGCAATGGGTTACAAACCAGATACATACCTTCGCTAGAAATTTCTCATGCCCAAGATAATATGCCTTTAGAGCATTCTCCAATGCATGAGCTTATTTTCCACTACTACCTAGTAAGGAGATAAGTAATACTATTAGATGCAATTTTCTATGGTAAAAATAGCAACACAATCAGTCAGATAACGATCCATTGTCAAACGTAATGTTTGCGTACGTGTCAACTTGTTCTCACCCTAATAATACCAGGCTGCTAGCAAAAACATATAACTATAAAGAAGGTAGATTTTGGAGCCTTGGTACCAAGTGAAAATGACACCCGCAATTTCACCAACACATTTACTGATCTTTTGCGTATTTTTTTCATTATAGAAAATAACATGCATAAAGATCAACTACTTGGTTCTTCTCAGATTTTTATTATGAAATCAATTAGGTAGTACCTTGTTACGTGGAACCAGGTCCGAGAAGTTTCAAACTTCATGCTCTGCTTGATCTATTCTTACCTATCCATGTGGAGGCACAATTCAATGCAAGCATTGATAAATTCAACAAGCTGAACCAGAAAAAGGAAAAAAATCCATAGACAATAATGTAACCTCTTTGCAAGGTTGCGCTAATACCTTCGCTCTCCCAACCCGGACATGGAAAGAGTGCTTGGGTGGCTAACCCTATCGGCTTGGCACTCTTCTCCTTGCCCTTCTTGTGCTAACCAAGTCATTAATGGCATGCAACAAGGGATTGTCCCAATTAGTGAAAAAATCGAGGCTTGCATGTTTTTAGTGTGTCTGGCTGGCCTTCCAAACCTGAGTCCTAGAACAACCAGAGGAAGGTGTAAAGTGTCAGGTTGAATGAAAATCAATACAAAAGTTCAAGTAAATCATTTCTTTTTTCTGTAGGGACACAGGTAAAACATTTCCATGGTGCAAGGAATTAGCTAAGAGTAGCAATAGTCCACCAAGACAAAAATGGTGCATCCAACCATGAAGCAACATCTATTACAGAAGATGCTCAAGTCTCTTACGAATTTGGATAACCTCTTCTATCTTTCTTAATAGGAAGAATTGTGGCAGTAGCAGCCTCATTACGCTATATCAGTATCACTGATCTATGTAACTTTGTATAGATTAGCATTTTATTATTATAATCGTAAACTACTTAAAAATTAAGTATTCTACAGGATATGGTAAATAATACAATTAGGCCGGTTCTATAATACCACCATACTGTAGCTCCATGCCATAAGCAAGCATGAATTAACGCTAAATCTTGGTTGGACACGACTGCATTGAGGAAAAGGAATGTAGCATGTTAACCTCCAACTCTAATAGTGAATATGGGTGAAGAGAAGAAATAACAGATAAAGTATAATCAGAAGCAAATCATTTCCCGTTCAAACCAATTTATCTACATGCAAAAATATCCTTGAAGCAAAAATTACTACATGTTCTTTCACTCAAAGAAGACTTACTCGCCCCCTCTGCCTCCTCACCAACACAATGGAATCTCAATGACGCATCGTCCTCAAGTTTCAGGTGCACTGTGCAAACATCTTGCATGCAAATGCAGGTTCTTGTTAGAAATGCCAAGGATAAGATTAAGTTGAAGAATAAAACTCATAAGTCAAATAGTAGCAGAATTATAAGTAAACGTGCATTCACCTTCCTTGACAGCCATTGTACAAGATTGTTTATTCCCCTTCGGGTTTCAACCTAAATATGGTCCTGTTATTTGATTATAGGAATTACACAAATAAAGTTGGACGCTCACAACCATACCCATATAAATTCTACCAAGAATGAAAACATATCAATCATCCGGCAGATGCCTAGTGACTTGTCAACTGAAATATAAATAAGTCGCATACATGACAAATTGAAACCTAGAAGCAGGCACAAAAATTTGTAACACCAGGAGAAAATCGGAGAAGGGAAAATGTAGATCACGATTGAAACATATCCATGATTATTTTTCTCTCCTTGGTTGTCAACAATCATCAAAGGAACTGGTATGTACTCGTACCTTGTCTACTTGAGCCGTCATGTGACCACTCTATTCCCAGATTGAGCGCCACCTCGCGTTCTCGCCATTGAGAACTCGGGTAAAAAGCCGCCACTATCATGAATCAACTCCGCTCCTCTCTCTCTTTCTCCCTCTGCCTCTCCGACCAAGGCGAGACTGGGAGGATGCATGCATGGGAGTAGGTAGTGGGGAGTACGTCGAGCACGCGACGGCGTACTTGTCTTCGTGTGCAGACGCGGGTGGAGACGGCAGCCAGTGCATGACACGCTGGGAACCTTCTTCCGCCACCATGCCATCACCATGCGGACGGGCTCCATTATCCTGTTGGCGGCTACCAGCCTCGACGCCCCCTCTTTCTCTTCCTTTCGCTGTCATTAGGGATCCCTTCTTTGGTCGCTCTTTTGTGCAACATCACGGCCACAAGGGCTAAACGGGGTTGGCGCCAGCTCGCCGCCACCGCTGCCATCACAGCTCGCCTTGGTTAGGGTTAGCAAGCACACCAATCGCTCCCTCGCTTCGGCCGGCGGCTATGCTAGGTGGGATATTTGGCCCAATTAACCATGTTACTCTAAAAATGTTACAGGAATAGCTGCCCTCACGAAGCTGCGGGAACGGAACCATTCAGAAAAAATCATTGCACATCCAACAGCCAGAGACAATCATTACGTGAAATCGAACGGCTCCGAAGGCTGATGGCATGAGGGAGCTCCTAGGGTGCCTAGTTATAATGTTTTAAAATGATTAATTGAACTTTATTTTATCATAAACTTAGTCCCGATAGTATTTTGCAAATTTTGTTGTAGATCAATAGCTCGTGTTGTAGCTTCCCTATAGTTTTTATATGTTCCTAGAGAAAACTAAGTTGAAAGATGATAGTAGCAATGATGCGGACTGGGTCCGTAATCTGAGATTTATCCTCATTGCCACACAGAAGAATTATGTCCTTGATGCACCGCTAGGTGACATACCTATTGCAGGAGCAGATGCAGATGTTATGAATGTTTGGCTAGCTCAATATGATGACTACTTGATAGTTTAAGTGCACCATGCATTACGGCTTAGAACGGGGACTTAAAAAACGTTTTGAACGCCATGGACCATATGAGATGTTCCAAGAGCTGAAATTGGTATTTCAGACTCATGCCCGTGTCAAGAGGTATGAGACCTCAGACAAATACTTTGCCTAAAAGATGGAGGAGAATTGCTCAGCTAGTGAGCATGTGCTCAGAGTGTCCGGGTACTACAATCGCTTGAATCAAGTGGGAGTTAATCTTCCAGATAAGATAGTGACTGACAGAGTTCTCTAGTCACCATCACCAAGTTACTGGAACTTCGTGATGAACTATAGTATGCAAGGGATGACAAAAACGATTCCTGAGCTCTTCGTGATGCTGAAATAGACGAAGGTAGAAATCAAGAAAAGAGCATCAAGTGTTGATGATTGACAAGACCAATAGTTTCAAGAAAAGGGCAAAGGGAAAGAAAGGGAACTTCTAGTAGAATGGCAAGCAAGTTGTCACTCCTATGAAGAAGCCCAAAGCTAGACCTAAGCCTGAAACTAAGTGCTTCTACTACAAAGGAAATGGTCACTGGAAGCGGAACTGCCCCAAACATTTGGCGGATACGAAGGATGGCAAAGTGAATATAGGTATTTTTGATATACAGGTTATCGATGTGTACCTTACTAGTGTTCATAGTAGCCCCTGGGTATTTGATACTTCTTTGGTTGCTAATATTAGTAACTCGAAACAGGAGTTACAGAATAAATAGAGACTAGTTGAGGGTGAAGTGACAATGTGTGTTGGAAGTAGTTCCAAGATTGATATGATCATCATCGCACACTCCCTATACTTTCAGGATTAGTCTTGAACCTAAATAAATGTTATTTGGTGTTTGCGTTGAGCATGAATATGATTAGATCATGTTTATTGCAATACGGTTATTCATCTATGACAAAGGATAATTATTATTCTGTTTACATGAATAAAACCTTCTATGGTCATACACCCAATGTTGATAGTTTATTGAAACTTGATCGTAAAGATACACATAATATTGATGCCAAAAGATGCAAAGTTGATAATGATAGTGCAAGTTATTTGTGGCACTACCGTTTGGGTCATATCGGTGTAAAACGCATGAAGAAACTCCATAAAGATGCAAAGTCCATAATGGTGTGTCCGAACATCGTAACCGCACTTTATTGGATATGGTGCGATCTATGATGTCTCTTAATGGTTTACCACTATCGTTTTGGGGTTATGCATTAGAGACAGCTGCATTCACTTTAAACAGGGCACCATCAAAATCCATTGAGACGACGCCTTATGAACTTTGGTTTGCAAGAAACCAAAGTTGTCGTTTCTTAAAGTTTGGGGCTGTGATGCTTATGTGAAAAAGCTTCAACCTGATAAACTTGAACCCAAATCGGAGAAGTGCGTCTTCATAGGATACCCAAAGGAAGCGTTTGGGTACACCTTCTATCACAGATCCAAAGGCAAGATATTCGTTGCTAAGAATGGATCCTTTGTAGAAGGAGTTTCTCTTGAAAGAAGTGAGTGGGAGGAAAGTAGAGCTTGATGACGTAACTATACCTTCTCCCGAATTGGAAAGTCATTCATCACAGAAATCAGTTCCAGTGATTCCTACACGAATTAGTGAAGAAGCTAATGATGATGATCATGAAACTTTAGATCAAGTTACTACCAAACCTCGTAGGTCAACCAGAGTACGGTCCGCACCAGAGTGGTATGGCAATCCTATTCTGGAAGTCATGTTACTAGACCATGATGAACCTACGAACTATGAGGAAGCGATGATGAGCCCAGATTCCACAAAATGGCTTGAGGCCATGGAATCTGAGATGGGATCCATTTATGAGAACAAAGTGTGGCCTTTGGTGGACTTGCCTGATGATTGGCAAGCCATAGAAATGGATCTTCAAGAGAAAGACAGACGCTGATAGTAGTGTTACTATCTACAAAGCTTGACTTGTCGCAAAAGGTTTTCAACAAGTTCAAGGTGTTGACTACAATGAGATTTTCTCAACTGTAGCGATGCTTAAATCTGTCTGAATCATGCTAGTAGTTGCCATATTTTATGAAATCTGGCAAATGGATGTCAAAACTGCATTCCTTAAATGGATATTTCTTAAAGAAGAGTTGTATATGATGCAACCAGAAGGTTTTGTCAATCCTAAAGGTGCTAACAAAGTGTGCGAGTTCTAGCAATCCATCAGTGAACTGGTGCAAGCATCTTGGAGTTGGAATATATGCTTTGATAAGGTGATCAAAGTATATGGTTTTATACAGACTTATGGAGAAGCCTGTATTTACAAGAAAGTGAGTGGGAGCACTATAGCCTTTTTGATAAGTATATGTGAATGACATATTGTTGATCAGAAATGATGTAGAACTTTCTAGAAAGTATAAAGGAGAGTTTGAAAAGAGATTTTCAAAGAAAGACCTCGGTGAAGCTGCTTACATATTGGGCATGAAGATCTATAGAGATAGACCAAGACGCTTGATAAGATTTTTTCAATGAGTATATACCTTGACAAGTTTTTGAAATATTTCAAAATGAATCAGTCAAAGAAGGAGTTCTTGTCTATATTACAAGGTATAAAATTGAGTAAGACTCAAATCCCGACCACGGTAGAAGATAGAAAGAGAATGAAAGTCATTCCCTATGCCTCAGTCATAGGTTCTATAAAGTATGCTATGTTGTGTACCAGACCTATTGTGTACCTTGCCATGAGTTTGGCAAGGGGGTACAATAGTAATCTAGAAGTAGATCACTGGACAGCGGTCAAAATTATCCTTACCGAGGACTAAGGAAATGTTTCTCGGTTATGGGGGTGATAAAAAGTTCGTCGTAAAGAGTTACGTTGATGCAAGCTTTTACACCGATCCAGATGACTCTAAGTCTCAGTCTGGATACATATTAAAAGTGGTAGCAATTAGCTAGAGTAGCTCCATGCAGAGCATTGTAGACATAGAATATTTGCAAAATACACACGGCTCTGAATGTGACAGACCCGTTGACTAAACTTCTCTCATGAGCAAAACATGATCACACCGTAGTACTCCTTGGGTGTTAACCACATAGCAATGTGAACTAGATTTTTGACTCTAGTAAACCCTTTGGGTGTTGTTCACATGACGATGTGAACTATGGGTGTTAATCACATATAGATGTGAACTATTGGTGTTAAATCACATGGCGATGTGAACTAGATTATTCACTATAGTGCAAGTGGGAGACTGAAGGAAATATGCCCTAGAGGCAATAATAAAGTTATTATTTATTTCCTTATATCATGATAAATGTTTATTATTCATGCTAGAATTGTATTGATTGGAAACTTAGTACATGTGTGAATACATAGACAAAACATAGTGTCCCTAGTATGCCTCTACTTAACTAGCTCGTTAATCAAAGATGGTTATGTTTCCTAACCATAGACATGTGTTGTCATTTGATGAATGGGATCACATCATTAGTAGAATGATGTGATGGACAAGACCCATCCATTAGCTTAGCATTATGATCGTTACAGTTTCATTGCTATTGTTTTCTTCATGACTTATACATGTTCCTCACACTATGAGATTATGCAACTCCCGAATACCGGAGGAACACCTTGTGTGCTATCAAACGTCACAACGTAACTTGGTGATTATAAAGATGCTCTACAGGTGTCTGCGAAGGTGTTTGTTGGGTTGGCATAGATCGAGATTAGGATTTGTCACTCCGTGTATCAGAGAGGTATCTCTAGGCCCTCTCGGTAATGCTCATCACTATAAGCCTTGCAAGCAATGTGACTAATGAGTTAGTTGCTGGATGAAGCATTACGGAACAAGTAAAGAGACTTGCCGGTAACGAGATTGAACCAGGTATGATGATACCGATGATCGAATCTCGGGCAAGTAACATACCGATGACAAAGAGAACAATGTATGTTGTTATGCGGTTTGACCGATAAAGATCTTCATAGAATATGTAGCAGCCAATATGAGCATCCAGGTTCCGCTATTAGTTTTTGATCGGAGATGTGTCTCAATCTTGTCTACATAGTTCTCGAACACATAGGGTCCGCACGCTTAACGTTCAATGACGATTTGTATTACGAGTTATGTGTTTTAATGACCAAAGTTTGTTCGGAGTCCGGATGAGATCACGGATGTGACGAGGAGTCTTGAAATGGTCGAGACATAAAGATCGATATATTGAAAGGCTATATTCAGACATAGGAATGGTTCCGAGTGATTCGAGTGTTTTTTGGAGTACCGGAGAGTTACGGGAATTCGTCGGGGGAAGTTAATGGGCCTTATTGGGCTTTAGTGGAGAGAGGGAAGAAGGGCCACGAGGTGGTGTGCGCCTCCCCCCTGCCCAAACCGAATTGGACAAGGGGTGGGGGTGCCCCCCCTTCCTTCTCCCTCTCCCTCCTTTCCTTCTTTCCTACTCCGAAAAGGAAAGGGAATCCTACTAGGACTTGGGAGTCCTAGTAGGACTCCCTACACTTGGCGCGCCCCTAGGAGGTCCGGCCTATCTTCCTCCCTCCTTTATATACATGGGCAGGGGGCACCCCAAAGACACACAAGTTTCTCTTAACCGTGTGCGGTGCCCCCCTCCACAGTTACACACCTCGATCATACCATCGTAGTGCTTAGGCGAAGCCCTGCGCCGGTAGCATCATCATCACCGTGGCAACACCATCGTACTGACGGAACTCACCCTCGTCCTCAACTGGATCAAGAGCATGAGGGACGTCATCGAGCTGAACGTGTGCTGAACGCGGAGGTGTCGTATGTTCGGTACTTGATCGGTTGGATCACGCAGAAGTTCGACTACATCAACCATGTTATTGAAATGCTTCCGCTTTCGGTCTATGAGGATACGTGGACACACTCTCCCCTCTCGTTGCTATGCATCTCCTAGATAGATCTTGCATGATCGTAGGAATTTTTTTGAAATTACCACGTTCCCCAACAGATGGTCACCTTAGAGCAAATTGAAAACTTGGATACAAAGATGCAGAATCTTGCTAATGAATTTGGGTCAAAAGCGGTTGATGTTTTCAAATTACTAAGAGAAAGGGAAACCATAACTAACAAAAGAATTGGAGAGAGTCCCTCTTGTATTGATAAGTTGGAAGAAATTTTTAGTAATTTAAGCTCGGCTTTTGCTTCTACTAGAACTATTGAAAAGACTCCCGTAAAAATTTGCAAGAGTACTCAAGTCACTAAGAACAAGGGTGCAACTTCTTCTAATAACAAAGAAGATCTTAAGATGATTAGTATTCACCCCGACTTTGTTGAAGTTGTATGAGACACTACTTGCAAGAATGAATTCTTCAATCTTATTCCTAGAAGTATTATTATTGAAACACATACATGCTAAATCTTTAAAGAATATTGGTTGTGTGATTGAGGAATTGGAAAGTAAAGATGACAATACTTGAATCTATGAATTATTCCTAGCTAGGGGTATAACACGATAGCGCTTGTTGGGAGGCAACCCAATGAATAAAATTTATTTTTGCCCTTTTCTTTCTGTTCTTGAGTGGTTGAACAATTATGCCTCTGTTTTAATTGTGTTTTTATGTTTTAAATAGTTTTTGTGCCAAGTAAAGCCTTTGGGATCATGTTGGGTGATAGTTGATTTGATCTTGTTGAAAAACAGAAACTTTTGCGCCTAGTAGCAGAATTTTAAAAACTCACAGAAATGTGATTTTGCTCTGAAATTTTTACACAAGATTGACATACAAATTGCGCACGTTGTTCTAATTTTTCATAATGTTTGGATTTACAGAAGTATACGAAATTTCCAGGTTACTACAGACTGTTCCGTTTTTGACAGATTCTGTTTTCGTTGCATTGTGTGCTTATTTTGATGAATCTATGGATTGTATCGGGGGGCATAAGCCATGGTAAAGTTAGAATACAGTATATATAATGCAATAATAAAATATGAATAGGTTTCTAATAGTGCTTAGAGTAGTGATTTGCTTTCTTATACTAACGGATCTCACGAAGGTTTTGTTAAGTTTTGTGTGATTGAAGTTTTCAAGTTTTGGGTGAGATCATGATGGATGAAGGAATATGGAGTGTCAAGAGCCTAAGCTTGGGGATGCCCCATGGCACCCCAATATAATATTGAAGGAGAACCAATAAAATAAACTTGGGGATGCCCCGGAAGGCATCCCCTCTTTCTTATAACGACCATCGATATTTTATTTGGAGCCATATTTTTTTCTGTCACATATCATGAGTTTTTCTTGGAGCGTATTGTATTATATGAGTCTTTGCTTGTTTTGCTTTTTAGTTTTTCACAAGTATCCTGGCTGGACACACCTATTTAAGAGAGCCAAAATTATGCTATGATTTGTTAGAATTGCTCTTTATGCTTCACTTAAATTTTAAGCGCCGCCGGGACGAGGCGGTGGAACTACGGAGTAACGGGAGAGAGAGGGGCGCCAAGGGCTTTGTGTGTCCTCTTGGGGCGCCCCTCCCCTCTATATATAGGTGGAGGGTCATGGAGAACATCCCCTCCAAACCCTAGGGCGCAGCCAAGGGGGGAGGAGGTGGAATCCTAGTCCTCCTCCTTCCCTTCCATACAAAGGTGGACTTTCCACCTTTCCCAACTGCATGGGCCTTGAGGGACTTGTGCGCGCCTGGCCCAATAAGGCCATGGCGTCTCCCCTCAGCCCATGCTGACCCTTGGGACGTGGTAGAACCCTTGGTGGATTTCCGGACTTCTCTGGAAGTTTTTGGAACCTTCTGGAAGCTTCCCGGTACAATACCAAAAAACTGAAACTTTTTCCGGAACCCTAAAAACAACTTTGCATATATAAATCTTTACCTCTAGACCATTCCGAGACTCCTCGTGACATCCAGGATCTCATCCGGGACTCCTAACAATATTCGGTTACCAATCATCAAATATCTCAATACTACTCTAGCGTGAACGAACGTTGAGCATGTGACCCTGCGGGTTCGGGAATGATGTAGTCATGACCGAGGCACCTCTCTGGTCAATAACCAATAGTGGGACCTGGATGCCCATATTGGTTCCTACATATTCCATGAATATCTTTTATTGTTTGAACCACGATGTCAAGGATCCGGTTAATCCCGTATGCAGTTCCCTCCGTCCGTCGGTATATTACTTGCCTGAGATTCGATCGTCCGTATCTCATACCTAGTTCAATCTCATTATCGACAAGTATCTTTACTCGTTCTGTCATTCAAGATCCCATGACTAACTACTTAGTCACATTGTTTACAAGCTTCTTGTGATGTTGTATTACCGAGAGGGCCCAGAGATACCTCTCCGTCAAACGGAGTGACAAATCCCAGTCTCGGTCCATGCCAACCCAACAGACACCCTCAGAGATACCTGTAGAGCACCTTTATGATCACCTAGTTACGAAGTAACATTTGATAGCACACAAGGTATTCCTCTGGTATCCGGGAGTTGCATGATCTCATGGTCGAAGGAACAGATACTTGACATGAAGAAAACTATAGCAAATAACTTAAACAATATAATGCTAAGCTTATGGTTGGGTCTAGTCCATCACATCATTCTACCAATGATGTGATCCCCTTATCAAATGACAACTCATCTCTATGGTTAGGAAACCTTAACCATCTTTGATCAACTAGTCTAGTAGAGCCTTACTAGGGACACGGTATTTGTTTATGTATTCACACATGTATTTAAGTTTTAAGTCAATACAATTCTAGCATGAATAATAAACTTTTATCATGATTAAAGAAATATGATAATAATCACTTTATTATTGCCTCTAGGGCATATTTCCAACAGAAGCGT
This sequence comes from Triticum dicoccoides, assembly GCF_002162155.2. NCBI lineage: Eukaryota > Viridiplantae > Streptophyta > Magnoliopsida > Poales > Poaceae > Triticum > Triticum dicoccoides. Next base: position 514,059,177 of record NC_041383.1, read on the forward strand.
CTCCAAGCCATTTGCGGCAGTCCTTCAACCCGATTCCAGCGTCAGAGGGTCCTTCAAGCAATTTGAAATCAAGTCTTAAAACTCTTGCATAAGGCCCCCTGGAGATCTTGAAACAGCTTGGTCCAATCTCTTACGTAGTGGAAAACCAAACCAAAGACCTATTTCATAGACACCCAGGAACATCTATTAAAGACTGTTGAATTTTTGAAGTTCCATGTGGTCCCCACAGGACTGCAGAACTCACTACATTCAAGTTTAAGAATCTTTTGTTGCAAATCCATTTCTTAACAATTGACTCAAAATCATTAAGTGAGGTATGGAACCCTAGTTCAACCTCTAACCAAACCACTCTAGCTACAATACACATGAAGAACATATGATAAACTGTTTTCAGTTCTTTATAATGAACACATTCTAGAGGCTTGGCTATTCCATGCTTCCTAAGATTATCACAAGTCATAATCTTATTCTGTGAAAAAGCCACAGGAAACCTTGAGTTCTAGGCAGTACTCTGACACTTCAGACAATAGGTAAATAAACAGGTTGAACCCCTCTAAAAATAACAACACCATATAGAAATTTAGATTAATAGATCCCTTTAGACTCATATTTCCAAATCAAAGAGTCCTCCTTCTAGCTAAATTTGGTAAGCTTGAGGATATTAATCAGATCAAACCACTGAAGCATGAGTTCATCAAACAAGTTCCTCTAAAGGTACATTTGAGCTCATGTCCATCCCATAAATTTGAGATGGTTCTATTCTTCTCATTAACTAGGATATATAAATCCCAAAATTAGGTAGCCAAAGGGGCATTCCCATACCAGGTATCCTCCCAGAACCTTAGTAGTTTACCACTGCCAACATACCACTTGTAATCCACCATAACAGCTTGTAAAGCCCAAAGGAAACTTTTCCAAAACTGGGAGGGGTGAGAACCATGACAACAGAGAATATTTGGGTTTCTTGTATTATAGTTACTATCAACTATCTTCCTCCACGAGGAACCTTCCCCAGCTACATATGTTTTAACCCAAGCTCCTATAAGACAAACATTCATATCTTGCAAATTTAACACACCCATCCCACCAAACTCCTTTTCCATGCAGATGGATATCTAGTTGGCAAGATGAAACTTGTGAGCACCTTCACTGTCACTCCACATGCAGTTAGCCATGTGTGAGTTGATCAATTTCAGAGCCTACTTGGGAAACTTGAATAAGGACAGTAAATACAAAGGAATACTAGCTAGGCAAGATTTGATCAAGGTGATTTTGCCTAGGTAGGAGAGGAGCTTACCTCTCCACCTAGCAATCCTTGCCAAAATCTTATCTATAAGGACTTGGAGATCCTCCCTACTTAATTTGTCAAAATGGAGTGGGATCCCTAAATATTTAATGGGGAAATCCCCAACTACACATTGAAAGATATCTACAAATTCTTTCAATTCCCTAGCTTCCACATTAATTGGAACCAGGGAACTCTTGTGGTAGTTAATCCTCATACCAGAGACCTGTTCAAAACAAGTCAGAATCCACTTTAGGTTCAGTGCTATTCTACTATTTTTCTCCGGGAACAACAATGTCTCATCAGCATATTGTAGACACATCACTCCACCAGGAACTAACTCAGGGCGGAGCCCTTGAACTAGCTCATCATGAGAACCTTCAACTAGCATCCTAGAGAAAACATCCACCATCCGTTTGAAAAGTAGAAGGGCTACAAGGTCCCCCTGCCTCAATCCTTCTCCAGCGAGGAAGAAATCACTTTCCTCACCATTCAGCTTACTCCAACAAAGCCACCCTGTGTGATATTTCTAATCCATCCTATCCACTTGGACCCAAACCCTCTAATAGCTAGCAACACATATAGGAAATCTAGATTAACATTATCATAAGCTTTCTCATAATCAATCTTGAAGACAACCCCTGTGTGCCAGAGGAATGCACAACATGTACAATCTCATGGGCAGTTACAACACTCTCTAGTATAAATCTACCCCTTACAAAGGCAGACTAGAAGCCTGAAATCAGTCTTCCCATGATCACAACCAACCTGTTAGTCAAGACTTTTGTCAAAATCTTAAAGCAACAATTAAGCAAACTAATAGGCCTAAACTTATTGATAATTATTGCTTCATTCGCTTTGGGGATCAAGGTAATCATAGCAAAGTTAAGCCTAAACAAATCAAGATCACCCTCAAACCAGGCATTAAACATTCTAATCAAATCTCCCTTCACCACATCCCATAAAACTTGATGAAACATAAAAGGGACCCCATCAGGCCCAGGTGCCCCATCAGAATAAGATCCAAAAACGATAGCTTTAATCTCTTCTTCAGAAAAGGAAGTTGCTAGTTTTGCATTTTCCTCTATGGTCACCTTTTCAGAGGCATTATAGAAGTCCTCTTGGAGATTTATGTTTGGTCTAGGTTCCCAACTAAACAACTTTTTCTAGTAATCTACTGCTATTTTCTGCATCCCTTTGTTATCACTAGTTGGACCTTCATCACCTTCCAGAACATGAATAACTTTTTTCCTCCTCCTTTGGTTAGCCACAGCCTGAAAATAAGCTATGTTCCTATCCCCTTCCAAGATGTCTCTATCTCTAGACCTTTGCCTAGCTTTAATTTCCTCTACATCCCAGACCTCATGTAACTCTTTAAGGATCTCATCCATCCTTATTCTATCACTATCAGATAAGTCTCCACTCTCAGCTCTTTCTTATCTCTTCTAAGGGCATCCTCTATATTCCTACTCCAGCCGCTGGCCAGTTTTCGAAATGTCCTCACCTTGTGCTGCCAGATATCCACATGCTTATTGCTATTACACCTGCTAGTCCAGGCTTTTACTACCAAATCTTTAAAATCAGGCTTGGTAATCCACCATTTCTTAAATTTAAAACCGCTACTTTTTGGCCTATGGTCAACATCAGAGTCCCACACCACAGGAGTGTGATCACTCCCCACCTAGGCAGCACCCTAGCACTTGCCAAAGGAGCATCTACAACCATAACCCTCAATTCCCCATAAATGTGTCACTGCCGCTATCTTGACCATGTACCACTGCCGATGGCAAGGGGTAGGGCAAGGCTAAGCGATGAATCTTCTCATTTCCGAGTTAAATTTATTTATAGTTTAGTTTTAGTAGAATACGGTGATGAATTGTGGTCCCTTTTGGTTGTCCGATGCAATATGCTGAACTTTTAATGTATGCTTTGTATGGATTTGGTTTTACGTGATCAACACTACATGAATTTGTATGGATATGGGGGTAAGAAATGAGGGGATGGTTGTAAACAACGAACATAAAAGGGGTGAACTCAAATTGTGTGTAGACATATAAGGGGCTAAATTAGGCAAATGTGGTTGTAAATGCTCTTATCGTTTTTTCATAGAGTGTCTTATCAGAAAGTATTCCAAGCCTCCAACCCAAGAGAACCGAACGGTTCCGGATGATAGACTACTCTTGGCGTAGTTATTTTACAAGGATCTTTACACCACCAGCAGTACTGTAGCACCATTTATATGCGTCACGCTGCCATTACACTCTTGAGATGAGGCTGCTACTTTATTCTGCGACCCTTGTCATCAAGCACACCAAGGGCAGGCAAAGCAATCCCAAGAACCCCCCCTGGATCATGTTCTTTCCCATCATTTCAGTAAAGTCGACCCTGCAGGCGCATGTTTTATGCATGCTGGATGAGCAGGCAGTCTGAACCAGTTATTAGATGCAGACATGAAGTACTTATGGAAAATCATCCCAACATTCTTCTCAAGTGACCTGGCAAATCTAATCTAACATGTGTACAGGTTTCAGTCCAATGCACAAGCCAGAAAGAAAGGCACTGAAAACGGCGTGCCACTGCGGTCCTGCTCGTGCAGATACAAGATGCTTTGTACTTCGTTGTTTTCATCGCCACGGAGGGAGAAACCTAATGCTCCCCTGTCGCTATAACACGGTAGTGACATTCTCCATAGCCATTACACTACTGGAAAAGCAGCAACCCAGTTCCAACCGGAAGGGGAATCTCTCTATCGTGAGCACATATATATTGTACTAGCCTAGCTTCTGGCTGATGACGCCCTGGATGGAGCCGACGAGCGCGAAGGCGCTGACGAGCAGGCAGACGGTGCTGAAGCCCTGGAGGACGAGCCACCTGGTGGACCAGCGGGGCACCTTCCGCTGGATGAAGTACATCTCCACGGGGAAGTAGATGGCCAGCGGCCAGAAGTTGAGCGCGCCCAGCAGCGCCAGGATCTCGTTGAAGTAGGGGAAGAAGAGCGCCACGGCCGTCGTGCTCGCCACGTACGCCGTCCGGAAGCACACCCGCAGCAGGTTCACCCTGTAGGGCGGCAGCAGCGGCACCTTCACCGTGTGGAAGTCGTTCACGAACCCGCTCCCCGGGTACCGCTCCGCGAAGTACCTGTCTGCGAACTGGTAGATCGGCTGGCTGTACACCTGCATTCGTTTTGTTTCGTATCAGTTCAGAGCTCTGCTCGTGTTTTTCATTTCATTCTGTAATAAAACCAGCCTGAAGAAGTTTCAGTTTCAGGGTTTTGGGTAGTAGTAGTACCTGGTAGCCACCGAGCAGGTGGAGGATGATGCAGGCGTTGGCGAAGTCGATGAGCCAGTAGGGTTCGTAGAAGCCGAAGCCGGTGAGGAGGTTCCCCGGTGCGTCGTTACCGAAGGCGGCGTAGCCGAAGCAGCCACAGCAGAGGTAGAAGAAGGTGGTGACCAGGATGGAGATGATGGACGCCTTCTTCATCGTCTTGTTCTCAGCCGGTGGCGACTTGAGGGTGTCCTACAGTATGTATTGGCACATGCACGAGCGAAACAAAACAACGTGTCATTGTGCTCACTGGTTTACTGACAGTACTACCAAATAAGCAATTCTAAAAAGACAGGATGCTACTAAGGAGTGGACGTATTACCTGAATTTCTAGGAGGATCAAGGAGTACGGGTACGCGAACGCAATGTCGCCGATGGCCTGTGAGACGCGCCATACCTTGGCGAGAGGGGTTTTCATTGGGACACCCGTTATGCTTCCTTTGATGACACCGTTAGCTGAAGAACAACCGTGTCAGCTCTGTGTGATTTCAACGTTCATACTGAGATAAGCAACTACGTAATCTGACTGGCTGGCCGGGTCCGGGAAACACTTACAGATGGTGTTGGAGAGGCCAAGGCCGAGGCCGATGAAGGCGTAGGAGAAAGACATGACCGCGGCGAGGACGGAGAGCCACGCCATGTCGTGGAAGTCCGGTATGGAGGAGAGGAGGAGCTGCACACCCCCGAACATGAGCATGTAGCTGCCGTCAAAGCTGCAGGGCGCGTCGTGCCCGTGAGCGTGGTAGCAGTTGGCCTTCAGAATCGCCCTGCAGCAAGCAAAACGATCGAATTAGTATGGCTGTAAACCGAACGCCACGACGTACCACGAGCACAAAATTAGTTCACTATAGTTTCTTGCTCGACCGACGCTGCAGTGCAACTGATGGATGACCGGCGAGGCGGCCAGGCGGCGGCTACCTGATGCTAGTGGCGGTGGTGATGATGTACGCAACGCTGCAGCCGTACAGACTCAGGTACTGCAGCGAGCCGCAAGCCCAGGTCTGCTTCTTGCCTGAGTACGTTGCCACAGTGATGCACCGATCAAATCACAATACCACAGCACAGGCACAAGCTCATGGAACGGAACAGGCTTTGCATGCTGAACTGCTGATGCTAGAGTAGTACCGAGGTAGAAGCGGACGGCGTCCATGTAAGAGCGGTTCCTGGGCCCCTTCTCGGCGTCCTGGCAGCGGTAGCAGTCGGAGAGGAGGGGGGCGGAGACGTAGGTGACGAGCGCGAAGCACAGCATGCACGCCGGTCCGGCCACCCACCCCAGCTGCGCCACGCCCCAGGCCAGCGACAGCACCCCAGACCCGATCACCGCCGTGATGATGTGCGCCGCGCACGTCCACGCGGTCCCTGCAGCAGCAACACCACGACAGGACACGCCGGTCGCCGGGCCAGCAGCAGCAGCAGCAGAGTAAGCAAACGAATAAGCAACCGCGCATCGCGTGTTAGGAGGAGGTGCCGCCATGCATACCGGTCCGGGGCGGGCTCCCGTCGTCGTCGCACCGGCCGTCGATCACCTGGAGGGAGTGCTGCACCGCCATTGCCCCGGCACCGCGCAGAGGCTCGCCCTAAGCCAAGATTCGCGCCGCTTGCCGGGGAAGAGACTGGGAAAATTAATGGGGTTCAGCCAAGAACCGCGGAGCTATACGGCGGCACACGACCGGAGCGAGCACGTAGCGGCTGTGGGTGTGTGGGTCCCGCGGGGACGTAGCGGGTAGGTTGCTCCTTTCTCAATCGGTTTTGACTGTCTGGTTCGTGGCGAGCGGGTGGAGAAGGAGCGGAGACGAGACGAGACAGACATCGCCATGCCGGTGAGCCTCCGCTGACCAGTGCGTGAATCTTTGGTGCCATCGCCATCGCGATTTTGTCCGCTTCTTTTGGACGCGGATCCCGTATTTTTTTCTCGAGAGCGAAAACCGCGGCGCCCCCTCCGTTGCCCGAATTAGTGAAGCCGGATCACTGGAGATATGCAGGTCAGCTTGGGCGAGTATCTGTGAATCTGATAAGAGTATCTTCTGTATCGACCGAAATGGGGCGGAAATGCTTTTTTGAAACAAGAATGTGACGGAAATGTGGATGCGGATATGATTGATCGAGGATCGCGGGATAAACTCTGGTGGATCCGGACCGGTGTAGTGATGGCGTTTGGATCTGAAGATAATCAGGGGCTATGTTTAGTCCGAAAACGCATGTGGGCTGCCAATGCCCGTGGAGCCGGTTGGTCCATTGAACTGCACCTCTAGGTAGGGCCGTAGGGGTTAGAGCATCTCCAGCGGTTCGACCTCCCAGAGCACCGAAAAAGAGCAGTCTAAGGGTGCGCCGGCGATAAACTCGACGCTGGGGCGGTTCAGCACCCGGCCGTCACCCCCAGGCGCTGATTTCGGCCCAATGTTCGGCCCAATTATGTCAAAAAACGGTCCGATATCGGTGTGAATCAGCCCATATTCGCGCGTGGTTCGCCGTGTTTCGGCGTGAATTTTCACATACAAATAGAAATTATTAGTTTGTCACATAGTTCGGCGTGTTTCATCACATAAATCAAATAGTTTAACAAATAGTTCACGCCGTCAAATAGTTCAACAAAATAGTTCAATACAAATTATATAGTTTAACAAATAAAAACTCAAGTTTCATCATCACGCGTCATTCCCGGCCTCGCCCTTGAGCCTCCATAAGTGCTCCATCAGATCGTGTTGCAGTTCTTGATGCACCTGTGGGTCTCGGATCTCCTGACGCATATTGAGGTAGTCAGTCCAGTTTGCCGGTAGCTGGTGATCAACTTGGACAAGAGGACCCTACTTGTAATATGGTTCAGTCAAACATTGGCTCTTCCTACTCGCTCTCAATGATCACGTTGTTCAAGATGACACAGCAAGTCATGATCTCCCACATTTGATCTTTTGACTAGGTCTGAGCAGGGAACCGGACAACAGCAAATCGAGATTGGAGCACACCAAATGCCCGCTCGACATCCTTCCTGCAAGCCTCCTGAACCTTCGCAAACCAGACGTTCTTGCCTCCTGGCACAGGGTTTGAGATGGTCTTCACAAATGTCGACCATCTCGGATAGATGCCATCAACTAGATAGTATCCCTTGTTGTACTGCCGTCCATTGACCTCAAAGTTCACCGGAGGAGAATGACCTTCAACAAGCTTGGCAAAGACTGAGGAGCACTGCAGGACGTTGATGTCATTGTGAGTTCCTAGCATCCGAAAGAAAGAGTGACAAATCCAGAGGTCCTGTGTGGCCACTGCCTCAAGCACCACACTGCAACCGCCTTTGGCGCCTTTGTACAACCCTTGCCAAGCAAATGGGCAGTTCTTCCATTTTCAATGCATGCAGTCGATGCTTTCAAGCATCCCAAGAAATCCTCTAGCTTCATTCTGTGCTAAGATCCGAGCCGTGTCTTCCGCATTGGGTGTTCGCAAGTACTGCGGTCCAAACACTGCCACCACTGCCCTGCAGAACTTGTAGAAACACTCGCTGGTGGTGGACTCGGCCATGCGCCCATAGTCGTCGAGTGAATCACCGGGAGCTCCATATGCAAGCATCCTCATAGATGTCGTGCACTTCTGGATCGAGATGAATCCAAGTGTGCCGGTGCAATCCTTCTTGCACTTGAAGTAGCTGTCGAACTCCCGGATGGAATTCACAATCCGGAGGAAAAGCTTTCGGCTCATCCGATAACGACGCCGAAATGTTTTCTCACCGTGCAATGGAGCGTCGGCGAAGTAGTCCGAGTAGAGCATGTAGTAGCCTTCCAGACGATGCCGGTTCTTTGCTTTCACCCGCCCAAGCGCCAAGCCACCTCGCCGCGGCTTTTCACTGCTCGCCAGCAGGCCGGCGAGGGCGGCGAGCACCATGAGAAGCTCTTGCTCCTGGACGTCGGCTTGGGCTTCCTCATCCAGCAACACCGCGAGCGCCTCCTCATCTTCGAAGTCCATCACCGGGCCGGGCAATTCACCAAACACCTTGAGGGCGAGGTGGGCGCAAGCCCGCCAGTGTACAGGCCCTGCGCAGCCGGAACGCCGGAAAAGGTGACCGGACGGCGGCGAAGCGGCTGCCTCGACGAAACCCCTTCTTTTTCCCGGCAGGAGATGGCCCCCCTAGCTGCTGTGGGCGGTGGACGACGCCGGGATCGGCAGGGTGGCACAGAGTAGCGGCCGAGCACGGGGGGTAGGAGGCGAATCTGGGCGGATGGCTTGACTCTTCGCCTGCCAATGTGACCCTAGGAACGCTTTTCCCTTACGCCGGAGCCCCCGAACGCCCCCCAGTACGCCGGGTTCAGCTTGCGAGCGTCGGGCGCAAAAACGGGCCGAGCCGGCGGAATTCCGCGTCCTGGGAACGCGACTGGGCCATTTTTTCGGCGCCGACGCAAAAAATACGCCTGGGAAGGCCGTTCTGGGGACGCGACTGAAGATGCTCTTAGGACCATACTGGAGCATAGAAAGACATTTCCGCGTGGGATGCTATGCTACAATTTGGCCGCAAGTGACTGCCCATGTCTATCACAAAATCGCTTATGATCTTGTCTCCAAGCTTTATAGTCAATGTGTCAATAATTATGCATGATCATGAAAATGCCACGGTGCTGTGTAAATGTTGAAGAATGCTTAAGAAAAATGGCTAAAGTAGCAATATAAATTGACACACAAGAGTATAAGGGCATCTTCAAAGCGGACCCACAAACCGCACGCATCCGTTCGAAGCGTGGAAGCCATCAAACGCGGGCTTGTATTGATTCGCGGGACGGTCCGGACACGTTTTCTCCCACAAATTGGGGACAAAATGGGGGAGGTTTGCGGGAGTCCGGACACCTGAAACGTATGACTTCGACACCCCCGACCCACCCAACCTTCCACTGCGCCCCTTCTCCCCTTACTTTCCATCCGCACCCTCCACATCTATCGTCGTTGTTGTACCTCTTCGGCCGCCACAGAGACATGTCGGACGTCCGCAACCAGCACCGACACGCCCGCTCGTCTTTACGACGGAGATGTCCACCCTGGAGACATTTATATCCAGGTATACTCCCCCCGGTCGACTATCTTCATGGCGGACACCACGCTCAGCGGGTGTTCGATCAAATGCCATTGAGCTTTATTTTCAAATGCTATGTTGTTTTTTAGAGTACGAAAGGTGGTGAGCTACTCGACCATGGATGCTGAGTTGTTGTGCGATGTGTGGTTGGCCCTATCCGCGGATTTCATAGGCATGAGCAAATGGGAGGCCTTCTGGCAGCAAGTGCACAAACATTTCACGCACGAAAGCACATTGCGTCCTACGACATGTACATCATTCAACCATGTAACGTGAGGTCATTATCGTATCGTTGGCACACTATCCAGATCAGCGTCACCAAGTTTTGCAACGTGGTTCGTTAGCTCGAGGCAAGGTGGCCATTGCACACGGCAGAGGATGAGATCATAAGTTTTGCTTCCTATTGCTCAACTTGTTGATTATTTATTCACTCAATGTTGGTCTACACATTATATGTAGCCCGCACATGCTGTCGTGGTGTAGCACAACACATGGGGACAACTATTTACGTGCATACGCTGTTAGATGAAGCTAAGGGTGAGTATGTGTGGAACGACATGATCCGTTGATGAAAAACTTGTTAGACATCCGAGATCTAGTCGAATTTGAGACATTGTTGTAATAGACTTAATTTACATGTTATGGTAGGGATGATTTATGCTATTTTCTATCTGAGTTTTGATGAATATCGGCTGTTTTGCATGAATTTCATCCGGTTTGTTTAAATGTGGATTGAAATGTATGCGGCTAGATGGCATCCTACAGCATCCATGCGCGCGGGCTGGCCCCCTTGTTCGCGGACGGATGCGGGAGGAAATTTGTGGATTGCTGTTAGAGATGCCCTAAGTGATTGATAAAATTTTCCGTGTCTGTTAAATGCTAGGTGCGACAATCACTTTTTTCATGAGGCGTGAGGCCAAAGGTCAGGACGGCATGGGGAGCGCTGGCGACGGCAAGGCCGAGCTGTGCAAAAGTGGAAGCTGGCGGGAGCGAGTCCAAAACTTGCCATGAGTGCGCGCGTGTGTGTGCACGCGGGAGAGAGGGGGGGAGGGGGCGCTGGGGCGACAGCTAGCACGACGATGGGGGGAGGCCGAGGGGAAGGCGGGACGATGTGGCGACACGCGGCACCGCCCGCCGACCAAGGGGGGCGGAGGCCGGCGGTTGCACGGAGGAGAAAGAATATGAGGTTAAGAATGAACAGTGCCTGAATTATTTCTAGCCGTTGGATCAAGACCTAGTGGTCCTCAGAAAAGTGGCCGATGCAAACAACGTTTTCAGGTACCATATGGGCAGTCCCTTAAATTTTACGTATTTTACCCCCAAAAGAAAGTAAGACCTCTCGATTTGATGCACCTAACCAAATTTTAATTAAAAATACGTACATACTTGATATCAATACCGAACAATTTTACTGAATTGGTACCATTTCCACGGTCACTCTCTTGCAAGCGCCATACTCAGGAACGTGCTAGTGGTCAGTTGGTCACTAGGAGGCGTCACTCTTGGCTTGATCTGATAGAGTCCGAGTATTTGGACTTTCGGGGAGCCTACCGCTGCTAGTGCAAGCTTGCAGATATACATGCTGGGGTGGTACAGTAGGTTTTTCTGAACTGCTTTGTTGACTTGACGGTCCAAAAACAACCCTTCCGGCCAAATTCGGCACGACATTCTCGCGCATGCTAAGCACCAGATAGATCGTGACAACCCGGAGGCGACAAGTTGATAATGGCATCCAGGGAAAACGGCCAGAACGCCAGTGCGGGGAGAGAACACTGATGTGTACGTTGATGGAAATTGCAGAGCATTTTTTTTAGGCAAATTAGAAATTAGAAATTGTAGAGCAGACATTTGGAAACGGGCTAAGCTCCTACCGGCCCAATTCATAGTTGTTTACTTACTCGAGGCCACTTTGGGCCTGGAGATGGCCCAATCCATACATGCTGGGATGGCCTGTTTTCCTCAATAGAAAAAGAAAATGGGATGGCCCGAGGGTGGAACTGCGTGGCCGGCCTTTCTGGGGAGCCTGGTAGGCGAACGCGACGGTCGAAAAAAAAAACAAGGCAGCAACCGAACACTCACTAGTCAGTACAGCTGAGCCACTCGCACTTAAAGAAAAGACGGCCGGGCCTATCTTGGCAAAAGGTGTAAAAAAACATGTGGTTTTGCAGAACGAGCGGCATGAAATGAGAAGAAAAGTAAGTAATGTACCTGAAGCTGATGGAAGCGGTGATGGTGTAGGCAATGCCGTAGCCGAACAAGGCTGTCTGCTGCAACAACTGGCACACCCACGCGCTGCCGCTACCTGGCAAATAATACAGCATGATTTTTTTCTGTCAGAAATGACCAGCCATTAGGAACTAAACTTTTCTCATTTGGAGTACTATAGTATACACCCTCTGTTCCTAAATGTGAGACGTTACGGCAGTTCAATTCAATTTAAGCTGCTAAAACGGCTTACATTTAGAAAGAGTTAATTACATTTTTAGTACATGAACTTGTACGGCAGGTACAAATTCATACATAAAATTGAAAAATGTCACAAAATAGTACAATAACTTGCGTTGGAGGTACATTCACATACATTTCCGTCCAGGCTGTTATCTCTGTTTACTTGACAAGTGAAGCCGTCGGTATTCGAACCAAAGAGACATAGAGAGGCTAGCCAGTGCACAAACTGTTACATGCTGTTTAATTTGTCATGGTCTCCTTCTTATATAATTGATAGAATTGTTCTTGTTCTTTCTTCATATAATTTTTGAAACCAAACCGGCGTGACTCCCGGTTCAGATTTTTACGGACGTACTGCCCCTCTACTGGCTCATCAGCTGGTTTTTGAGGCACTATAAATTAGGATGTATTCTTTAGTGAGAGCATCTATAATCGGACCCTTCATACTTGCCCTAAACGTCCGGACGGGCTGCCTGGGCACTATCCGGATCAAAAAAGGCCACCCAACCGTGCTACCCATATCCGGCCCAAACGTCCGGACTGACCGGCACTCTCCAGATCAGGCCATATATGGGGGCGGATATGAGGAGTCCCGGACGCGCCTGGGCATGCCCGCCAAGTAGGACTGACCGCTGGTGTTCGCGCCAATTCGGTCATATCTGCATCCCCTCTCCTTGCTTGAGCAACACTTTTCTCCTCTTTGTTCACCCTCCTCTGCATTGCCGTCACCGGACTTCCACCGGTATCGGTGCTCCGCCGCCATCCCAATTCAGTGCTTCGCCACCGGACGCCCCAACACACACCGTTGCCGACCAGGTTGCCGCCACCAGACGGCTTCCCGGTACGTCAAACTCTCCCATATTTTCACCCCGCGCTCTACGTGTTTGATGAAATGCCTGAGCCGGTTTTTGATTCGTTTGGTCATTACTTCTCGTTCACGAATGGACTCGGAAAGGAAATCAGTAAACTTCGAAAATATCCTTCAACGGCTTGGTTTTTACCCCTGGTTTGTAAAAAAAACACGCCTGGTTCAATGGACCAGTGAGCCAAACAATTGCTTGAAGCTAAAGTGTCGCTCGCGTGCGGTGCATAGTTTTTTATTCAGATCAATTTTCCTTCTGAAAGATATATAAAGTTACTATATCCATCTGAAGCAGTAAGAATCTTTAGCTTGTCGCGGACTCTCGAGTTTTAGTCTTGCGGGAGCAAAGCACAACTCTTCTTTATTTTTTCCTTCCTCTTTTCCCACTTACAAATTTTTTTAAGAACATTTCCCACTTACAGGTGGGCCCCATACTTAGAGACCACGCAGAGTTAACAGGGAGATAACGACTAGGGACGGAAATGTATATAAATGTACTTCAAACACAAGTTGTTGGACTACTTTGTATCATTTTTCAACTTTATGTATGAATTTGTACGCACCGTGCAAGTTTATGTACTAAAAGTGTTATTAACTCATTTAGAAACTGAGGTGTACTGGAAACAAAAACACGGTGCTAATAGAGTAGGTTCCAACAATGTGGGCACATGTGTGTCGTTTGATTATGGCCGAACCAGGTGTGTGAACCAAGTTGGTGTCACAATCAAACTGGTGCGCCACGCGGCAGCTGCACATTCTCGGAAAAAAAGAGTCGGCGACTACCTTGCTTGCCAGTCCCGCTGCCGCTAGCCATAGCCAGCTGTCCTGCTCTCAGTCCCAAACACGAACTCGTGTACTGCGACCACCACGTGCCCCCAAGCCGTTTTCGTGCCCCTAATCGCGGGGAAAAAGTCCATTTAAAACCTTTAATTTATAGGGGTTCGGCGAAATGAACCCTCAAGTCAAAATCCCGGTCGATTACATCTTGAACTATGTAATCCCGGTCTAAATCAAACCGGGCAAAAATTAACCGGGATTTGCCTAGCTGGCGGGCCAAGGAGCGGCATGTCAGCAAATCGACGCACATGACGCACGACAGGGCCGGCCCAGCAAGCCGCCTGTTGTCTCGCTTCCCTTTCCGCGAGAAAAAAATAATTAGCGAGCACCATGACTCGACCCCACGACCGCCTAGACAAACCACGAGCCATTAGCCACTACACCGTACACAACAACTTGAAAATGTTGGTGCAGAAATCTATAAGAATAGACAACAGTTGAGATTGGAAAACATTTTCAAAAATATTTCTTGAAAATTGCAAGCAGTTTTAAGATACCGCACTTTTTTGTATTCCATATTTCTGGAAAAGTGAAGATGTTTTGTAATTCTGATTTAAAAATTAACACGAACAAAATTTGCAAACCCCAAACAGATTCCAAAAACGCGAACAATTTAAAAAAAACAGGAAAACAAACAAATTATGAAAAACACGAACACTTTTTTAGATTGTGAACAGTATTTAGTATTTTTAGAAAATATATAACAGGATTTTTTTTAATTTAGCGACATAAAAGTTAAAACAAAAACTTTTTTTAGAAAGCAAACAAAATTTGTATTGTACGCATTTTAGGAAACGCGAACAAAAATGAAAAAGGTGTGTGGAAGATAATTCAAACTCGCGGCAAATATATGATAGCATTTTTGAAAAAAGTATTAATAGATGAACATTTTTGTAATATATGTTGAACAATTTTCTAAAAAATATTCAACAATTGTGCTATATACACTAAACAAATTTCTAATACAAGATGAAATTTTTTATAAATGAGTGAAATTTTTGGAAAGTACCTTGAATATTTCCTTAATCCGTGAAAAAGAAATGAAAGAAAAAAGAAAAGATAAAAAGAAATAATAAAGAAAAAGATCAACGAACACATTTTCAATTTAATAGTTTGTTTTTCAGAAACTGTGATTTTTTCCCAAATCCATGGAATTTTCTTTTGAAAACCCATGAACTTGTTTTCAAAATTGTTGAGCTTTTTCTAGATCCGTGAACTTTTTTTAATAAAACTTGTGAACTTTTTTTATTTTTGAAATTCTAGTTCAGAAGTTTCTTTTTTTTCGATCAAACAACACCAACATGGGGTCTCGTGTTTGAGCCAGACCGGTTTTTTTTTTGTTTTTTGACGAAAATAATTATGCGGGCCGGCCCAGCAGGGAGCAGAGTGTAGGGCCCTTTGCGGATTTTTGTTTTTGAACCGAAGAAACAAAGCGGGCTGGCCCAGCAGGAGCTGGTGGGCGCCCTCTGCGAAATGTCTGAATCCCGGCCATCCAAACGACCCGAAGGTTCGATTTAAACCGGGATTACATAGTTCAGGGTGTAATCGACCGGAATTTCGACTTGAGGGTTCATTTCGCCGAACCCCTACAAATTCAGGGTTTAAAATGGACTTTTTCCAATCGCGGGGAGGTTGGATTAGGAACGTGCGCGTCCACCACGTGCCCCCAAGCCGTTTTCGCGCCCCTTTTGACGTGCTCTCCGTGAGTCGAGTGAGCTCCATAGAATGCCTGGTCCAGCCGCGAGATTCACGAGCCTTCTTCGATAGATCTCTTATATCCAGTGGTGCTCGTCTCACCATGGGTGATCGATCGTCTACCACTAGTTATGATCGGCGTCTCAGAAGTAATGAAGATTATACGGTACAGAAACGCCATGGGTGACAGAGACAACAATGGCTGGATAGGTACCAGTCAGAGCAAGAGAAGCAGAACAGAGACGTGACTTCATAACCCCCCGCCCCCGCCCCCTTGTGTAACACATGTAGCTTTGTTTAATACCCTAAGAAAGGTACTGTATCTTTGTTTAATGACTTGATGCCCAATGTCTGGCTATGTTGTCTCTGTCAGACTGTCACTCAATCGCGGCGAACAGTGAGCGGATACAGCTACACGCTCATTAACTAAATTATCATCTTGTCTGAAGATTTGGATTAGGAACAGTCGGACAGGAAAAATGCCAACAAACGGAAAAGGACGGGCGGGACGTGGATTGCGTACCTAAGTTGCGCTCGACGGCGTGCGCGTAGGTGCGGTTGCGGTGCGGGCCGTGCTCCGGGTCCGGCGAGCGGTAGCAGTCGGCGAAGATGGTGGACTGCAGCGCCGTCACGGAGGCGAACACCACCATCATGCCCGGCCCGGCCACCCACCCCAGCTGCGCCATGCTCCACGCCAGCGACAGCACCCCGGACCCGATCACCGCCGTGATAACGTGCGCCGACGCCGTCCATTCGTTCCCTGCATTCCAATCCAATCCAATGGCACCGTCACGAGTCACAACACATCGGCGACCAAACGCATCGGGAGAGAAAGATCCAAAGAAATCGATCGATCGATCGATCGACGGGGATGAGGTTCGGTCCGGGCGGGGCGCTCACCGTTCCTGACGATGTTGAGATGGCGCTTCTGCCCGTCGGAGGAGATGAGAGGGGCCGTGGCATCGCCGCCTCCTTCGCCGAACGCCATCGTCGGGGAAATTCCGCTCCCTTCCCGGCCGGCCGGCGGAGAGCACGGAAGGGGAATCGTATCACGGAGACTCACTGAACTGATTGGAAAACTTGGCAAATGGTGGCTCGATCGGTCAGCTGTTATTTGAGGAGGCACTGATGCGGCGGTGGATCGAGAGGACGAGGAAAGAGGCTTATTGTACTAACGGGAATCGCATGCGCGAGCGGCTCAGCTGTGACTGGCTCCTTGAGTGTTCGCCGCGTGTAGGCCTGCACACTGGTGTGGTGAGGTGCTGCTACTTGGCGCCGCCTGATTGCGCTGTGGTCAATTCACACGGAGGTACAGCGGGGCACTCCGTAATTGCAGCGAATCTTTCAGGGCCAGTGGGCCCCAGATTGTATGCGGAAACCAAATTTGGTTTTGTGAATGTTACTATGTACAAAGCACAATCATTGCAGGACGCATGTTTTGTTCTTCGAACAATCGAGACAGGGATTGCAGCCGAGTATTCTGGATCTCTCCCGAACAAACCAGATTTACCGGGCAGTGGTAAACTGTTTGGCATTTTCTGAAATACACTAGACTTTGTGCATTTCCAAACCCTAGAACGGACACAGTATCCGTCCGCATGCGCTCTCGGACATGTCCACGAGAGCGGGCATACAACCGCGTACCTCAAATCGTCCGGACACATTTTAAACGAAATTTAAGCAAACCGCACGATTTTCATGAAAATCCGATGATTTCCATTTAAAAGTCTCACAAACCGCTTTTGTTTGGGAAGTTCAGGTCCTCCACAACCATGGACACCACAACCTCCTCGCTCACGAACTCCCGCAGATTTGGCTCTGCACTAGCGCTCATACGCGAGTAGGGCAAAGTTGTAGAGATGCTCCTCCTACTGACTAGCGCGGGCGGTGGCGCCAGCTTGTTGTCGGACGCCTCCTCCATCGTCGGGTCGTCGTCGCTCACCTCCGATGAGCTCATTAACAAGTCAGCCTCTATCGGTTGCGCACAATGGGCCTGCCAGCCGGCTGCAAGACCGGCTAACTAGTGCTTCAGCTCCATCGAGAGGCTCTCCCATGTCGCTCTAGAGCTCACATTCATAGGGGAGGTGGAGCACGAAGGAGGAACATAAGCAGACGTGATGCGTTGCGGATTGTGACATGCATGACCACGTATAAAAAGCGGACACCGACCTGGCCAAGCAGCGGGTTGTGTTAATGAGGGCGTCGGAGTGGGTTTCTCGACCGCGCCGCCTGTTTAATGTCTGCAGGCGAACGGTTGTGCACCGATTTTAATGCGCTAGATAGTCATCATGATCCATCGAGTCACGTCTCCTCGTTAGTAAACATGGACGGAGTCCAGGATGCCGCGCGGGTGGCGCTCTAGGTCGGCTGGCCGCTCCAATGTTGGCTCCAGTAACTGGTCGGGTCTGCCCTGGGCTAGCATGAATCCGGCACGAGGAGGTGTCGTCATGCGGGAGAGGGCATGAACTTGATAGATGTTTTTGGGTCAAACTAGGGTGTTGGACGCGTACGTGATGGTTGTCTGGACGCCCGCAAACCTCCTCATAATTTGCGTCCGGTTTGCGGGATTTCAGACAAGTAGACAAACAGACGTCATATACTATTTGTGTAAAATAGTATGTGTTTTGAGTCATAAATTTGCAAATTATTATTACATCATTTTCAAATTCGCGTCAACTTTGGTTTTTATGATATATACCGAAACCATACCGAAATAATTTGGTATATACCGAAACCGAACCGTATTTTAATTTCATACCATATTTACCGAAGTATTAATACCGTACAAACCGAAAAACCGTATAAACTGAACCATGTAAACCGAATAAACCGAACGCACAGGGTGAGCAGACGCGGTCCGCCGCCCGATGGGGTACTGTGTTGGAGATGCTCAAACTTGGCAAAGTGGTAGCGGGAGATATATAATGTAGTGAGCACTAATTTGTTTTAAATGATAACCCTGTCCTCTGCATGAAAATATGCACATAGCCATTTATTATTAAAAAAAATCTAGCGGTCGAACATTTTTTACCCTGAAAAAAGAATCCGAGGCCGCGTACCTCAGGGTAGTAGCTCCACCAGGAAACCATTAAGCTTATGGTAGAAGATAGAAACAAATGAAAAGTACACATCTCTAGGCCAAGCTTCAAGAAGGAAAACACCCCATGTACGCTGATGGTGACGAGTCCAACCATAGACCGGCCTTGGGATTTTTGTGCTCAAAGTCGAGCTTCGATCCACCACCTTCAGCAAGGACACGACACAGGCATTGACACAGCCTGATCAGAGATCTTGTGTTTTCACCGGAGTGCGCATACTCATCGTTGAAGCCACCTCCACAATCATGGTTTTGATAACCCATAAATATAGGAGATCGCAACAGTTTTCGAGGGTAGAGTATTCAACTCAAATTTATTGATTCGACACAAGGGGAGCCAAAGAATATTCTCAAGTATTAGCAGCTGAGTTGTCAATTCAACCACACCTGAAAGACTTAATATTTGTAGCAACGTATTTAGTAGCAAAGTAGTATGGAAGTAACAGTAATGATGGCAAAAGTAATAGTAGCAATTTTGTAGTAATCGTAACAGTGGTAACGGAGAAGTAACGTAATAAGATCAATATGTGAAAAGCTTGTAGGCAATGGATCAATGATGGATAATTATGTCAGATGCAATTCATCATGCAACAATTATAACATAGGGTGACATAGAAGTAGCTCCAGTTCATCAATGTAATGTATGCATGTATTCCAAATATAGTCATACGTGCTTATGGAAAAGAACTTGCATGACATCTTTTGTCCTATCCTCCCGTGGCAGCGGGGTCCTATTGAAACTAAGGGATATTAAGGCCTCCTTTTAATAGAGTACTGGACCAAAGCATTAGCACTTAGTAAATACACGAACTCCTCAAACTACAGTCATCACCGGGAAGTGTCCCGACTATTGTCACTCCGGGGTTTGCCGGATCATAACACGTAGCATGTGACTATTGTTGGGAAACGTTGCAGAAAATAAAAAATTCTACGCTTCACCAAGATCAATCTATGGAGTTCATCTAGCAACGAGAGAGAGGAGTGCATCTACATACCCTTGTAGATCGCGAGCGGAAGCGTTAAAGAGAACGGGGTTGAGGGAGTCGTACTCGTCGTGATCCAAATCACCAATGATCCTAGTGCTGAACGGACAGCACCTCCGCGTTCAACACACATACGGTTGGGGAAGACATCTCCTCCTTCTTGATCCAGCAAGGGGGAAGGAGAGGTTGATGGAGATCCAGCAGCACGACGGCGTGATGGTGGAAGCAGCAGTGATCTCAACAGGGCTTCGCCAAGCTCAGTGAGAGGGAGAGGTGGTACGGGGGAGAGGGAGGTGCCAGGGACTAGGGTGCGGCTGCCCTTCGTCCCCCCTCTTTATATAGGGGGCCTAGGGGGTGCGCCGGCCCTGGAGATCCCATCTCCAAGGGGGGGCGGCGGCCTAGGGGGGGGACTTGCCCCCCAAGTCAAGTGGGGCGCCCCCACCCCCTAGGGTTTCCAACTCTAGGCGCAGGGAGGCCCAAGGGGGGCGCACCAGCCCACTAGGGGCTGGTTCCCTTCCCCTTTCAGCCCACGTGGCCCTCCGGGATAGGTGGCCCCACCCGGTGGACCCCCGGGACCCTTCCGGTGGTCCCGGTACAATACCGTGACCCCCGAAACTTTCCCGGTGGCCGAAACTGGACTTCCTATATATAATTCTTTACCTCCGGACCATTCCGGAACTCCTCGTGACGTCCGGGATCTCATACGGGACTTCGAGCAACTTTCGGGTTTCCGCATACTAATATCTCTACAACCCTAGCGTCACCGAACCTTAAGTGTGTAGACCCTACGGGTTCGGGAGACATGCAGACATGACCGAGACGACTCTACGGTCAATAACCAACAGCGGGATCTGGATACCCATGTTGGCTCCCACATGTTCCTCGATGATCTCATCGGATGAACCACGATGCTGAGGATTCGAGTAACCCCGTATACAATTCCCTTTATCAATCGGTACGTTACTTGCCCGAGATTCGATCGTCGGTATCCCAATACCTTGTTCAATCTCGTTACCGGCAAGTCACTTTACTCATACTATAATGCATGATCCCGTGACCAACACTTGGTCACATTGAGCTCATTATGATGATGCATATTGAGTGGGCCCAGAGATACCTCTCCGTCATACGGAGTGACAAATCCCAGTCTCGATCCGTGTCAACCCAACAGATACTTTCGGGGATACCCGTAGTATACCTTTATAGTCACCCAGTTATGTTGTGACGTTTGGTACACCCAAAGCACTCCTACGGTATCCGGGAGTTACACGATCTCATGGTCTAAGGAAAAGATACTTGACATTGGAAAAGCTCTAGCAAACGAACTACACGATCTTGTGCTATGCTTAGGATTGGGTCTTGTCCATCACATCATTCTCCTAATGATGTGATCCCGTTATCAACGACATCCAATGTCCATAGTCAGGAAACCATGACTATCAATTGATCAACGAGCTAGTCAACCAGAGGCTCACTAGGTACATGTTGTGGTCTATGTATTCACACATGTATTATGATTTCCGGATAACACAATTATAGCATGAATAATAGACAGTTATCATGAACAAGGAAATATAATAATAATTATTTTATTATTGCCTCTAGGGCATATTTCCAACAGTCTCCCACTTGCACTAGAGTCAATAATCTAGTTACATTGTGATGAATCGAACACCCATAGAGTTCTGGTGTTGATCATGTTTCGCTCGCGGAGGAGGTTTAGTCAACGGATCTGCGACATTCAGATCCGTATGCACTTTGCAAATATCTATGTCTCCATCTTGAACATTTTCACGAATGGAGTTGAAGCGACGCTTGATATGCCTGGTCTTCCTGTGAAACCTGGGCTCCTTGGCAAGGGCAATAGCTTCAGTGTTGTCACAGAAGAGAGTGATCGTCCCTGACGCATTGGGTATGACTCCTAGGTCGGTGATGAACTCCTTCATCCAGATTGCTTCATGCGCTGCCTCCGAGGCTGCCATGTACTCCGCTTCACATGTAGATCCCGCCACGATGCTTTGCTTGCAACTGCACTAGCTTACTGCCTCACCATTCAAAATATACACGTATCTGGTTTGTGACTCGGAGTCATCCAGATCTGTGTCGAAGCTAGCGTCGACGTAACCCTTTACGACGAGCTCTTCGTCACCTCCATAAATGAGAAACATATCCTTAGTCCTCTTCAGGTACTTCAGGATATTCTTGACTGCTGTCCAGTGTTCCTTGCCGGGATTACTTTGGTACCTTCCTACCAAACTTACGGCAAGGTTTACATCAGGTCTGGTACACATCATGGCATACATAATAGACCCTATGGCTGAGGCATAGGGGATGACACTCATCTCTTCTATATCTTCTGCCGTGGTCGGGCATTGAGCCGAGCTCAATCTCACACCTTGCAATACAGGCGAGAACCCTTTCTTGGACTGATCCATATTGAACTTCTTCAATATCTTATCAAGGTATGTGCTTTGTGAAAGACCTATGAGGCGTCTCGATCTATCCCTATAGATCTTGATGCCTAATATGTAAGCAGCTTCTCCAAGGTCCTTCATTGAAAAACACTTGTTCAAGTAGGCCTTAATGCTGTCCAAAAGTTCTATATCATTTCCCATCAAAAGTATGTCATCTACATATAATATGAGAAATGCTACAGAGCTCCCACTCACTTTCTTGTAAACGCAGGCTTCTCCATAAGTCTGCATAAACCCAAACGCTTTTATCATCTCATCAAAGCGAATGTTCCAACTCCGAGATGCTTGCACCAGCCCATAAATGGATCGCTGGAGCTTGCATACCTTGTTAGCATTCTCAGGATCGACAAAACCTTCCGGCTGCATCATATACAGTTCTTCCTTAAGATAGCCGTTAAGGAATGCCGTTTTGACGTCCATTTGCCATATCTCATAATCATAGTATGCGGAAATTGCTAACATGATTCGTACGGACTTCAGCTTTGCTACGGGAGAGAAAGTCTCATCGTAGTCAACCCCTTGAACTTGCCGATAACCCTTAGCGACAAGTCGAGCTTTATAGATGGTAACATTACCATCCGCGTCCATCTTCTTCTTAAAGATCCATTTGTTCTCTATCGCTCGCTGATCATCAGGCAAGTCTGTCAAAGTCCACACTTTGTTTTCATACATGGATCCTATCTCGGATTGCATGGCTTCAAGCCATTTGTTGGAATCTGGGCCCGCGATCGCTTCTTCATAGTTCGAAGGTTCACCGTTGTCTAACAACATGATTTCCAGGACAGGGTTGCCATACCACTCTGGTGTGGAACGTGTCCTTGTGGACCTATGAAGTTCAGTAGCAACTTGATCCGAAGTACCTTGATCATCATCATTAATTTGCTCTCCAGTCGGTGTAGGCACCACAGGAACATCTTCCTGAGCTGCGCTACTTACCGGTTCAAGAGGTAGTACTTCATCAAGTTCCACTTTCCTCCCACTTACTTCTTTTGAGAGAAACTCTTTCTCCAGAAAGGACCCGTTCTTGGCAACAAAGATCTTGCCTTCGGATCTGAGGTAGAAGGTATACCCAATGGTTTCCTTAGGGTATCCTATGAAGACGCATTTTTTCTGACTTGGGTTCGAGCTTTTCAGGTTGAAGTTTCTTGACATAACCATCGCATCCCCAAACTTTTAGAAACGACAGCTTAGGTTTCTTCCCAAACCATAATTCATACGGTGTCGTCTCAACGGATTTAGACGGTGCAATATTTAAAGTGAATGTAGATGTCTCTAAAGCGTATCCCCAAAATGATAGCGGTAAATCGGTAAGAGACATCATAGACCGCACCATATCCAATAAAGTGCGATTACGACGTTCGGACACACCGTTACACTGAGGTGTTCCAGGCGGTGTGAGTTATGAAACGATTCCACATTTCCTTAAGTGTGTACCAAATTCGTGAATTAAATATTCTCCTCCACGATCTGATCGTAAGAACTTTATTTTTCGGTCACGTTGATTCTCTACCTCATTCTGAAATTCCTTGAACTTTTCAAAGGTCTCAGACTTGTGTTTCATCAAGTAGACATACCCATATCTACTCAAGTCATCAGTGAGGGTGAGAACATAACAATAGCCACCACGAGCCTCAACGCTCATTGGACTGCACACATTAGTATGTATAATTTCCAATAAGTTGGTTGCTCGCTCCACTGTTCTGGAGAACGGAGTCTTGGTTATTTTACCCATGAGGCACGGTTCGCACGTGTCAAATGATTCGAAATCAAGAGACTCCAAAAGTCCATCTGTATGGAGCTTCTTCATGCGTTTGACACCAATGTGACCAAGGCGGCTGTAACGCCCCGGATTCGATGCGCCAGGTGTCTGCCAGTTTTTCGCCTTCGTTGCCATGTCATTTGCTTGTGTGTTGCATTTTGCCATGTCATCATCTGCATTTCATCTGCATGTTTTTCAAAACTTGCATCCGTTCGGGTTCCGTTGTTCCTCTCCGTTGTTCGTTCGGAGTCCAGACACACTCGCACGCGCCCGCGGCACCTCCGAAATATTATTTTATAAGTGGCATAAAAATATTCTCGGAATGGGTTGCAACTTGTCGTGCGGTCTTATTATAGTGTAGACAGAGCGCCTGTCAAGTTTCGTCGCATTCGGAGCTCGTTTGATAGCCCAATCATCAGCCATAGCGGCACTGTTGCCGGTTTATTCGTCGGATGTTTTCGGTCTCCGGAAATAGCCGCCGGGCTGCATTCCTCCTCTTTCCTCTCAGCCCAACCCCTCTTCACAGCCCACCTGCAGCCACCTAAACCCCCCTCCGACCGGAACCGTGGGATCGCGATCGGAGGGTCCAGAAACGCCCCCAAACCCTCAAACCCTAGCTCCTTTCTATATATAGACGCCTTCCTTGCCATTTTTGGCCTCTACCTACCTCCTCCCTCAATTTCCGCGCAGCCAGCCACCTCCCACCTAGGTTCTGCCGCCGCCAGCCGCAGCCCGCCACATGGCGCCGCCACCGCCGCGCCCTGGACCAATCCGGGCGCGCCACGTCACCCAGTGCGCCATTCCCCTCCACTCACGCGCCTCCACGCGTCCCCCATCCCCCTCCAGCGCCGCCGGCCACCCAGGCCCGTGGGGGACCCGCTGAAGCCCATCGAAGCCCGCCCGGGGCCCGGATCTCAGCCGCGCGCCGCCCGGGAGCGCTCGCTCCCCGCACCCCGCGCGCCTCCTCCTGCCGACCCGCTCGCTGGAGCCTCGCTGCTTTCACGCCGCAGGCCGGAGCCGCTGCCAGCGACCTTCCAGGCCGGAGCCTCGTCGCCTCCCTGCTCCGTCGTCCTCTCCTCCTCCGTTTGCTCTCTCTCTCTCTCTCTCCTGTCTCAACGTCTCTCTCTGTCCCCGTCCCAGGTCCGCCATGGCCCGCCCGTGGAGCTGCTTCGACCCAGCCGTGGCCGGATTCGGGGTCCCCACGCCCGGATCTGCCCGTTCTCGGCCTCGCCTTGGTCGCCAGAGCTTCCCCAGCCTCGCCGGAGATCCGCCGCCGCAATGTCCCTGCTCGGGACGAGCAGAGGAGCTGCTCGTCCCGCTTGCACCGCGACCGCATGGGCCAGCGGCCCCTCCGCGGCCCACCAGCCCAGCCTGATGCAGCCTCTCCTTCCTCTCTGGGCCGAAGCCCGTGGTGAGATACCCCCTATTCCCCGCCCAGGCGACATCATACTATATTGCGCTCGATCTGTTTTTTTTCCAGAAAAACTGCTGTCCCCAGAAACTCATAAAATGTTGCATACTTTGACCTGCTGTAACTTCATGTGTGTGGCTCCGTTTGCTGAGTGTAATATGTCAAATTGTTCGTCTCAACGTGTACTTCATTTCATTCCATTGCATCATGTTCATTCGAGTTCATCTTGATGCCTGATCATCGTTGCAATAGTGCTTCATGATGTTGTCTGCTGTCTGTTAACAGAACATGCACTTTTGTCATTTTTGCCATGATTGATGTGTGCATCCTATGAGGTTGATGTCTACATGTGTTTTGATCTATGCCATGTCTTCTTTACAGAGGTGCTTACCATGTATTTTTGTGATCAATGTGGTGACTAGCACAAGCATGCAAACTAGGCTTCATGATATTGCTGATTTTAGTCCCTGTTCTGCTGTTATTTTGATGCCATGTAAACTTGATGCTAAAGAGAGATCCATGCATATTTTGAGATACTTCAGTAAGGATGTTTTGGACATATGGTTATTATCTATCCATTAATGCCCTTGTTTGCAATTATGGAGTAGTCTGTCATGTCATTTTCGTGCTCTACTTTTGCTTCAAAATGTTTCCTGGCAGATTGTTTACATGTTATTCAATTTTGCCAAGGTTGTTGTAGTTGATCCTTGCATGCTATGAACTTGTTATTTCCTTGGATAGCTTCATAAACATGTCTTCTTGCTGATGCTATGCTTATCTTGTCATGCAATGACTTGTGGTGAGTGAATCGAGCTTGTTAAGTAGGGTACTTGCTGTTACTGTTTTGCTAGGCTGAATCTGTTATTTCGTGATGCTATGTAAACCTGCTGCTACTAGTCACTCTATGCATAATCTGGAGATGTTCACTAAATAGCTTTTGTTCTACATGTCATGCTCTATCCATCCATGCCCCTGGTTGCAATTATAGCTTGCTGTAGCTTGTTCATATCTTGCTCCAAAGTTGCTAAATAATGTTGCTGTTAGCCTGTTAACATTAAGTTCAGTTGTTGTCATGATTGTTGCTAGTGATCCATGCACCCTATGAACTTGATCTTGCCATGCTTAGCTTCATAAACATGCCTTCTTATTGTTGGGTGCCTTGCCATGCCATGTATAGCTCTGTGGTGAGTGGTACAAGCTCATCAACATGCCTACTTATTGTTGTTCCTGCCATGTTTAAATCTGTAATATAACTTGCTATGTTTACATGGGTGCCATCATATCTTCTGATCCTTTTTGGCTCTTGGTCAGTAAAGGACATTTGATCTATGCAACTAGTAGGTTCATGCCATGCCTTTGTTTGCCATGATAAGTTCCTGTAACATGTTGTTTGATAGCTCTGAACATTGCAACCTGATGTTATTTTCTGCAAAGTCTGAACTGTTATTATTTGCAATCTTGCCATGTGTGTTTGAGCATGTTCTAGTAGTTTCTGGAGATAGCTCAGTGTTCATGTTTTGTTATGCTTTACCTATACTTCATGCCCATGTCTTTTGTTTTCATGTTGAGTGTAACGCCCCAGATATAATTTCCCTATTTGTACTCCGACTCTTGCCGTTTCCGGTGTCAAGTTATATTTATTTCTCGGGTTCGGGTCTTTGTCTTCGTGTGTTGTTTTTGTTTTCATGCATCTCTTACCATGTCTTCTCGTGCATTGCATTTGCATACATGTTCATCTCATGCATTCGAGCTTTTTCCCCGTTGTCCGTTTTGCATTCCGGCGCTTCGTTCTCCTCCGGTGGTCATTTCTAGTCTTCTTTCGTGTGTGGGGTTTAAACATTTCCGGATTGGACCAAGACTTGCCAAGCGGCCTTGGTTTACTACCGGTAGACCTCCTGTCAAGTTTCGGGTCATCTGGACTTTGTTTGATACTCCAACGGTTAACCGAGGGACCGGAAAGGCCTCGTGTGTGTTGCAGCCCAACACCCCCCCAAATTTGGCCCAAAACCCACCAAACTCTGCTCCATGTCCTAGAGCGTTCGATCACGATCGTGTGGGCGAAAACCGCACCTCATTTGGACTCTCCTAGCTCCACTTATGCCTATTAATACCCCCTCCATTCGGATCTCTTCTTCCCCCGTCCGAAACCCTAGTTTAAAAAAAAACAGATCCTCGTCCTCCACCGCGCCGACGGACGTGTCCGCCCCGGCCGGACAACGTCCGCCGCCGCCCGCCTCAGCCAGCCGGGTCGCGCCACGTGGCACGGACCACTTCGCCGCGCCGCCGAAGCCCACCGGCCCGCGGGAGGCCTGCCCCTCGCCCCCACGGGCCAGAACCGGCGCCGCCCGGCTCCCTCGTTCGGCC
>NC_041383.1:514087484-514153456 GCF_002162155.2 Triticum dicoccoides
TCGACGCCGGAGCTCGCCGCCGCCTCCACGCCGCCGCTCGTCGCCCGTCGCCGGCCCGGCGACCGCTCCTTCCCGCCGGCCTCGTTGCTCTTCTCCGGTGAAGGTTCCCGACGAACCTCGATCCACGTGCAGATCCGATCCGGATCGGGATCAGATCCACCCGCGCGTCCAACCAAACGCCACCCCCAGATCTGCACCGCTCTGTCCCGGATCCCTCCATCCCGCGTTGACTTTCGCGGAGGTATATTTTCACTAAGTCCCGGAAATTTTGATCCAAGTTGCTCTGTTCGAGGTCCCGTAACTTTGCAACCGTAGCTCCGTTTTGGGCATATGATATATCAAAATCTTTGTCTCGACATGTACATCATTTCATTCCATTGCATCATTTGCATTTGAGGTCATCTTGATGCCCAAAATGCTGTTAGAAGGAGGCTTCGTGAGTTAAATTGCAGATCCGTTAGTTCATCATGCACTTTTGTCATTTTTTCCATGTTTAATTCGTGCATGATATGCCTGTTCCCCTTTGGGATGAATTGTTAAGCATTTTGTCTTCTTTCCAAAGGTGCCACCCATGCATTTTTAGGATGTGTGTGTTGTCTTGTGCAAGCTTGCGAAGAGAGGTACCTGAGATTGCTGATTTCAGAGACTTAGTGATTTTCACTAAGTCTGGGATATTTTAGTTCGTGATGCTATATGTCCAGCTTGTTTCCTAGTGATCCGTGCCTCTTTTGAGGATAATCAGTAAGGGAGTTTTGATAATTATGTTATGCTCTTTCCATCCATGTCTTTGTTTGCATATGTGGAGTGCTCTAGGTTGACTCAATCGAGCTCAACTTTTGCTTCGTTGTTAATCTGGGCAGATCGTCAACTTGTTTGCGATTTTGCCGATGCTACCGTTAGTGTTCCATGCATGCTATGCCTTCGTTCTTGCCATGTGTAGCTAGCACTTTGTGCCTTCTTGCAGGTTATATGATTTCCTTGCCATGACTTGCACCGTAGTGAGTGCATCGAGCTCGTTGACATGCCTTCGTGAGTTATATTTCAGCGTGTCTCAGTTTTCACTAAGTCTGAAAACTGATTGTGTTCGAGCTATGTTCGTGAGCTCGGTAGAGTATTTTGTGAACCCTTTTGGCCCCATGTCACTTTGGGTGTTTTATTAAGATTGTTGAGTAGCTCCATTCCATGTTCTTACTTGTCATGTTCAGGTTTTCTATCATGTTGTTTTGCTGCTCCGAAGAGAGCATCGTGATCTGAAATTTCAGACTAGTGTTAATTTCACTAAGTCTGAAATCTGTTTTGCATTTGCGTTTTAGCCATGCTTGTTTGAACCTCTTAATGGATGAATTTGCCTATGGCTCAGTGCTAGTGTTTTGTCAAACATCTTGTGTACATCACTTCCATGTATTTTGTTTTCATGTTTGGTGGCTGTAGCATGTTCATTTCGTTGCATTTAGATGCCTACTTGCTGTAAATCGCATACTGGTGTCATATCTTAAAACGCTCGCCATTTCCAAACCGTAGCTCCGATTCCAATGATCTTTATATCGTTTTCAAGCGATTTCATCCCCTCTATCCAGTGGCACACTTGGTTTTCCAAGTTGATGACAGGTTCATGCATTTCCTGTCATATCTTGCATTTTGCATCCCGCATCGCATCCCGCATAGTATATCGTCGTTTCATCATATCGCTTGGTCTTGCCCGTGGTTGATTGTACCCTTGTTGCTTGTTTTTCTTGTTGGGTAGAGCAGGGAGACGAGTTCGCTACCGAGGAGCCCGTTGAGTTTGCTTGCGAGGATCCAGTCAACTCTGACAACTGTGCAGGCAAGATGATCATACCCTCGAAATCACTACTATCTTTGCTATGCTAGTTTGCTCGCTCTTTTGCTTTGCCACTGCTACGATGCCTACCTTTTGCTTGTCAGCCTCCCAATTGCCATGTTGATCCCCTAACCCACCATTGTCCTAGCAAGCCGTTGATTGGCTATGTTACCGCTTTGCTCAGCCCTTCTTATAGCGTTGTCAGTTGCAGGTGGAAGATTGGAGCCGTTCCTTGTTGGAACTTTTATTTACTTGTTGGGATATCACAATATATCTTACTTAATTAATGCATCTATATACTTGGTAAAGGGTGGAAGGCTCGGCCTTATGCCTGGTGTTTTGTTCCACTCTTGCCGCCCTAGTTTCCGTCATATCGGTGTTATGTTCCCGGATTTTGCGTTCCTTACACGGTTGGGCTATTATGGGAACCCCTTGACAGTTCGTCTTAAGTAAAGCTCTTCCAGCAATGCCCAACATTGGTTTTACCATTTTCCACCTAGCCTTTTCTTTCCCTTGGGTTCTGCAGACTCAAGGGTCATCATTATTTTACCCCCCGGGCCAGTGCTCCTCTGAGTGTTGGTCCACCTGTCAGCTACCGGTGGCTACCAGGGGCAACTCTGGGCTGGCCTACCCGTACCTAGGACAATCTGAGTGTGCCCTGAGAAAGAGATATGTGCAGCTCCTATCGGGATTTGTCGGCACATTCGGGCGGTGTTGCTGGTTTAGTTTTACCCTGTCGAAATGTCTTGTTGTACCGGGATACCGAGTCTGATCGGAATGTCTCGGGTGGAGGTCTATTCCTTCGTTAACCGTGAGAGCTTGTCATGGGCTAAGTTGGGACTCCCCTGCAGGGATTGAACTTTCGAAAGCCATGCCCGCGGTTATGGGCAGATGGGAATTTGTTAACGTCCGGTTGTAGAAAACCCGAAGTTGACCTTATTTAAAATACATCAACCGCGTGTGTAACCGTGATGGTCTCTTCTCGGCGGAGTCCGGGAAGTGAACACGGTGTTGGAGTTATGCTTGACGTAGGTTGCTATAGGATCACTTCTTGATCATATTTGTATCGACCGTGCTTTGCCCTCTCTTCTCGCTCTCTTTTGCGATTGTAGCCATCACATATGCTAGTCGCTTGCTACAGCTCCACATATATTTGCCTTATCCATTCCTATGAGCTTAAATAGTTTTGATCGCGAGGGTGCGAGATTGCTGAGTCCCTGTGGCTCACAGAAACTATAACTCCAGATGCAGGTCCAGGTGATTTCGCTCCAGGTGACGAGTACGAGGTAAAGTGGGAGTTCGACGAGGACTCTCAGCGTTATTATGTTTCCTTTCCCGATGATCAGTAGTGGTGCCTGG
Source organism: Triticum dicoccoides (assembly GCF_002162155.2). Lineage (NCBI taxonomy): Eukaryota > Viridiplantae > Streptophyta > Magnoliopsida > Poales > Poaceae > Triticum > Triticum dicoccoides. The sequence goes on from NC_041383.1 coordinate 514,090,663, forward strand.
TTGGGGTTATCGATTCAGGACCTTGTCGCATGTTGGGTTCTTTTCTAATTTTGGCGCCGTAGTCGGGCCATGAGTGTTTGTTTGATGGATGTTATTTATGCACTCTGATGTGACGTGGCGAGTGTAAGCCAACTATGTTATCTCCCCCTTTTATTATATATTACATGGGATGTTGTAATGATTGCCTGACTTGCGACATTGCTTTCAATGCGGTTATGCCTCTAAGTCGTGCCTCGACACGTGGGAGCTATAGCCGCATCGAGGGCGTTACATTGAGGTCCTGTAGCATGTTGTTTTGATACTTGCAATATGCCTAGTTGCTGTTTTGGACAGCTTGTCCTTATAACTTATATAGAGTGCATGTGTTGAACCGTTGCTCCCTTTTGAGTGTGCTCTATATGAAACTTGCTTGATTTTGCATGTAGTTTCATACTATCATGTTACATCCTTGATTTGAGGTATTTGCTTGATGTTTGTATGCATTTTGCATCAATGCCATGTTTAACTTGTTTTGCTCATATCTTCTAGGCCGTAGCTCTGAATTAAATGAACTTTATATGTAACTTGACTAGAATCTTGTGTAGATCATCTTTGTGCATCTTAACTTGCTGTTTAACAACTTGAACATAAGGTTTATTCAGATCTGGACCAATTTCTAAATATGCATATGAGGACTTACCGGAATTGTTATATGTTGTTCCCGGCCTCATTTAAACTTGCCTTGATGTGTTGCTCTTGTTTGCATCATCCCTTGCCATGAGTAGCTTCATGTAGCATTGTCATGCATCATGCTTGTTGTGCATCATGCCTTGTTCATGTGTGGTGTGTTTACTATGTTGTGTGCTTCTTCTCGATAGTTCCCGTTTCGTTGCGATCGTGAGGATTCGTTCGTCTACGCTTGGTTCGGCTTCATCCGTTCGTTTTCTTCATGGACTCGTTCTTCTTCCTTGCGGGATTTCAGGAAAGATGGCTGCTACCCTGGATCTCACTACTATCATTGCTATGCTAGTTGCTTCGTTCTATCGCTATGCTGCGTTACCTATCTTTTGCTCCTCAAGCCTCCCATATTGCCATGAACCTCTAACCTTTGACACCCTTCCTAGCAAACCATTGCTTGGCTATGTTACCGCTTTGCTCAGCCCTCTTATAGCGTTGCTAGTTGCAGGTGAAGTTGAAGATTGCTTCGTGGTGGACAGGATTTTTGGTTGGGATATCACAATATCTCTTATATTATTTAATGCATCTATATACTTGGTAAAGGGTGGAAGGCTTGGCCTTTTGCCTGGTGTTTTGTTCCACTCTTGCCGCCCTAGTTTCCGTCATACCGGTGTTATGTTCCCGGATTTTGTGTTCCTTACGCGGTCGGGTGATTTATGGGACCCCCTTGACAGTTCGCTTTGAATAAAACTCCTCCAGCAAGGCCCAACATTGGTTTTACCATTTGCCTCACCACCACCTATATTTCCCTTGGGAGTAATTAACCCAAGGGTCATCTTTATTACAGCCCCCCCGGGCCAATGCTTGTCTAAGTGTTGGTCCAAACTAGAGCACCATGCGGGGCCATCCCTTGGCAACTTGGGTTACGTCGGTTCCTGTACGCTTCGCTCATCCGGTGTGCCCTGAGAACGAGATATGTGCATCTCCTATCGGGATTTGTCGGCACAGCGGGTGGCTTTGCTGGTCTTGTTTTACCATTGTTGAAATGTCTTGTAAACCGGGATTCCGAGTCTGATCGGGTCTTCCTGGGAGAAGGTATATCCTTCGTTGATCGTGAGAGCTTATCATGGGCTAAGTTGGGACACCCCTGCAGGGTATAATCTTTTGAAAGCCGTGCCTGCAGTTATAGGCAGATGGGAATTTGTTTATGTCCGGTTGTAGATAACTTGACACCAGATCCGAATTAAAACGCATCAACCACGTGTGTAGCCGTGATGGTCTCTTTTCAGCGGAGTCCGGGAAGTGAACACAGTCTTTGGGTTATGCTTGACGTAAGTAGGAGTTCAGGATCACTTCTTGATCATTGTTAGCTTCACGACCGTTCCTTTGCTCTATTCTCGCTCTTATTTGCGTATGTTAGCCACCATATATGCTTAGTCGCTGCAGCAACCTCACCACTTTACCCCTTCCTTTCCCTTTAAGCTTTTCTAGTCTTGATACCCATGGTAATGGGATTGCTGAGTCCTTGTGGCTCACAGATTACTACAACAACAGTTGTAGGTACAGGTTATGCGATGATCATGACGCGAGAGCGATGCTTGCTTTGCCTTGAGTTCTTCTTCTGCTTCTTCTTTGATCAGGGGATAGGTTCCAGGTCGGCAGCCTGGGCTAGCAGGGTGGATGTCGTTTGAGTTTCTGTTTGTGTTCCATCCGTAGTCGGATGATGCTCTATGTATTGTGATGTTGTATTCGTGTGGCATTGTATGCCTTCTGTATGTATCCCCATCTATTATGTAATGTTGATGTAATGATATCCACCTTGCAAAAGCGTTTTAATATGCGGGTCTATCCTTGGTGGGACCTTCGAGTTCCTTTTTGGATAGGGTCGCATATTGGGTGTGACAGCGGCAGTGCCACAGATATGTGGGACTATCATTATCAATCTTACATCTTTTGGTATTCACACTATGAATATGTGTAACATCACGTTCGAGATTCATTAAGAATAAACCATTGACCAGCGGGGCATGACCATAAAACATATCTCTCATATAAATAGAACAACCATTATTCTCGGATTTAAGTGAGTAGCCATCTCGTATTAAACGAGATCCAGATACAATGTTCATGCTCAAAGCTGGCACTAAATAACAATTATTGAGGTTTAAAACTAATCCCATAGGTAAATGTAGAGGTAGCGTGCCGACGGTGATCACATCGACCTTGGAACCATTCCCGACGCGCATCGTCACCTCGTCCTTCGCCAGTCTCCGCTTATTCCACAGCTCCTGCTTTGATTTACAAATATAAGCAACCGCACCGGTATCAAATACCCAAGAGCTACTACGAGTACTGGTAAGGTACACATCAATTACATGTATATCACATATACCTTTAGTGTTGCCGACCTTCTTGTCCGCTAAGTATTTGGGGCAGTTCCGCTTCCAGTGACCCTTCCCTTTGCAATAAAAGCACTCAGTCTCAGGCTTGGGTCCATTCTTTGGCTTCTTCCCGGTAACTGGCTTACCAGGCGCGGCAACTCCCTTGCCGTCCTTCTTGAAGTTCTTCTTACCCTTGCCTTTCTTGAAACTAGTGGTTTTATTGACCATCAACACTTGATGCTCCTTTTTGATTTCCACCTCCACTGATTTCAGCATTGAAAATACTTCAGGAATAGTTTTCACCATCCCCTGCGTATTGTAGTTCATCACAAAGCTCTTGTAGCTAGGTGGGAGCGACTGAAGGATTCTGTCAATGACCGCCTCGTTCGGGAGGTTAATGTCCAGCTGGGACAAGCAGTTGTGCAACCCAGATATTTTGAGTATGTGCTCACTGACAGAACTATTTTCCTCCATCTTACAACTATAGAACTTGTCGGAGACTTTATATCTCTCGACCCGGGCATGAGCTTGGAAAACCATTTTCAGCTCTTCGAACATCTCATATGCTCCGTGTTGCTCAAAACGCTTTTGGAGCCCCGGTTCTAAGCTATAAAGCATGCCGCACTGAACGAGGGAGTAATCATCAGCACGTGACTGCCAAGCGTTCATAAGGTCTTGGTTCTCTGGGATGGGTGCTTCACCTAGTGGTGCTTCTAGGACATATGCTTTCTTGGCAGCTATGAGGATGATCCTCAGGTTTCGGACCCAGTCCATATAGTTGCTGCCATCATCTTTCAGCTTGGTTTTCTCTAGGAACGCGTTGAAGTTGAGGTTGACATGAGCATTGGCCATTTGATCTACAAGACATTTTGCAAAGGTTTTTAGACTAAGTTCATGATAATTAAGTTCATCTAATCAAATTATTTAATGAACTCCTACTTAGATTAGACATCCCTCTAGTCATCTAAGCGATACATGATCCGAGTCAACTAGGCCGTGTCCGATCATCACGTGAGACGAACTAGTCATCATCGGTGAACATCTCCATGTTGGTCGTATCTTCCATACGACTCATGTTCGACCTTTCGGTCTCTTGTGTCCGAGGCCATGTCTGTACATGCTAGGCTTGTCAAGTTAACCTAAGTGTTTTGCATGTGTAAATCTTTCTTACACCCGTTGTATGTGGACGTTGGAATCTATCACACCCGATCATCACGTGGTGCTTCGAAACAATGAACTTACGCAACGGCGCACAGTTAGGGGGAACACTTTCTTGAAATTATTATGAGGGATCATCTTATTTACTACCGTCGTTATAAGCAAATAAGATGCAAAAACATGATAAACATCACATGCAATCAAATAGTGATATGATATGGCCAATATCATATAGCTCCTTTGATCTCCATCTTCGGGGCGCCATGATCATCTTCGTCACCGGCATGACACCATGATCTCCATCATCGTGTCTCCATGAAGTTGCTCGCCAACTATTACTTCTACTACTATGGCTAACGGTTTAGCAATAAAGTAAAGTAATTACATGGCGTTTAATCATTGACACGCAGGTCATACAATAATTAAGACAACTCCTATGGCTCCTGCCGGTTATCATACTCATCGACATGCAAGTCGTGATCCCTATTACAAGAACATGATCTCATACATCACATATATATCATTCATCACAGCCTTTTGGCCATATCACATCACAAGGCATATGCTGCAAAAACAAGTTAGACGTCCTCTGATTGTTGTTGCATGTTTTACGTGGCTGCAATAGGGTTCTAGCAAGAACGTTTCTTACCTACGTAAAAGCCACAACGTGATATGCCAATTTCTATTTACCCTTCATAAGGACCCTTTTCATCGAATCCGCTCTGACTAAAGTGGGAGAGACAGACACCCGCTAGCCACCTTATGCAACTAGTGCATGTCAGTCGGTGGAACCTGTCTCACGTAAGTGCACGTGTAAGGTCGGTCCGGGCCGCTTCATCCCACGATGCCGCCGAAGCAAAATAAGACTAGTAGTGGCAAGAAAATTGACAACATCTACGCCCACAACAAATTTGTGTTCTACCCGTGCAAAGAAACTACGCATAGACCTAGCTCATGATGCCACTGTTGGGAAACGTTGTAGAAAATAAAAAAATTCTACGCTTCACCAAGATCAATCTATGGAGTTCATCTAGCAATGAGAGATAGGAGTGCATCTACATACCCTTGTAGATCGCGAGCGGAAGCGTTCAACAGAACGGGGTTGAGGGAGTCGTACTCATCGTGATCCAAATCACCGATGATCCTAGTGCTGAACGGACAACACCTCCGCGTTCAACACATGTACGGTTGGGGAAGACGTCTCCTCCTTCTTGATCCAGCAAGGGGGAAGGAGAGGTTGATGGAGATCCAGCAGCACGACGACGTGGTGGTGGAAGCATCGGTGATCTCGGCAGGGCTTCGCCAAGCTCAGCGAGAGGGAGAGGTGGTACGGGGGAGAGGGAGGCGCCAGGGACTAGGGTGCGGCTGCCATCCCTCCCCCCTCTTTATATAGGGGGCCTAGGGGTGCGCCGGCCCTGGAGATCCCATCTCCAAGGGGGGGCGGCGGCCTAGGGGGGGGGGGACTTGCCCCCCAAGTCAAGTGGGGCGCCCCCCACCCCTAGGGTTTCTAACCCTAGGCGTAGGGAGGCCCAAGGGGGGCGCACCAACCCACCAGAGGCTGGTTCCCTTCCCCTTTCAGCCCACGTGGCCCTCCGGGATAGGTGGCCCCACCCGATGGACCCCCGGGACCCTTCTGGTGGTCTCGGTACAATACCGGTGACCCCCGAAACTTTCCCGGTGGCCGAAACTGGACTTCCTATATAGAATTCTTTACCTCCGGACCATTTCGGAATTCCTCGTGACGTCCAGGATCTCATCCGGGACTCCGAACAACTTTCGGGTTTCCGCATACTAATATCTCTACAACCCTAGCGTCACCGAACCATAAGTGTGTAGACCCTACTGGTTCGGGAGACATGCAGACATGACCGAGACGACTCTCCGGTCAATAACCAACAGCGGGATATGGATACCCATGTTGGCTCCCACATGTTCCTCGATGATCTCATCGGATGAACCACGATGTCGAGGATTCAAGTAACCCCGTATACAATTCCCTTTGTCAATCGGTACGTTACTTGCCCGAGATTCGATCGTCCGTATCCCAATACCTCGTTCAATCTCGTTACCGGCAAGTCACTTTACTCGTACTATAATGCATGATCCCGTGACCAAACACTTGGTCACATTGAGCTCATTATGATGATGCATTACCGAGTGGGCCCAGAGATACCTCTCTGTCATACGGAGTGACAAATCCCAGTCTCGATCCGTGTCAACCCAACAGATACTTTGGGGGATACCCGTAGTATACCTTTATAGTCACCCAGTTACGTTGTGACGTTTGGTACACCCAAAGCACTCCTACGGTATCTGGGAGTTACACGATCTCATGGTCTAAGGAAAAGATACTTGACATTGGAAAAGCTCTAGCAAACGAACTACACGATCTAGTGCTATGCTTAGGATTGGGTCTTGTCCATCACATCATTCTCCTAATGATGTGATCCCGTTATCAATGACATCCAATGTCCATAGTCAGGAAACCATGACTATCAGTTGATCAACGAGCTAGTCAACTAGAGGCTCACTAGGGACATGTTGTGGTCTATGTATTCACACTTGTATTATGATTTCCGAATAACACAATTATATCATGAATAATAGACAATTATCATGAACAAGGAAATATAATAATAATCATTTTATTATTGCCTCTAGGGCATATTTCCAACAACTATAACTTGCAAGGTAGGATCAAGAACTCACATATATTCATGAAAACATAATAGGTTCAGATATGAAATCATGGCACTCCCTAGTGATAAGCATTAAGCATGGCAAAGTCATAGCAACATCAATCTTAGAACATAATGGTACTAGGGATCAAACCCTAACAAAAATAACTCGATTACATGGTAAATCTCATCCAACCCATCACCATCCATCAAGCCTACGATGAGATTACTCACGCACGGCGGTGAGCATCATGAAATTGGTGATGGAGGATGGTTGATGATGACGATTGCGATGGATTCCCCTCTCCGGAGCCCCGAACGGACTCCAGATTAGCCCCCCCCCCCCCCGAGGAAGATTAGGGCCTGGCGGCGGCTCCATATCGTAAAATGCGATGAATCCTTCTCTCTGATTTTTTCTCCCCAAAAGTGAATATATAGAGTTGGAGTTGAGGTTGGTGGAGGTCTAGGGAACCCATGAGGCAAGGGACGCATTCCAGGGGGGTGGGCGTACCCTGCACCCTCGTGGACAGGGTGTGGGTCCCCCTCTGTTGATTCTTTCGCCAATATTTTTTATTAATTCTAAAACGTTACTCCATGGAGTTTCAGGTCATTTCGAGAACTCTTATTTCTGCACAAAAATAACACCATGGCAGTTCTACTGAAAACAACGTTAGTCCGGGTTAGTTCCATTCAAATCATGCAAGTTAGAGTCCAAAACAAGGGCAAATGTGTTTGGAAAAGTAGATACGTTGGAGACGTATCAACTCCCCCTAGCTTAAACCTTTGTTTGTCCTCAAGTAATTCAATTGACAAACTGAAAGTGATAAAGAAAAACTTATACAAACTCTGTTTGATCTTGTTGTTGCAAATATGTAAAGGCAGCATTCATGTTTTGAGCAAAGATTATGAACTAACCACATCTATAATACCTAAATAGTTCATCCCCACTATCTTATTTCTCTTGACATGCAACCTATCCACCTCATCAATCTGCCACATCAGCAATTATTCTTCCTTTTAACCATTCGTTATTTGAAAATTCTTTATTTTCACCAATTTATGTTAACCTTTACACCTGTAGTGTCGTTGCTTTACTTCTGTAATTAATGATGGATCAAAACCCAATGGTCTCCACTCACAAACAGAACAAAGAAACCAGATCATCTCAGACTAGCCACAGTGGGAGTAACTTCAGCAGTAAGTCCAACTCAGCAAATTTGCTTATGTGGTAGTGAGTTAACGAGGAGAGAGGTAGTTATAGTAACTTAGCTAGTTACTGTAACATCACAATCCCAATGCAATATGAGTTTATCACCTAATAAATGAAGCTTTGCATGTTACCACACTTATGTTACTACCCACTATGAAGGTAGTAACACAGTCTAATGATATATGTATGTTACTAGTGTATGTTACTCATCATTGTGGCTAGTCTCAATGAAAAAAGCCCAACCGTCTCTTCCTCTCCATAAGGCTGGTCATAGTGGGAGTAATATAGGTAGTAACATAGATGCCACATAAGCAAAAATGTTAATGTGGCAAGTAGTTAATGAGGAGAGAGGCAAATAGAGTAACCTAACATGTTACCATCACATATCGCTTTCAAATGCAAAATGAGTCTACAAGATAATAAATGAACATGTGTATGTTACTACACATATGACACTTTCCACTATAAGGGTAGTAACATAGAGTAGTAACGTATGCATGTTACTACTCTAAGTTACTCCCCACTATGACCAGCCTAAAGGACCAGTCTTTCCCTTGGAAACGATGCGGTGGGGCGGCTAGAAAAGAAAAGAGGTGATATTGTCATGTGGTCTGGGCCTCTGGCATGACCGCCGATCTTCGGTGCATCTGCCGGCTCTGTCTGGCTGTCATTCTGTTCCCGGTGTGAAGCTGTGTGGTTCCATTTAGCATCATCGACGTGGCGGTGGCGGTATTGCTTTCCCTCTCTAACTGCAGTTCCATTCCCGAAGGGAATCGGTGCGACACCATGTAGCGTCGTTGAGATGGCGGCGGTCGTCTTCCTCTCTCTGGTCCGACGAAGCTAACTCCAACGTTGGTTGGGACTTGGGAATTGATGGAGGTTAATTCCTGTTGTATCCAGTCTGATTAGGTGTACATCAATCCCGTGATGTCTTCTTTCCGGACTAGGAGAGGAACGGGTGGGTGAGGATGCCCACGCCTTTGCCATTGATCCTTCTACATTCAGATTTTGCATTTTTGCTTAACCCACCAGCTCATTTGATTTGATTCATATGATTTGCTAGTTGTTAAAGCATGCTAATTTGATTCAGTTATGTTAGCATGGAGCCACAGATGGGATTGGATAAGGTATGCTGATTAACCGTCAACACAGATCAATCCGTTCGTGATGGATTTGATAGTTGTATCACGTCCGCGTCGCCGAGCAGCGGTGAGAGCTCCAATGCAGATCGTTTTCTGAAACGCTGTCACATGCAACCAGAAGGTATCATTTTCTCTATGCGGGACTACTAACCAAAATTATTGGTTGCGCCTCCGACACCCAATTATCTCTACTTATAGAGCCTTGATGTGATTTAGTTTCAAATCTGGTACCTATTGTGCTATCATTATTACATAAAATATTGGGGAGGAGAATTTATTTCAGTTCCTGATGTTGCCAAGTAATATTTATTAGTGGCAGCTCTACTTTTTGTACTTACAAATTTTTCTTGGCATATTTTTGGACCAGGTTCTGGTCGTTCATGCCTTTCGGTTGCCCTGCAAATATTTGGTTTTGCTAATTTAGCATCTTCCTCCCTTCTCCCTTCCCCTCTCTCTCCAGGGGCTGTAAGATGGATTGTCACTGTTTTTGCTCTAGCAACTATTGACATTAATTAGGCAGGGATTAGAAATGTAAATTGTTTGATTACCATGTTCATCAAGGCACTTAGATGTATCTTAATTTGGCCTCCAAAGTCCTGCCTCTATGTCGTGTTTCTGGCGGAGCATGTGTGTCACCGAGTTTTCATCTAGTTCAATCAGTCACAATCAAACTCACAGGCAATTCTCCATTGATTGCCCCTACCGCAACGGTGTTGCTATTTTGCCTCAGTACATGATATATATTCGTCCCTTCTCCCTACCACAATAATACAATTGGTACAATTATTTGACTGTTTGCACGTATAGTTTTGTTTCATTTTCCTTTCAACTTGCATGCTTTTAAAAGTATATGATATATATTCTTATGGTTTGTGAACTTCTGCTGTCAAATTTATATTTTTACCATATAATTTTTCTTTCCTTCTATCTGATAATAATGCAGGGGAAAATAGGAATCCAGAATAAAAGGTTGTTATGCTAAAATGATTCTTGCTGACAGTTGAGGAAAGAGACATACTTCTTGTTGACATTTGTTGGATCTACCACTTTCCTTACTAAGAAAAAGCATTTTCTATATGTACTTAAGATACATGGTGACTAAGAGGGACGACGAGAATCATATTTCTTCATGGTTTGTGCTGCATGCTTAAGGCATATCAATATTTGTGCTCCATGCGATTAGTTTTTCCCCAAATATAGGTTTCCTGAAGAATCTTAAGTTATTTGAACATCTATTTGAAGGAATGTTTATTTGTGGTTATTGCCATTTTTTAGCATGTATTCCCGCAGCAACGCGCGGGGTGTCATCTAGTTCGAAATAACATTTAGGTCTCACATTTACTCATATCAATGGCATAATCAACTAGCGAGCAATAATAATAAATCTTGGATGACAACACTTTCTCAAAACAATCATAATATGATATAACAAGATGGTATCTCGCTAGCCCTTTGTGATATCGCAAAACATAAATGCAGAGCACCCCTAAAGATCAAGGACTGACTAGACATTGTGATTCTTGGCAAAAGAGATCCAGTCACAGTCATACTCAATGTAAATTAATAACAATGCATGCAATCGACAACGGTGCTCTCCAACTGGTGCTTTTTAATAAGAGGATGATGACTCAACATAAAAGTAAATAGATAGGCCCTTTGCAGAGGGAAGCAGGGATTTACAGAGGTGCCAGAGCTTGAGTTTTGAAATAGAGACAAATAGTATTTTGAGTGGCATACTTTCATTATCAACATAACAACCAAGAAATCTCGATATCTTCCATGCTACATACATTATAGGCGGTTCCCAAACAGAATGGTAAAGTTTATACCTCCCCACCACCAACGAGCACATTCCATGGCTGGCCCGAAACAACGGGTACCGCCCAACTAACAACAATCCCGGAGGAGTTATGTTTGCAATTATTTTGATTTGATTTGAGCATGGGACTGGGCATCCCGGTTACCGGCCATTTTCTCGTGATGGAGGAGTGGAGTCCACTCATTGTGAGAATAACCCACCTAGCATGGAAGATATAGACAACCCTAGTTGATACATGAGCTATTCGAGCATACAAAACAGAATTTCATTCGAAGGTTTAGAGTTTGGCACATACAAATTTACTTGGAACGGCAGGTGAATACCGCATATAGGAAGGTATGGTGGACTCATATGAAATAACTTTGGGGTTTATGGAAGTGGATGCACAAGCAGTATTTCCGCTTAGTACAAGTGAAGGCTAGAAAGGGACTGGGAAGCGACCAACTAGAGAGCGACAATAGTTATGAACATCCATTAAGATTAACCAACAATGAGTGCAAGCATGAGTAGGATATAAATCACCATGAACATAAATATCCTGGAGGCTATGTTGATTTTGTTTCAACTACATGTGTGAACATGTGCCAAGTCAAGCCACTCGAATCATTCAAAGGAGGATACCACCCTATCATACCACATCACAACCGTTTTAATAGCATGTTGGCACGCAAGGTAAACCATTATAAACTCCTAGCTAATTAAGCATGGCATGAATAACTATAATCTCTAATTGTCATTGCAAGCATGTTTCATTCATAATTGGTTGAATCAAGAACGATTAACTAATCATATTTAGAAAAACAAGATAGGTCGACTTCATACCAACTTCTCTCATCTCAATCATTTCATCATATATCATCATTATTGCCTTTCACTTGCACGACCGAACGGTGTGGATAGTAATAATAGTGCACGTGCATTGGACTAAGCTGGAATCTGCAAACATTTAATACAAAGGAGAAGACAAGGTAATATGGACTCTTGGTTAGATCAAAAATAATGGATATAAGAGCCACTCAACATTTTCATCATGGTCTTCTCCTCTCGACACACAAAGAAAAGAAAAAGAAATTCAAAGAACAAGAAAAACTATTTACACGGGAAAGCTCCCAACAATCAAAAGAAGAACTGGAAATCTTTTTGGGTTTTCTTATTTAATTACTACTACTACAAGCATGGAAAGTAAACTAGCTAAAGGCTACAACTATTTTTTTTGTTTTTTTCTCAAGGTTTTTCAAACACACAAGAAGAAAGCAAGAAAACAAAATAAACTAGCATGGATAGTACAATGAAAAAGTATGAACACCGACAACTAGAATGAGTGTGTGAACATGAATGTAATGTCGGTGAGAAATACATACTCCCCCAAGCTTAGGCTTTTGGCCTAAGTTGGTCTATGGCCACGGCTGGCCTGGAGGATATCCAAAGTTGTAGTCGGGGTTGTACTGAGATGCAGCAGCTATTGCCTGGAGAGCTGCAGCCTGGAGGCGAGCTGCCTCCGTCCACCTCTCATATTCATTTGCCTCCTGCCTGGTTATAAAATATCTCCTGTTTGCCTGGAAGTTAAAAAAAGTAGGAGCAGGGAGAGTAATATGGACATCACGCCGTGTGTCAAAGATTAGTCGGTACTGGAGGAACTATTTGTTCCTCTCAAGAAACTGATGGCTAACCATAGCATTATAATGTAGAGAAGAAGGTGGCAACTCAATATCATTTCCATTTATAGGTACACCAAGATAATCAGCTAAACGAGTTGCATAAATTTCACCAAATAAATCCCCACTTTTACCATTAAGATGTAACCTCCGTGCAATAATGGCCCCCAAGTTATATTGTTTATCACCTAATACCGCACTCTTGAGGACACTAAGATCTGGAACGCACATGTGACAAAGCTCATCTTTACCGTAATGCATCTACCTATAAAGAGCGCAAATAATGTATGGAAGGGAACTGAATGCTCCCTATGGTAGCTTGTGTGATCTCTCTAGTTTCCCCCACAGCGATACTAGCAAGAAAATCTTTATATTCAGATTTGCGAGGTTCACTAAAGTTGCCCCACTGTGGGGTTTTACAAGCAGTGTTAAAATCTTCAAGGTCCATGGTATATGATTTATCACAGAGGTCAAATAAAACAGTGTGAGTGTTGCGCGTGGATCTCCTCACAAAGGAATCAGTGAGGTAATAGTATTGTCAAAACTTATCTGATATGAAGTCCTCAAGATCAGCATTACGTACATACGCATCAAATTCATCCTTGAAGCCTGCTTGGACCATAAACTCTTCTGACGGTCATTCACAAGGCCGCACTTGAGCTTCCCTTGGTGGTTCAAAGTCCGGCTCACGTATCGCGAGCCTGCTTCTTGCTTCCTTGAAGAACCACCTTGGTACATTTTCCTAAATATTTTTCTTCCTATGAAAAATTTCTGAAATTTTTAGTAACTCAAAATGAAAGTGAACCAAACTCAACAAGATTGATAGCAACTACACCCAGAAGTGCCTAGAGGCTATATCATGCATTAAAACTACTTTGGACCATATAAATTTGACATGCAAGCTCAAGAACAGGGTCACCTCAGCAACAAAAATTTGCAATAAATAAAGCACTAGAAAAAAACTAATTGGACCATTGGAGGAGTCACATACCGAAGAACAATCCCCCAAAGCACTTTTGTGAATGGAGCTTTGAGCAAGGAGATCGAAAATGGCAGCAAAACGAGCTAGAACATGGGTTTGAGCTACGGGTTGATTTTTTCTGGAGGAAGACAAAGTGTGTGGGTGCTGGAATAAGTGGAGGGGTCCACGTGGGGCCCATGAGGCAGGGGGCGCACCCCAGGGGGGTGGCCGTGCCCTGTACCCTCGATGCCAAATGGTGGGCCCCCCTGGTGTGTTCTAAGTGCCAGAAATTCTTAAATATTCTACAAAAAAGCATACTCCATTTTCAGGGCATTTGGAGAACTCTTATTTTCGGGGTATTTTTTTATTGCACGGGTAATTCAGAAAACAGACAGAAAATACTATTTTTGCTTTATTCAAACTAAATAACAGAAAGTAAAAGGAGGGTACAGAAGGTTGTGCTTTCTAACTTCATCCATCTCATGCTCATCAAAAGGAATCCACTAACAAGGTTGATCAAGTCTTGTTAACAAACTTCTTCGAATAACATGAAACCGGAGAATTTTTGAATAACACTAGGTTACCTCAACGGGGATATGCATGTCCCAACAATGAGAATATCATATTTCTTTTTGATAGTAGGAAGGGGGAATTCAAAACCTCCAATAGTAATCATTGAAAATTTTCCAATAGAATTGATACTATGAAATGGAGGTTGTTTCTTCGGAAAGTGTACCATATGCTCATTACCATTAACATGAAAAGTGGCATTGCCTTTGTTGCAATCAATAATAGCCCCTGTAGTATTTAAAAAAGGTCTACCAAGAATGATCGACATACTGTCGTCCTCAGGAATATCAAGAATAACAAAGTTTGTTAAAATAGTAATGTTTGCAAACACAACAGGCACATCCTCACAAATACCGACGGGTATAGCAATTGATTTATCGGCCATTTGCAAAGAGATTTCAGTAGATGTCAACTTATTCAAATCAAGTCTACAATATAAAGAGAGAGGCATAACACTAACACCGGCTCCAAGATCACATAAAGCAATTTTAACATAGTTTCTACTAATGGAGCATGGTGTAATTGGTACTCTTGGATCTCCTAGTTTCTTTGGTATTCCACCCTTAAAAGTATAATTGGCAAGCATGGTGGAAATTTTAGTTTCCAGTATCTTTCTTTTATTTGTGACAATATCCTTCATATACTTAACATAAGGATTCATTTTAAGCATATCAGTCAGACGCATACGCAAAAAGATAGGTCTAATCATTTCAGCAAAGTGCTCAAAATCCTCATCATCCTTTTTCTTGGATGGCTTAGGAGGAAAAGGCATGGGTTTCTGAACCCATGGTTCTCTTTCTTTACCGTGCTTCCTAGCAATGACGTCTCTCTTATCATAACATTGATTCTTTGATTGTGAATTATCAAGATCAACCACATGTTCAATCTCTACATCATTGTTAGTGCTAGGTTGAGCATCAACACGAACATCATCATTAACATTATCACGAGGTTCATGTTCATTACCAAATTGTGTTTCAGCATCAGAAATAGAAATATCATTGGGATTCTCAGGTGTGTCTATAACAGGTTCACTAGAAGCATGCAAAGTCCTATCATTTTTCTTTTTCTTATTCTTAGAAGGACTAGGTGCATCAGCATTAGTTCTCTGAGAATCTTGCTCAACTCTCTTAGGATGGCCCTCAGGATACAGAGGTCCCTGGGTCATTCTACCACCTCTAGTCATAACTCTAACAACATTATCATTATTCTTATTATTTAATTCATTAAGAAAATTATCTTGCGCCTTAAGTACTTGTTCTACTTGAGTGGTAACCATGGATGTATGTTTACTAATAATCTTAAGGTCACCTTTAACTCTAGACATATAATCACTCAAGTGTTCAACCATATAAGCATTGCGTTTCAATTGTCTACCAACATAGGCATTGAAGTCTTCTTGTTTAACAATAAAATCATGAAACTCATCCAAGCATTGGCTAGCAAACTTAGTAGATGGGATTTCACACTTATCAAATCTATATAGAGAATTTACCTTTACTACCTGTGTCGGGTTATCAAGACCATGTATCTCTTCAATAGGTGGTAAATTCTTAACATCTTCAGCTTTAATACCTTTTTCTTTCATGGATTTCTTTGCCTCTTGCATATCTCCAGGACTGAGAAATAGAATACCACTTTTCTTCGGAGTTGGCCTAGGAGTTGGTTGAGGAAGTGTACAATCATTATCATTACTCAATATATTATTAAATAGCAATTCAGCTTGCTCAACAGTTCTTTCCCTGAAAACACAACCAGCACAACTATTCAGGTGGTCTATGGAAGCATCGGTTAGTCCATTATAAAAGATATCAAGTATTTCATTTTTCTTGAGAGGATGATTAGGCAAAGTATTAAGTAATCGGAGAAGCCTCCCCCAAGTTTGTGGGAGACTATCTTCCTCAATTTGCTCAAAATTAAATATTTCCCTTAAGGCAGCTTGTTTCTTATGAGCGGGGAAACATTTTGCAGAGAAGTAATAAATCATATCCTGGGGACTACGCACACAACCAGGAGCAAGAGAATTAAACCATATCTTAGCATCACCCTTTAATGAGAAAGGAAACAATTTAAGGATATAGTAATGGCGAATTTTTTCCTGATGAGTAAATAGGGTGGCTATATCATTCAATTTAGTAAGATGTGCCACAACAGTTTCAGATTCATAGCCATAGAAAGATCAGATTCAATCAAAGTAATTAACTCAGGATCGACAGAGAATTCATAATCCTTATCAGTGACACAGATAGGTGAAGTAGCAAAAGCAGGGTCATATTTGATTCTAGTATTCAGAGACTTTTCTTTCAGCTTAGCTAACAGTTTCTTAAGATCATATCTATCATTGCAAGAAAAAAGGTTTCTAGCAGTTTCTTCATCCATAACATAACCCTCAGGCACAACAGGCAATTCATATCTAGGGGAGAATCTTCATCATCACTTTCATCAATATCGTCAGTTTCAGTAATTTCATTTTCTCTAACCCTAGCAAGTTGTTCATCCAGAAGTCCACCTAATGGCACAGTATTATCAAGCAGAGAAGTAGTTTAATCATAAGCATCATGCATAGCAGAAGTGGCATCATCAATAACATGCGACATATCAGAATCAATAGTAGGTGTAGGTGTCAAAAGTTTACTCAAAACAGAAGGTGAATCAAGTGTAGAGCTATATGGTAGTTCCATACCTCCCCTCGTAGTTGAGGGAAAAATCTTGGTTCTTTCATCTTTCAAATTCCTCATAGTGATCAATAGATATATATCCCAAGTGACTCAAAGAATAGAGCTATGCTCCCCGACAACAGTACTAGCAAAAGGTCTTGATAACCCACAAGTATAGGGGATCACAACCGTTTTCGAGGGTAGAGTATTCAACCCAAATTTATTGATTCAACACAAGGGGAGCCAAAGAATATTCTCAAGTATTAGCAACTGAGTTGTCAATTCAACCACACCGGAAAGACTTAATATCTGCAGCAAACTATTTAGTAGCAAAGTAGTATGGAAGTAACGGTAAGGTGGCAAAAGTAATAGTAGGAGTTTTGTAGTATTGTAATAGTGGTAACGGAGAAGTAACACAACAAAGATCAATATGTGAAAAGCTCGTAGGCAATGGATTAATGATGGATAATTATGTCAGATGTAATTCATCATGCAACAGTTATAACATAGGGTGACGCAAAACTAGCTCCAGTTCATCAATGTAATGTTGTCGGATTTTGGGTTCCACAAACCCTTGATAGGCTTGAACTCTGGGGTGCGTGCGGAGATCTCAACCTACCCAGTCTGCCTACTCGTGATCCTCTAGGCCTAGCACATCGAGATCAAAGGATAGAGAGACACAATAGTTTATCCTGGTTCAGGCCACCTTGCGGTGTAATACCCTAATCCAGCGTTTTGGTGGATTGCCTCAAGGGGCTGAGGATGAACTAGTACAGTGGATGGACTAGCCTTAGGAGGTGAGGTGTTATTGAGCTCGGGAGAGCTAGTGAGGTGGTCGAGTGAGAAAATGGATCTGATCTCTCTCTTCGCCCCCCTTCTATGTTGGTAGCTAAGTCCTATTTATAGTGGCCTCGGTCCTCTTCCCAAATGTTGGCGGGAAGGGATCCCACAACGACCAGATTTGAAGGGGGACAAGAAGTACATCCTATCCTGACTAAAGTGGTCTTCGCCTGTGAAAAGCCTCTAGTCGTGACGCTGCGGTGGGCTCGGCGATGACCTCCGTCCTGCCGTCCTGGCGGTCTTGGTCTTATTGCACCAGAATGGAACCTTTGGCTGATTCCTCGGGACTCCGTGCCTGCTACTTTCCTCCTTTGCACCAAAGAGGAAACTGATACTCTACGCCCGCTGGCGCCCGCCTGGCCTTGGTCGTCATGGCTCACATCAGCTGAGCCTCGTGAGGTGCACCTTGCATAGAAGTCTCCGCTCCTCGGGAGCCATCCTAAGGAGGCCGATCCCCTTGGGGGTCTTGGCGTCATCCGCCTCGTGAGCCTTGGCCCCTCACGAAGGTCTTGAGTTGTTGATGCTGAAGCTGGGCCATAACAGGCCATCGATGGAGGCACGTAGTGGGCCACAGGTAGGCAAGTCTGGGTACCCCCGTATCCAGAACGCCGACAGTAGCCCCCGGGCCCAAGGCATGCTCGGACTTGGCTTCTAGGCGAAGCCAAAGGGCAAGTGTGGTGCGCCGTGGGCCCTAACCGCCTATGGCCTTGAACGACGCATGGCGATTGATGGGACGTGGGCTTCTCCACTTCCCTATGCTGCCTCGACAACCATTTCCGTCTGAAAAAGGGCTGCCACCTGCCGTCGTGCCTTCATTGCCTTCCCTTCGTCTTGCTCCAAATCCCCTTCTCTCAACACCGAAGAAATCCTCCAGATCTGCTGATTCTCCCCACCAAGCTTTCGCCCGATGGCCACCGAGAAATCAAAGCTCCAGCCCCGGCTGCTGGCCCCGCCTGGTTCGAGCTGACGCTTATCACGCCCTCCATCGTCGAGGAGAAGCTCTATACCGCGCTTCTCCTGACGGCGAGCGATGATAGTGAATGGGGGAAGACGGCGCCCCAGGTTGCCTCCGCTGTGTCGGAGCCCGCGAACAACACCTTTTATCCCTTCTTCCTACACAACGTCTATTCGGGGTTGATTCCTCCCTTCTCCCACTTCTTCTACGCCGTTCTCCAGCATTACGACCTCCACGCGCTCCACATCCATCCCAACTCTGTCCTCCTCTTGTCCATCTTTGCCTTCTACTACGAGGCGTTCATGGGAGTGATGCCCTCCATCGCCATGCTCCGCCACTTCTTCTACCTCCACTTGACTGGCCACCAGCCTGTAGGGTGTGTTGGCTTCATCGCGGCCCATGGCCGCAACGCGATCTCCCGCGTTGGGAAGAAGGTAGAGGACGTCTGGAACAAGTGGGTCCTTATGGAAGCCAAGTGCTCCCACGACTAGCCGGAGCTGCCGACCGAGCTCCCGACCTCCGAGAAGGGGTGGTTTTCTGAGAAGATCACCGAACCCCAGCTGAGGCCATTGATGAGGAAGATGGAGGCCGACCTGAAGGCCGAGAAGCTGACGGGGGCCATGATCATCAAGGAGTTTCTGACGCAGTGCCTGGCACCGCTCCAAGATCGCTCCCGCCCCTTGTGGAAGCTTGGGGGTGTCAACGGCAAGATCTGGCTGCGCCAGGACGACCTTCCTGAGGAGGAGCTGAGCAAGATGCTTCTTGATGTCGCTTGAAGCTACATCAATTTTCCCCCAAAGAGGAAGGGATGATGCAGCACATCGGTGGTAGGTATTTCCCTCAGATATGAAACCAAGTTTATCGAACCAAGCAACACAACATAAACAGCCCCTGCACAAAAAGAACAACACCTCGCAACCCGATGTGTTAAAGGGGTTGTCAATCCCTTTCGGGGTACGACGCCTCAAGATAGGCAATAGACGTGAGGTAAATTTGTAGATAGGATAAATAGATCGCGGAACAAATAAATTGCAGCAAGGTATGTTTTGTATTTTTTAGTTTAATAGATCTAAAAATAAATGCAAGGAAAAAGTAGTTTGCAAGGCAAATATATGAGGAAGAAGACTCGGGGGCCGTAGGTTTCACTAGTGGCTTCTCTCGAGAAAAATAGCAAACAGTGGGTGAACAAATTACTGTTGGGCAATTGATAGAACTTCAGATAATCATAACGATATCCAGGCAATGATCATTACATAGGCATCACGTCCAAGATTAGTAGACCGACTCCTACCTGCATCTACTACTATTACTCCACACATCGACCTCTATCCACATGCATCTAGTGTATTAAGTTCATGGAAAAACGGAGTAATGCAATAAGAACGATGACATGATGTAGACAAGATCCGTTTATCTATTGCGGAATATATGGATCCCGTCTTTTTATCCTTAGTATCAATGATACATATGTTTCGGTTCCCTTTCTGTCACTGGGATCAAGCACCGTTAAGATCGAACCCACTACCGGGCACCTCTTCCCATTTCAAGATAAATAGATCAAGTTGGCCAAACAAAACCCAAATATCGTAGAAGAAATACGATGCTATAAGACATCACGCATATAAGAGATCAAAGAACTCAAATAACTTTCATGGATATAAAAAGATATAACTAATCATAAACTCGAAGTTCATCAGATCCCAACAAACATACCGCAAAAAGGACTTACATCATATGGATCTCCAAGAGATCATTGTATTGATAATTAAGAGAGAGAGAGAGAGAGGAAGCCATCTAGCTACTAACTACGGACTCGAAGGTCTACAAAGAACTACTCACGCATCGTCGGAGAGGAACCAATGGAAGTGGTGAACCCCTCCGTGATGGTGTCTAGATTGGAATCTCCGTGTTCTGGACTCTACGGCGGCTGGATGAATATTTCGTCGACTCCCCTAGGGTTTCTGGAATATTGGGGTATTTATAGAGCAAAGAGTTGGTCCAGGGGGCACCCGAGGTAGGCACAACCCACCTGGGCACGCCTGGGCCTCCTAGCACGCCCAGGTGGGTTGTCCCTTCCTCGGGACTCCCCCAGGTGCAACCAGGGCCCATTGTGTTCCTTCTGGTCCATAAAAAATCATCGTAAATTGGCGTGGTATTTGGACCCCTTCTGATATTGATTTCCTGCGATGTAAAAAACATGCAGAAAACAACAACTGGCACTTGGCAGTATTTCAATATGTTAGTACCAAAAAATGATATAAAATCACTATATAATGATTATAAAACATCCAAGATTGATAATAAAACAGCATGGAATAATAAAAAATTATAGATACGTTGGAGACGTATCAGCATCCCCAAGCTTAACTCCTGCTCGTCCTTGAGTAGGTAAGTGATGAAACAGAATTTTTGATGTGGAGTGCTATTTATCATGTCATATCATATTATTTTCTTCATAGCATGGACATTTGGACTTTTATGTGATTTAAAGCAATAGTCTAGTTTTGACATAATAATTTAGATACTCAAGCATATCAACAAGCAACCATGTCTTTCAGAATATCAATGCTAAAACAAGTTATCCTGAGCCCATCATGCTCAAACATTGATCCAATCATGAAACACACTCGAATATTAGCTACACCCAATACTTAAGTACGATCATATTGTCCCCCTAGTTAGTGCTTTTATAAGAGAGGATGAAGACTCAATTTCAAAAGTAAAAATTGCATAAGTAAAAAGGAAGGTCCTTCATAGAGGGAAGTAGTGATTTGTAGGGGTGCCAGAGCTCAAAGCGAAAAATTAGAGATAAAAACATTTTGGGAGGTGTATCCATCCGACCAACGAAAACAACTTGGACCATCCCAACACTTTCCATGCTAGATATATCATAGGCGGTTCCCAAACAGAAAATAAAGTGTATTCCTTTTTCCACCATATCTTTCACTTTCCATGGCT
Source organism: Triticum dicoccoides (assembly GCF_002162155.2). NCBI lineage: Eukaryota > Viridiplantae > Streptophyta > Magnoliopsida > Poales > Poaceae > Triticum > Triticum dicoccoides. The sequence goes on from NC_041383.1 coordinate 514,112,304, forward strand.
AACCGTATCCACGGGTGCCCTCCATACCAACACTTTCCAAGGAATTTATTATTTGACAACATAAAGTAAATTCATTTTTGCATTTCAGGACTGGGCATCCCTAATACCTTTGCCTTACTCTCGTACAGTGACAAGTGAATAAACACTCATCGTGAGAATAACACATCTAGCATTGAAAATATTAGCTACCCGTTACCGTTCCGTGAGCGAAACAAACACACAAAAGAGAAGTTCATTTTGAAAATTAGAGATGGCACATGCAAATTTGCTTAGAACGTCAAAATAATACCGCATATAGGTAGATATAGTGGACTCATATGGCAAAACTGGTTTAAAGTATTTTGGATGCGCAAGTAGAGGTCATACTTGGTGCAAAATTAAGGCTAGTAAAAAGATTGAGAAGCGACCAACCAAGAAACGAATAATCTCATAAGCAAGCATTAAGCATAATTAAGACCAAATAATGCACCACAAGTAGGATATAATTTTCATTGCATGATTATTGACTTTCGTGCATGCATAGGGAATCACAAACCTTAACACCAATATTCTTACTAGAGCACAATTACTCACCAATATGACTCACATATCACATCATCATATCTCACAACTATTACTAAGAATCAAGTTTATTTTGTCCAATGATCTTCATGACACACACACACACACACACACATATATATATATATAATTTTTCTTCTTTTATCCTTCTTGGATATCTATCACTTTGGGACTAATTTTCATGTGTTGCTTCTCATAAGCTCAAACAAATATAAGTGAAGATCATGAGCACAACATTTTTTCTTTCTCTCAAAATAATTTAAGTGAAGCAAGAGAGAATTTCTTAAAATTTTTACTAACTCTCAAATAAATCTAAGTGAATCAAGAGAGCATTTCTTCAAAAATACTAAGCACACCGTGCTAAAAATGATATAAGTGAAGCACTAGAGCAAGTCCATTGCTCATAAAAATGGATGGGAGGGGGGATCTCAAACTTTGGGACACGCTTCTCTGAAATGTGGGAAAGTTACGAACTGATCTCCCGTTTAAAATTTCGGACATCGCGTCGGTTGGGGATAGGACGGTAATCTCGCATCTCCCAAATATTTGCCGATAAATATTTCGAGCGAGGAGAGGGTGTTTTGCCGCCCACAGTTGGCGCCCACGGTGTATGAACGGGGCTGACAGGTAGGGCGGTTGTGTCATGTCTGAGGGAAGTTACACATCTGCCCCTATTTAAAATATTAGCCTACATCGATTTCGGACGAGGAGAGTTTGTTTTTCCACCCATCGTGTATGAATGGGGAAATGGAGGGAGAGACACATGTCTTTCGGACGAGCTTGAATCAAATGTGTTTTGCCGCCCACGTTTCGCGCCACCGTGTCTGAATGGGCTCAGAGGCCGTCGTGTCACGTCTGATTGAAGTTACTAGTCTACCCCTATCGACAACAGTGTAAATCCGGTCGATTAGGATGTCAAGTGTCAGGGGTAGACAATAATTTCCATCTCGCAAACACTTGCTTCAGGCAGCCCACAAATTATAGTGGGTGTTTAGCCGCTTCGTTCAAAACTTGGGAGAATTAGCATTCACGTTTGCCCTGGGCCCTGGCAAACTAAATTCAAATCCAATTTGTATTCGATTATGAATATCCATAAATAATTCGATGTTTTGTTATTTATTTGTTCAAAACCACAACAAAGATTTATTCCACCTTTATATATGATTATGATTTAGAAATGCCGTGATCTTTGAATTCAGTAGGTTGGGTACACTTTGAGTCAAACAACTATTTCATCCAATACAATATGCTCACACAAAAAACAGTTCACCTTATGTCAATCATACAAGTACTGAGGATTACCTCTCCTAAAAAACTCGGATCATTACAACACATGGACAACATAGGGGATCTTACAACATAATCCATTCAGAGACATGACACAACATGCAAGTACAATAATCTAATGACAATTTCAACTAGTATCTAAAGAAGAACCGGGATTACCCTGGGCTTCAGATAGCAGAAATAGCAGGACCTCCTCCGTCTTCAAATGCAACATTCTTACTTCCTCCAATTCTTGGGTTGCTTGCATAATGCGTGCCACTAATTCCATAATTTCCAGCCTCAAGATAAAGATTACCTCATTCATGGCAGCCACACCATCTCTTTCTGCCTCTAGTAGAGCCTCAAGAACTATAATATCTATGCTCAGACTGCTCTCTGGCGCTGTTGCCTCTGAACTGCTACCATCTGGTAACATGGATGGCGCACTGCTTCCACAAATAGATTCTGGGGTTGTACATTGTGTCCTAGTATGAACGACATCCTGAAAGGTTTCCGCTGGACATAAGTAAGAAATAGTTATCACATGATCCAGGCAGTAAGCTTACATGGTAAACGACATACGAATTATTGCCGAGCATGTCAAGCTATATTTAAATGGTTCAAAGCAGCATCAACCAAAAAGAAACTAAAATGGTAAGATGAAATAGGGATGTAAGTGGCAAATAAACGACATCTGCCAGTCCCATCTACTTAGTTTTTGCTAGCTCCCTAGTTCATTTTCCTCAAAAAAAAACTCTTTTGAACTATCATACCACTAGTGGACTTTAATCGGGATTAAACGGGACCCAGTTGACATCCCTAGTTGAAAGGGAGTGTACCACCGCTATATTTAAGTTGCCAAGGCATCTAAGCAGTTGAAATAATATGAGAAAGCACTTAACAGTGTGGCCTCATATAAACTACGAAGACAGTCTTGTGATGAAGTTCAGAGGAAAAGTTAAGGACTCAAATGAACTAGGCATGCATTTCTTTACGATAGTACAGTAGGCACTGCTGACATATTGGCCAACTCAGGTATAGCGTAACAACAAACAAGCATTCAAATCAAGCAATACAACAAAGCAGACATCTAAAGTATTTGTAATTCTGTAGGATTATAGGTTGAGGGAACATGCCAAGAAAGCAGCCCACTCGGATTACATTTCACCTATACTAAAACACACTAGCTTACCATATGTTGCTGTGAAGCCTCGCTGCTGTTGCAATGTTCTTTGAAGATATCGTCAGCATCCCGTGGTTTCAAATCTAGTTGTTGTAGTTTATTGTGCACCCTCTATTTAGGTAAAATTAATTTTAATCGCATGCTCTGGTCCGAATTGATCATCAATGGTACATTTGAACTAATGAAAGAAGGGTGTGTGCATACACGACAATATATCTGCTTCCCTCTATTTTTAAGCTTATTCGAGGTGTCAGCCCCAAAAGAACAAATATTTTGCTTGATGGGGTTGGCAGCTTCATAATTAATAGAAGCATGAAATTAGTCATGCAACTTGGGAATATCAAAAACACACAAACAAGTAATGAACAGAGGCTCGGAGCAGTGATGTAATAGCTAGCATTAGAAAATGTAGGGTAAAACAACAAAAAGCAGCGGAACCACATGCTAGTTTGCTGATGTGTAATTAATCATAGAGAACATTAAGCAGTATGATGGAACCAATAGGTGACATCAGAACAACACCATTATCATAAATATAGCATTCAAGAAGTAAAATAGTAGGCAGTGATATCTAGGAAGTACAGTAATACTTAGGACAAAACTAAAGCATATCAACTATATGTGCACTGGTATGTAATTTAGCACATGTGACATGTTCACTGCCAGAAGTATGGCCCTAAATGTGCAACCAGAATAACGTGTCTCATGAAAAACTGAATGATGCCCTGAAGAAATTCAAAGGTGCGGTGCTTATGCTAAGAAAGTGAACGTAGGCGTCGGCCGTTGGATAATTGTACCTGATTCTCGGCGGTGTATGGGTATCGTTGTCATACTTGGTAGCTAAGGATCATCGATGGTGCTCATGTTGCGGTTGAGTTTGGGCCGGCTGTCGTCGTCGTTGAAGCAGGTCCGGTGCTACGGTTGCGGCGCTTGTCGACATACAAGAAAGCTCATTTGTGGTAAGTGAACAGTTGCACGATAAAGAGAAAAACCGAAGGAATACAAATCAAAATAACCTGATGAGGCTGCGGCGTCGTTAAAGCAGGGCCGATGGAGTTGAATATGGCGTCCGTGGAGCAGGTCCGGTGCAGTGGACGAAGGCTTCAGCGGGTGCGTTGTGTAGTGCTGTCGGTGAGGCGGATCTGTTGCGGCGGACGAGGGCTTGGATGAAGGGCCAGCGAAGGGGCGGACGAGGGAGTCAGTGAAGGGCCCCTACACTATGGTGGACGAGGGCGCCTGTTAAGCAAATCCGGTGCGGTGGACCATGATGGTGGTCAAGGAGATCTGGAGCAGTGGACAAGTCAGTCACTGAAGCGGCTCCGGTGAAGTGGTGAGTTGGCAGTTGGGGGTTCCAAGGTAAAGAAGGTAGATCCGGCGGGGTGTGAGGTCCACCGCTGCGGCAGAGGACTAGATTCGGCGGCTTGCCGTTGTTGGGGGGAGGGGTCGGGGAGGGGAAGGGGAGGGGCTCTGGGGAAGAATGTTGGGGGCAAAGAGGGGAAAACAATGGAGTTACCAAAGCAGCCCTTTTCCGTTCATGTGGCAGGGGCAAAACAGGAATATCGCATGGCTAAACTTTCGGGCATGAGATATTTCGATGTGAGCGGGAAGTTTGAAAGCTTTTGGTGCCTGAAGTTATATTCTGCTCTTGTACGGCTGACTATAATATCATGGCCGAGAATTTGTTTGTTTTGCACGCAAACAAAGTGCAAGTTTTGAAAATCAATGTCTCCAACTCGAAATTTAGATTGTCCATTCAATTCAAGTTTGGATCATTGAGCTACTACAAGCAAATACCATCATACGGTCCAATTCAAATGAAATTCCAAATGTGTTTATCCTAAATATGATGACAAAAGCAAAAATGTGTATGTGTATGAATAAAGTGGATGATTATAAAGTTTGAACATGCCCGTATGTGTATATCTCTAGGTTTGATATATGAATTTGAAATCACGAAATCCAGGCTTAAAAAATGTACCTTCGTTTAAATGAAATACAAAAGCTAATGATGGGGTCGAATTCCAAAATTCCAATCTTAGGTTTGTAATTCTGGTACATCAAGGTATATCACGCATGTTCAAAAGTATCATTATCTCATAGTCCAAACCGTGAAACAAATTGATCAACCATGAGTGCACACACGATTGACCATGTATATCTCAATTACACTAAAGTCCCTCAAATATAGACACCTCACTCTTTATCTGAAGCCACCCCCTCGTCGCCCCCACCCACCCACCCACACACACACATAAGTTGTTCTCTCCCCCAAACACCAATACACGAGCACATTAACACCCCTCTCTCTTCTAAAGTCCGTACCCCAATATAGGTCTCTATCACTTTGTCTCTCGGGCATGCACACATCTCTTCCCCCACTCTCTAGGTCTCTCGGCATCTCTCTTTCCTAAGCACACGCACTATGTAAAGTGTATCTTTCCCATACACACAAAACGTCACCCCCAAACGTCTATCTCCCTAGTTATGTGGTTCTCGCACACTCACCTCACACACCACCCCCACTGCAAACAATCACACTTTGTCTCCTTGTTCACCACTCTCCTCTTTCTATCTCTCCCACATGCAGACCCGCCCCAACTCCTTCCATGTATACATATATGTCGTGACTCTTTCCATAGCTCCCTAATGTATTATCGTTCTCGATCTCGCACATTGTTCTCTACACCATCTATTCTAGATCTCTCATGAAGTCCCTATCACACACACACGATGACTCGCTTCCCTTGCGTCTTTGTACATAGGCCAATTTTGAACAACATCAACGTTGTTTCCCTATCTATATGCCATTTATGGACACAAACGACCCTCTCTCGCCCCCTCTCTTCCTCTATCTCTCCGTCGCTAGCTCTCTCTCCCTCTCAAGCTCTCACACCCCTCTCCCACACACACTCGATGTCTCTTCCAAATAGTCTGCTCCCCCCACACCCATGCTATCCCACTACTACACATGTCACACAATTCTCCCTTCCCTTATACTAGGTTTACATCATTAGTGGTCTCTCTACTCCACATACACACACTCCCTCTCTCACACAAATGCACGCACAAACATACATGACATGCACAAACACCCATTTATCTGGTTCCTCATCTCTCCCCATGTCCGCATGTGTATCTCACACACTCACTCTCTAATTATGTATATGTGTCTCCATGTTACACAAAACAAAGCCCGATGCACATGTCTCTCTCTATCCTCCACACACATAGACACAAAGAATCTGTTATCATTGCCTCAGTCTCTAGACATATCACACACACACACATTCTCTCTCTCTCTCTCTCTCTCTCTCCCTCTCCCTCTCTCTCTCTCTCGCAAACACGCTCAACAAGGGTTTCCCCATGAATAACTTACCGTCTATTCATCAACAGTTGTGGTAGTACAGCGAACACGAGACGTGGAAAAGAATAAATCTACACGTGCTTAGACCACCTAGTATGACTACTAGGACTAGAGCAAGCCAAAAATCTCGCCACCGTCACCCCCTATCGGCGATGGGAAAACCTTTGTTTTACACAGTTGAGAAGTCATTATGCTAAGGCCCCACATGCTGAGGCGTTGAATAGAATGTAGATGCTAGTTTACGGAAACAAGTAACGATAATATGTTTGTATCTCCATACTTATATTTCTTCTCTTATAAAAAACCGAGTTGGTGATGATGGTACGCGTGCCATCTTGCAATATAGACTGTCCGATCTATATCTGACGGATGGAAATTAAACTAAAAGATACCCGCACCCCTCTCCACATTTGCAGACAAGGCCTTCCCTCGTTCATCCTTATCTCCAACAACCTCATTGTTGAGCAATTAAGAAAGAAATCCTTTGGAACAAACTAGCCTGGTGGCCGCTGCCGGCGTTGTCAATCCCCATGCCTCTGCTCAGTCCGACCACCAATCACCACCACGCCCCACTTCTCTTCACCTTATCTCCTATTTCTCGAGATATCATTAGTTTTTACACATGGGATTACTCCCGCATGGGTCAATCACAACAAGTGTTTTATAAAAAATGCATCTTGATGTTCCGTGCAATGCACGGATCTTGCTAGTACTCCTACAGAAGACTAAGTTGGTGATGATGGTGTTTCTGCCATCCGTCATTTCTGGCCATTAGATCTACATCTAACGACTGTGAGGTAAGTTGTTGCCTTTTCTCACCAACATCCCAGTTGTCTACCGATTTGCAGAAAAACCCATAATTAGTATCTTAAAACCAACCACATCCCTCCCTGACCTCACCAAAACAGCCCAAGGAATATATTCTAATTGAAACATAATATATCTCTAGTGATATATGTATATCAAAATTAGAGTGTTTTGTATCAAGTTTGTGAATAAGTATTATTCTAATTATGATTCGTTGCAACGCACATGAAAATTGCTAGTATTTCCAACCATGCAATTTTTTTCCTAGTATTCGATAGTTTCGAGTTTTCCATCAAGATATTAGTCACTCATGGTTGATATTTACTTTCAATCATGTACACATGTGCACTATGTAACTAGCCTTGCTTATTGGCTTCCAAAGCTTAACTTTCACTCCTACTTACAATATGTAGAGTATTTAACAAAAAACTACCACTTTCAACCAGCCCTAGGAAGAATCTGTTGTACAAAAAATAGCAAAAACATACTCAAAATTTCTTAATCCACACCAAAAACTACTACCTAGTACTCCCTCCGTCCCACAATGTAAGACATTTTTGCAAGCTAGTTTAGCTTGCAAAAACATCTTATATTATGGGACAGAGGGAGTACTGATTAGGTTCGTTTAAACCCATTTATGACAGGGTTGGCCCACACGTCCGTGCTGATGAGGCAGCTTAAACCAACACATTTTGTTTGACCGTTGACACGAGGGACCCACATCTGACCTTCTATCCTGTTATTCCCCCTCAAATCATTATTTTTCCTGAACAATACTTCACACAGTATTGATGCGTGTTCTCGGTGGCGCCGGTGATGGGCGAGTTGGCCGCCGCTCCGCCGGACGGGCCGGACGCCGCGCTGGCCTCCCCACGGGTTGGCAGGCTGGCCCGAGCGTGACTCACGAGCGAGCAAGCCGCCTCGCTGGCCTTCACTCGAGCCAGATGGCCAGCCTTAGCGCGGCACGCGCACGAGCAAGCCGCCGCGCAGCCGTGCCAATCTAGCTAGGAAACCTTGCAGACAAGCAGTTGGACGGAGCTATCTTGGCTAGCTAGTGGCCATGAGCGCCGGACGGAGCTGGCATCCGGGCTACCGCAAGATGGGATCCACACCGTCGGTGGTTTTGACATATCCTTCTGCAGGCGGCATTAGCTGCATCCCATGGCCGAGGATGACTAGGTGGACGGGCCGGAGGTAGGAGGTCACCAGGGGATTTTTGTGCAGACTGACATGTAGGTCCCACAAGTCATAACGCCCGGTCGAATAGAAGGCGTTGACTTAATGGGCGACATGGGCCCTGTTTGGATACTGTAAGTCAGAGGTTAGAGTTAGATTCTAACCCTGAACTAACTCTAACCAAAGTGGTGTTTGGATGGCAGGGTTAGATTGACAACAAATGTACCCAAACAGGGCCATGGGTTGAAACGTGCCTAAAACGACACTTTGTAGAGTAGTCGTTTCTTGGTAGGGCTCGCTGGTAAGAGCATGTACAATGGTTGATAAGGTAGTCTTATCTTAAGTCTGCCAACTATGCAAGTGGTAGTAGTTTCTTGGCATTATTAGTGGTTTCTTGCATTATTAGGGGTTTCTTGTAAGGAACAATGTACTACTAGCGACAAAAGGCGATTCTAGGTTGCGTTGTACTCCAACGAGTACTACTAGTGGTCGCGGGAGTGTGTAACTCGTTTTGTGGGTTTGATCCCGGCCGAACGCACGGCGACCTTTTTTTAAATAGTAACTTTGCTGCGAGCCAATATTTTACACGGGTAGTTTGAGTTTTGAAGTCAAACGGATGTGCGGCACCACAATCTTGGTGCACTGGATAGCCTAGCCATGTGAACGGGCTTTCCTTCCTAGCATCTCGTGCCTCGCATGCTCGCCCTAGCCGCACCTCGCTTGCAGCTTCATCATCAGCTAGTAGCATATTTAAACTAGCGCCTCCCAGTTAAGCACGAGGAGCCAGAAAAGCCTGGCGGGGCATTGGCAACTGTGCAATATGGCTCTGTACGTAAAGTGCTCTACTACTACTCTGTAGCTTGTGGCGTTGCACGCATGGACTTCACTCCATTATCAGCTCTACTATAAAAGAAATTCCTCTTGACGTGTTTTTTTCTGAAACGGAGAGCAGCTGAATAGAGCACCGAGAGTACCCACTAGGCCACTACGCAGGTGTACTTTCCCTGCATTGATAGTACATCGATTGTTCTAGAGAACACTAGTACCCTCCACTTCCAACTGTAGCTCCTTGGCCCTGAGATTCAAGAGTTCAAAACTGGTGCACTATACTAGACTAGACTAGAAGTACAGTACATCGCACTACTAGTTGAGAAAGTAGTACTAGTTCTGCTACAGTACGAGTACGTACTCCCGCGTCACATAATGTAAGACGTTTTTTGACACTAGTTGGCGTGTACAAAAAATAGCAAAAACATACCCAAAATTTCTTAATCCATGCCAAAAACTACTACATAGTGCCAAAAATTTCTTACTAGTGCTATTATTTACAGTATAATGCAATCCAATAACGTCCCATAATGCTAGTACTAGTAGTAAATAATAGCCTCACCCCTTTGCTACTAGCCACAGTGGTAGTAACTTCAGCAGTAACATCGAGTCCAACTCAGCAAATTTGCTTATGTGCCAGTGAGTTAATGAGGAGAGAGGTAGTTATAGTAACTTAGCTAGTTACTGTAACATCACATGTCCCAATGCAATATGAGTCTATAACCTAATAAATGAAGCTTTGCATGTTACCACACTTATGTTACTACCTACTATGAAGGTAGTAACATAGTCTAGGGATATGTGTATGTTACTCACCATTGTGGCTAGAACGATCTACAGTTGGAAGAGACGAGGCCCTGCGGTTACTATGCTCTTATCTCCTCCTTGCTAGTTCCCCTCCCCGCAAAGAAAAGGCAGTTCGTCACTGCTCCCATGGATTCGCCATGCGGTTCTCCTCCTCGTTGGGGCTGGGAGACCTTAGACGACGATCCTCTGGGAGAAATCGCACGCCGCTCCGACGTCCTCACTGCTGCAAGACTCGGTGCTTCCTGCACCAACATTTTCAAGACGGTGCTTAAACATGCTTGGCAAAAGGCCATGCTTGTTGGTCTTCCATGCGTCCTCAAGGAGGAGGTTCTTCTATGGGACAATCATTCGAACAGTCCACCGCTCCCTGACCATGGTTGCACGTTGACTCCGCTAGAGTTGCCGACGTTGATAGGTACTCGGATTTTGTCCGATGAGCAGGTCAGTAATGGAGTTTGATCATGTATTACTTAGTTATTCCATTTCCATCTCATAATTTCTCCGTTGCCCACTGTCTTATATATAGGTCTGGGTCGACGCCAACAAAGATTGGCTTGCATACCTCCAGCGGGATACCACCATCATTTTGCACAACATCCACAACAGTGCGGCCGTTCTGGTAGACCCCGTCTCCACCATTGGGATCAGCCTTCCGGACTGGCTGGGCTTGAATACTATGATGATGCCTATAAGAGATTGAAGAAGATAACAATTGCGGACCCGCCATCAAAGTGATGTGGCTACGATGATTACTATCTCATCGCAGTGTTCGACCTAAGGATTGCCATCAATGCAAGAGGCGGTAACAACAGAGGCTGGCGCATGTTGGCGGCGGCAGATTTGTACCCCTACATGTTCGAAGATGCCGTGCGCCATCTAGACCGCATCTTCGTGGTAACAAGCCAGGGGACTTGTTTCATCCGGTTGCCATCCTACAGTACGGGAGATTACAAACGGAATGCACAAACCATCATTAGCATCCCTAACGGTACTCCATTATTTTGCAGGGACTAGTCATCCCCCGATCAAAATAAGATCGCTGATCCTGGATATGCATTTGCATCCGTGATTCGGTCTAACCTGGAACCTTGTAGCTGAATTTGGCATATTGGGATCAACTATCTTAGCAGTCGTTACCCATGGTACCACAGATGTGCAACATGGTCACACAATCTACCACGATCGGACCGTCACCATCTACCCAAGTATTCTATTTTAACCCTCTCGCCTTCTCTTTCATTGTTGTACTAGTACTAGTAAGTACTAGTAGGAGTACTTTTTACCTTGGAGGATGCGTATAGCTAGCTAGGCCCTTGAAGACTTGAACCGACTAGCTGCCACCATTTTTGTTTTTCCATGTCTTACTATCTCATCCATGTAGCCAAGAGTGGCTATATATAATAAGCCGGTTATTTTACTTCCTCTATACCGGAGTAGTACTATTTGCTGCACAGTATTACTGACCGCCATATTTGAGCACAACATTATTATGCTTGGACCTTGACTATGTATGTCACCATGTGTCCAGATCTGAGATGCCGCATGTACCATATGAACGGCGCCGAGTTCGACCCCCGTGATGCTACGTTGGTGCCGAGGAACACTCTTGGAGAGTACTCGCTTTTCATTGGGGACAGCTACCCCATTGTGAAGTGGATGCCACCTTCCGTGCACGACACGGAAGGCCTGCTGTTCATGAAGCATGGTTGTGTCTTCAGTGTGCACAACCGAATGAACGACATGCTGGGACACGCTATCCCTGATTTATGCCGCTTCAGCTTGGATGAGTCTCCATCGTGTGGAACCGGACTAGAAAGCTGTGACAATGATTTCCGTTGCCCACTACTATGGATCATGCCATCCATGAAGAACACCTGGGACTGGAACCTGGAGGAGGACATGTATCCCATCTATAACGTGTAAGTGGAGTATGGTAATTTGTGAACGGTAGCGCTGTGAATATATGTAGACTAGTCATGTAAAAATTTATCGCATGAATTGGAGATGAACTTGTGTGGCATACTGGCATTTGTCCTTTAGAATTTATTACTAGTAAATGTTATGTGTACGTGCAACTTGTGTGGTTGTTGTGCGGGCTCCAACATGCTCTTTGAGAAAAAAAAGGTGGCACAACTTTGGATATACATGACATGGCGGCATCATACAGTAGCATCGTTCCCTTTAGTTGTACCAGTATAGTCCTACTAGGACGACAACTCCTATAAAACCTTGCGCTTGGCTCTTTGCCTCTTAGGGAGGTTCAACAGTTCGTACTCGTGTGAACCTTGCATTTGGCTCTTCACCTCTTCGGAAGGTCCAACAATGATGATACGACAGTACAATATGCTTCTAGCAATCTGACACCGATTGAACTACTGCACGTCCACCGTGAGGGCGAGGGCGAGGGAGAGGGAGAGGGAGTTGTAGTCAAAACCCTCTCCTCGTCTTGTGAACCACTGCGCACGTGGGCGAGGGAGAGGCGTAGTAAGCAAGCTTCTCCTCATTTGGCGAGTTGACGGGACACATCAAAGCAATACTAGTACTAGTCCATTCTGCGTCCTTCCCGGTTAATATGGCTTAACCTAAAACAATAAAAATACACTGGCGGTCAACGTATGTAACAATATGCTCTTTACGGTCACTATATATAGTTTTGCGGTGATTATACAATCACTAGCCCATCGTACAACACCGTATTGCACTCTACTGACCGGCCACATAGTCCATGTGGCACTTTGTTGACTGGTTAAATTGTCACCTGGTTTCTGGGTCCCACCTGTCAGTTGGCAGAGCAAAGAAATCAGTTAAACAAAACTTTACGCAGGCGCACATGAGTCCAACCCTTGCATGTGAACCATCGTGGTTGTGTATGTGAGTGCATGCACGTGTACTCCCTCTGTCTTCCAACAAAGAGTGTACATCGGCTAAAAAACAAAGTGTGTAGTACATCTACACTTCCAACGCATTTAGCCTTTAATCTAAATCGATATTGATTAACTAATGCACCAACTTGTGCTCTAGGTATAGGCTACATGTCTATTCTTAATTACGGCATGCAACGACCTTCATTTAATCTTCTTCTCTCAATGGTCGCAAGCACACATAAGTATGCTACTTTTGGACGTTAATTATGCCCTGATCAATGTGTAAATCTCTAAATGTACAGTCTTTCATGGACGTAGGGAGTAGGTTAAGCACTTGAGCGTGAGCGTGTGTGTTGCGTCGTGTGCTATGTGCCGCATGGGTGCATGAGTGTTGCGTGCGTCCATGTGTACGTGTGAGTGTTGCATGTTGCATGCATGCATGCATGGGGCTTACTCCCTCCCATTGACATGTTCATATTTCAAGCTTCCTCTGTTCCCTCCACATGGTGATACTCCTTATGTTCCCAAATACGGAGTAAAAGCCTCCCTCTGTTCCCAAATACAGAGTATTTGTCTTTCTATATATTTCAACAAGTGACTACGTCTGGAGCCAAATGAGTGAAGTGAGCGTAGAGGCATAGGAAAGGGTTATGCCTGTTTTTGAAATATACAATTGGCCATGAGGCATGAGCCATCTTTCCTTTTCAAAAAAATCCTAGAGGCCTAGGGATACTGTAGAAAGGAAGTGTTCACGATCCGTTATTCCCCATCTCGGTCAGGAGAACTATTCAACTAGTCTTCGCGATGAAGTGACAATACACGCTGCAGCAGATGGGACACTTAATTAATAAGCTGAACCAACATGTTGGTGTTACTAAATCAGCCTTACCCAGTACTGCCATCATGTTTGCCAGTAGAGCACGCTTCCAAAAATACGCCTACGCACCTCTGTCCTCCATTAACTGACATATGGGCCCTCTTGTGGTAGACCCACATGTCATCGGTGTAACTATTTACACTCCGAAGGACGGTATATCCCTGTAGTAGTACTAGTAGAATTGAGATTTGATGCACTTTCTTCCCCGTCTTTCAACTCTTCTTCCTCCTCTCTTCTTCTTCCTCCTATCTTCCCCATCGTCGTCCGCACACCATTTCCCCCCGCTCACTGCTCGCCCGCCTGCGCCATCTTCCTTGGTAGCTCGCGCGTACCATATCCCCCTACTCACTGCTCAACCACACGAAGAGAAGCTTCTTCGCTCGCCCGCCCAAATCCACTTCCCCGCTAGCTCGCAGGCACCGAAAACCCCAATGGCAGAACCGACTGACACACAGAGCCGTAATTGGAATTCCCTTCCCGATGTTCTCTTGGAGCATATCTGTAATCATATGGACCTACTCATCACCGTCCGTCTGGCCACATGCTCGGTGTCTTTGTACCATCTAATCGTCTGCAACCGGCCGACTCTTTTCAAGACACCCTGCTTGCTGATGCCCGATCCTCGCAGGTGGCCCAGACACCAACTTGATGATCCTACGAAGGTTGTCGTGGTGCCCCTCGACATGCTACCACTACCCGTTCACCTGTCCTTCATGCGCGACCACTACTGGGCGGGCATGAAGGCCAACTGGATCGTCCTCATCCACCAATCCGGTAGTCCGTGGCGTCTCATGGATATCTACACCGAGCGAGAGATCATCCTTCCATTGTTGGATACCGCCGCCATCGAGCCTCGCGGCTCGCTGGACACTCCTGCCTACTACGCACGAGACGCGTCACGCTTTTGGCTCGACCTCTGTTTGCTGAAAGTTGTAATCTACGAAGTGCCCACACCATCAGAAGACTACATGGATTACAAGCTCATTGCCTTGTTCAACATGGGATTAGTCTATTTGGAATCCGGTCGCCATACATGGTTATGGCTCATCGTCAATCTTGTTGAGGCAACATTTCTGTCTGATGCTATAGTGCATGATGGCATCGTTTACGCGGCCGACGCACAGATTGGCTGCCTATACTGGTGGAATCTATCGTTGTGTAATTGTTCTATCTCATCTCATCTTTACGTTATGAATATGACTGCCTATTCATTGTTACAAATTTAGAATAGATAGTATGTCTATAACCACATCATTGCTATATGTTCCTCTCATTTCCTAGATTTTTATGACCACACATGTTATTGTTAGAGTTGATATGAGAACAATTGCGGCATCTAATGATTGTTAGAATAGATATTATGAGCATAACATCATGATTGCTATATGTTACTCTCATTTCCAAGATTTTTATAACAACGCTTGTTATTGATTAGAGTTGATATGGGAACAGTAGTAGTAAGTGCTATGGTAGAATATGAGTAGGCTCTGTCATAGCTGTTTTCCTCTCATTGTTACATGATGTTTGAACCATGACATATTGCTAGAATATGAAAGCCATTGGCTTATTTTTTTAACTTGGGGTATGATTATGACCACGGCATTGCAATTCTCTGTCTATGATATGTGTCACCGTTATAATAATCTCAATTCCACACATACTCTGAACATGATTGTTTATTTTTGTCCTTTTGGTCTCCAATTTGAATTGTTGCAGCAGACGCAAATGCGCTGGCCTTCATGATTCCAGGACCTGGAATCATACCAGCCGATGGGTGGTGGTTTATCGCTTGTTCAGCTGACGGCGGTCATTTGATGCTCATTCACACGTACCAAATTGACCAAACCATTACATCAAACCACATGCAGTACAATGCCTGGGGCGTTCGTTCCATTGGGCCAGGCGTATTCAACTGGAGGCGGGTTTACAGCCTTGGCAACCACTCCATGTTCTTCGGGCTCAATTATCCGATCATCCAACCAATCATCGATCATATCGCTGGCGATGATTACCGTGCTATGCAACTTCCATTCGCCAGGGGGGACTGTGTTTACACATCATACCATGGGTTTCATGAATCACCATCTCCAGAGATTCATCAACACAACTTGTTGCCAGATAATCTTTAGTGTGTGAAAGGCATCAAGCTTCCATGCGATGGATGGCTTTTGCAAACCTGACATGCGGCGATGTGGTTCATGCCAACAGCAAATATGCACAACTTGATTTGTACTGATATATAGACTGAGCCATGTATTCTGCTGCTGTAGCACGACCCTCTTTTGTTGGATATTATGTACTGTTGTTAGTTTGAAGCACTCCTCTGGTAAAATGTGACACTAAATACGACTAGTAAGTAGTACAGTAGCAGTACTAGTATATGTCGGTCAAATTATTCATCATGTCCACACATTGAATTGGCGTGACAACACGCTACGCGTGAGGTGACACAAGAATCCAGCGGCGTGTTCGGGTATTCTGGACTTCAGATTTGGAGTACCACTTATTTGTCGAAATCTTTCATCATTCATTTAAAATAGTCGATTGATCATACATTGAGTACCATATAACTGGAATTAACCGACGCAAGTCGAAGAAGGATTTGTCGGTGCTGTCGGATGGCGTCAAGTTCGATCCCACGGATCAAGAGCTGATCGAGCACTTTGAGGCCAAAGTGAGTGATGACAGTGCGAGATCTCACCCTCTCATAGATTGGTTCATACCAACCATCGACAATGAGCACGGCATATGCTACACCCATCCTGAGAAACTTCCAGGTAAGACATCGATCGGCCTTCTACTTGCACAAACATATTCCTTTGTTTATAGCTCTATTTTTCTTTTTAGACGTAGACATGGTGAAGCAATTACAATTTGATAGTTAATAAAAAGTGAAACAAGTGACTGCAACATGCCAAAGATGTTATGAAAATGCCAATTACGTACACTAAAACCTGTATTCGACAATACTATAGGTATCACATTGAGTGGCCTAAGCAAGCGTTTCTTCTAGCGCAATTCCAGGGCGTCAAAAGGGGCACATGGACGCGTCGCAAGATACAGTCGGAGTGCGGCATGCATGCGATGTGGCACAATACCGGCAATACCTTGGCGGTGATGGTCAACGGCCGGCAGACGGGCAACAAAAAGGTTCTGGTGCTGCACACCAACAAGAACTTTGACCAGCAGAGGACCAACTGGGTGATGCACCAGTACCACCTCGGGGACCTGGAGCAAGAGAAGGAGCGGGAGCTGGTCCTCTGCAAGATTTTCTTCCAGACGAACATTAGGGCCAGGAGTAAAAAGATTATAAGTTACTCCCTCTATCCCATAATGTAAGACGGTTTTTGACACTATGCTAGTGCCAAAAAATGTCCTATATTATGGGACGGAGGGAGTAGTTTGGTATTGGAACTTGTACTACCTTGTCGTCCGCGAGTTGGTATTGTTGTTAACGATCTTTTGGTATGAACTTGGCATTTGCTTCCAACCATCATGCCGAGGGTCGACGTGGATATAAAGCTGAATCATTTGTTTTGAAATGAATTTTCAGGCACCTGATTTTTATTTGATGGGTAGCATAAGCACCTGCCGTTCAAATTCCCAGTTCTGCAATTTGTTTGAAACAAATGCATTCACTTATTATCACGATGAAAAAAATTATCCCTGCTGCATCCCAGTTATCAGTCTGTACTTGCAGAATTCTCTCATTTATTGAGCACTATATTGTTTTTTCAGGTCAAGCAAGTTTCAACTGGGTCGTAAACTGCCTAGGCTTGGTTTTGCTTTTAACAGGCCCAGCCCATGACAACAACGGGGCACAAAGATCCAGAAGGTATCTACTGGCCTCTGGCCCGCCAGCGTTAGTTATATTTTGTCTTACAACATCCGCAGATAGTTTTTTTTACTGAATCAAACACATAGCCCAGTTCTATTTTCCTCTTGAAACGCACGTCCTACATCCGTTTTCTAATCTCTACCTATAGTTTTACTAGTTCATATACACGTATCATTATATCGAAAATACATAAAATTCCCTTTTCATATTTATATCCTTATTTTTGTTGTTGTTTCCCTCCCAACGCTGGTTTTTTTACCACTAGTTTTCCCTTAAACCAACTCAATTGTCCCACGTCTTATTTGCTTACAAAAACAAAATGATTTTTTGGGCAAATCAATAAGTTCTTAAAAAAATGTTTATCATTTCGGCCAACACCATTGTCAACCTATGTAGTCAATAAACGAGAGAATTGCACAAGGAGCGTCTGGCAACTGGGACCAAGCAGCTCGAGCAATATTTGCGCTTTTGAGGTGTGAGCACTGTAGAGTTTTTCTTGAGCGATGTTTAGCCCAGATATTAACTGAGGCGGTCTATGGCCCGTCTAGCCCAGGCCCGATATCCAGCCCAGATATTAATCTTTTTCTAGCTGAAAATGGCTAGCCTAGCTATACTTTTTTTAGGAATACCCAGGCAAGGTCAAATTGTTATTCTCCGCCCCGCTGGGCTGCAAATCTTTCCTAGGAGGGATGCATTAGGCTTAACAAGGAAATGTTCTTTAAGAAATAATAAATGGGATGTAATTATAAAAACTAGGCGGTAACTATAAAAAAATGCACCAAACACGTAATTACTTTATAAAATATTATTTTTGGATATTGAAAATTTTAATTTCATTAATTATTGCGCATGCAATGTTTCGTTGGATTTTCATGTAATATAAGTTTATATTGAAATTGTATTTAATCTGACTAAAAATTTCGGGATAAAAATATTTCGGATCCCATCAAAATGTGGGAAATTTTATTGAATCCTGTTTTGAACGGTTGGTTGAAATGGGCTGTACTTTTAACAAAATGTAAATGGGCTGTAGTAAATTCCATTAGAATTCAAAAATGGGTTGCACATTCTTAGAAATCTCAAATGGGCTATAAGTTTTGTGCCACACACTGGTGGCCTTACTAAGTTGACGCGTTCCCTAAAAAAAAGAGTTGACGCATATGCAAGGCTTTGTCAACTTATAGTCAACACACGGTTCTAGCAGCAGTGGCCGTTGGATGTCCATCCAACGGATGCCGTGCTTGTTCTTCGATCTTGGATATTCTAGCTTCACCCGCCCGAAAAATCATTCCTCCCCCTGACATCTGGGGTGCACCATTTCAGAAGCCGACCTGTGGGCCTACTAAGTTGACGCGTACCAAGGGCTTTGTCAACTTAGTCAATATAAATGATTCTAGCTGCAGTGAGTATACGATGTCCATCCAACGGCCGTCGTGCTTCTTCAACCTCTGGTATTCTTGCTCCAGCCGCCCAAAGCAGCACCGGTCGTGTCGCCTACTCCCGCCTCTCGTGGCCGGCTATGCTGCCCCGGAGGCCTCACCGCCCCCTACTACTCCCACCGCTGGCCCGGCCATCCCTCCACTCACCCACACCCCCTGTTATTCTACGGCGACGACATCCTCACACCACAGCCGAGCCAGTGAACCCACGTTCTCCTCTCCGCGTGGGCATCCACTGCCGCGTCTTCCCTGGCTCCCCGTCATCCCCTTCCTAGGCCTCATCGTCGTCCACCACCCTGGTGCTCTTGGTGCGGCGTGGTCAACATGGTCAAGGAACGACTTCCATCGGAAGAGTACTGTATGTTGATAGGCTGATAGCTGGGTCCAGGGCAGCCGCAAGGAATTGGCTCCTTATTACGCGCCAAAAAATTATTCCTCCACCTAACAGCGGGGACCCACCAGACGGGCCAGCATATTTCGCAAAAAAAACATTTCCCTCCTGACAGCTGGAACCCACCAGCTACATCTTCGCACACAAGGAAGTGCGTCCGGGCAAAAAAAACAATTTGCCGCCCTGACTGATGGGACCCACCAGCTACATCTTCACACGCAAGGAAGTGCCTGACAGTCGGGACCCACCTGGTCAAAGCATACATAGTATTGTCATTCTTGTCACGAACGTGTATGTTGGGGATATGACTACTGTGTTTAAACCGCCCAGGAGGGGCCGGATTACACTCACAAGTAGTCATATATATAGAAGCCCATGAAGACGTGGGCTATGGTGCTTTAACTATGAAGGCTTAGAGGCTCGGAGCCCAATGGCGGATTAGGGCCCATAGATATAAACCGCCATAAGGCGTGTGACTTGTGTTGTAAGATAAGGAATGGAAGAAACCGAGCCGGACACTTTTATGAGCCGGCCTCGGGATTCTGTAGACCGACCGGGCGTTAACCTGTGTATATATAGGGACGACCCGGCGGCGGTTCAGGGACAAGAAATAACAACTCGAGAACTAGGCAAAGCGTATTCGCTCCCTGGCTATCGACACCACATCAATTCCACCACAACTGGATCGTAGGCTTTTACCTTCACCGCAAGGGGCCAAACCAGTATAAACTCCCCGTGTCCTTTGTTCGGTTTAACCCCTCTAAGCTAACCCGATCGCGATAGCTCCATGACTAAGTCCTCACACTAGGACATCTGACGTGATAATTCCATGACAGTTGGCGCCCACCGTGGGGCTACCGCATGATGGTTTCAAGTTCTTAGAGGGCAAGTTCGAAGGGCTCAAGGGATACATAGTGGGCTGGATGACCAAGAGTTGTCGCGGCAAGCTCTACATCGACGGTGCAGGCTGGGGCCCCGACGCCGGCTCAATCGAGTACGGGTACCAGGTCCCCTTCGGAGGAATTCACGTCTTCATTGGCAAGATCGGTGAACCGGGCCCTGAGCCAGACATCTGCACCGATCTCATCGAGACGGCTCAGCGTGCGAGCCCTGCCCAGGTTCAGCCCGCCATGAAGCGTGCGTTCGTAGGATTCATCCATGGTGCCGGATCTGAACCGACATCCGATGGTGAGACAGCCGTCTATTCCGATGGTGAGTCGTCCATCGGCGAGACCGAATCTTTGTATCAAGTGCAGGATGGCCTGTTTGGGGGTTGTTCCAACGGCGACAATATTTGGACCCCCTCGAACCGCCAAACCGGGTTGCAATCTTCATGGCTGACACACAGCTCACCCCGCAATCTTCAACAGCAGCGGCGATGATTTCCGGATCAGCGGCCGGGGCAGGAGGCCCTGCGCGCCCGCTGGTTCAAGTCTTGTCTGGGTTATTCAATGCTTTAGCAACATTGTTGACCTGAGTTTCTAGATAATCAGGATGAGCATAATGCAGAAGTCAGAAAGTTGCGAGATCAGATAGCTCAGGCTAAGGAGGACATGGCTGCTGAGGAGACCAAGATGGCTGAGGAGCGGATCGCTTTGGATGCTCAGGCTCAGCGGGTTCATGTGGAGTCTTACCGGCTTATGCTGGACCAGAACGCTTCAAACGAGGTGATGAGGAGGAGGCACCAGTCTCGGCTGCCACCGGTTTATGAAGCAAGGAATCTATTTAATACACCAGGAGCGGGCACCACTAACCCGCCCGTGGTGAACCGGGTTGAAGCACCCTGGACAGGAGCGCCGGATCAGCCGGGCATGATGGGCCTGCCTCAGCAGAACCGTGATCCGCCACAATACGTGCCAACACCACTGGGTCACTTTCCTACCCTTTGGATAATATGATTGTTGCGGCGTCAAGATTGGCTGCTATTCCAATGGAAGGTGACTCCCCCGCGGCGATTGAGACACGACGGGCTAGAGATCTAATCCAGACAACAATGGTTCAGCAACAGGCTTATTCATATAGTCGGGACATGATTCACTCTACCCCTCGTCCAAGCCGGAGTTACAGTAGGCATGTTGAAGAGCCAGCTGTGTCAAGCAGTGGACGGAATCATAATCCGCCATGGAGGCCTAACCCGGTAGGGGGAAGGAATGAAACACAATATTTAGTGGACCAAGGACGAGCGCGCCGCGGCACCGGATTGACTGCGCAGGGTGTAGAACGTCAGCTTACGCCGGTTCGTGCAACTACTACAGTGGAGCCAGGAGTTGCTTTTACCACTTTGGGGGTGCCATGTCTCACACCGGCCCTACATAATGTACGTTTACCCAAGGATTTCAAGGGTCCTCGGAAGGTTCCCAATTACACTGCTGACTTGCACCCCGAGTCATGGGTAGAAAGCTATGAGATGGAAATGGAGATGCTGGATGTGGATGGAGCGGCATGTGCTAAGTTCTTCACTATGAATCTAGAAGGAACAACTCGCACTTGGCTAAAGAGTTTACCACCTAATTCAATCGGGTCATGGGATGAGTTGAAGAGCCGGTTATCAACAACTTCAAATATACTTGCAAACAAACAATGTCAATTGTTGATGTGGACGCTTGTGTTCAAGGAGAGGGTGAATCGACTACCCACTGGGTACGCCGGGTTTCTGAGATCTTACATTCATCTGACCGCATCAATGCAGATTCGACAATCATAACATTGGAGGGCAATTGCAAGTTCAAGCCTTTGAAGTTTAAGTTGGGGCGGCTCAAGCGTCACTGCAATGATATGGGGACACTCATGGGGGCTCTGGTTAAGTATGCTGACTCTGATAGTACCAAGGATCCCGAGTCTGACAAGGAAAAGCCGGGGAAGGGAAAGAAGAGCGGCAACACCAAGGGACAACAGCCTAATCCGGCGGGCAACAGCAACAATGGTAAACGCAAAGCGGACAATTTAGATTTTGTGGCTAACACCAATGTGCAGGGCAATAGTCAACATCGTAGGGGTAAACCGACCCAGTGCGGTGGCGGTATGAATCTGGAGCATTTGTTGAACCAACCTTGCCCAAAGCACGGGACAAAGGAGGTTCCAGCCACGCACCTCTGGAAGGACAGTCTCATTATGCGAGAGTTCAAAAATTCCGATCTTTTCCAGTATGATCACGGTCCATCTGGCGGTTCAGGTCCCGGATCTAATGGGCCGGGTTACGGTGGAGGCGGTTCAAGCTCAGGTTTCCAGAATAATCAGGGTAGTCAAAACAACCATGGTGGTTACAATCAATAGAATAATCAGGGGAACCAGCAGCAGTCGGGTTATCAGAGTCACCCGAAGCAATTGAATAGTGGGTAGTATCATGTTTTCACCACTAGCTTGTGCAAGCACGACCAGAAGCTTCACAAGAGGGCAGTAAATGCTGTTGAACCGGTAGTGCCACGTTACTTACATTGGTCCGAACAGCCCATTGTGTGGAGCAGAGAGGATCATCCACCCCGGGTTGACAATCCGGATCATCTGGCTTTGGTGGTGGCGCCTCAGGTTGGAGGTTATAAGTTTACCAAGGTGCTCATGGATGGAGGGAGCAATATCAATATTCTGTATTATGAAACCTTCCGGCGCATGGGATTGACAGACAAAATTCTTAAACCGTCAAACACTATTTTCCACGGCGTGGTACCAGGTAAATCGGCGTACCCAGTTGGTAAGATAAATCTGGAGGTGGTATTTGGAGATGACCGTGATTCCAGGTCAGAAACCTTAACCTTTGAGGTGGTGAAAATCCAGAGCCCATATCACGCCCTGTTTGGACGGCCGGCTTATGTAAGGTTCATGGCAAGGCCTTGTTATGTTTATCTACAGCTCAAAATGCCGGGTCATAAGGGGACCATTACAGTACGTGGGAGCCGTAAGATCGCTTTGGATTGCGAAGAGGGTGATGCGGCTTATGCTGAGTCGGTTTGTGCGACAGAAGAGTTGAAGTTCTACAAGGACAATGTTGATCCGGCAGATATGACTCCTCTGAAGAAGCCCACCACAGAGCATGACCCAACCCTGAAGTTTAAACCGGCTGATGAGACTAAACTGGTTGATTTTGTTCCTGGCGATTCATCGAAACAGTTTAGTATCAACACTAATCTGGATTCGAAATAGGAAAGCACGCTCATCAAGTTCATCCATGAGAACTGGGACATCTTTGCATGGAAGCCTTCTGACATGCCAGGTGTGCCGAGGGAACTCGCTGAGCACAATCTCCATATTGATCCCAAGTTTAAACCAATCAAGCAGTTTCTTCGTTGCTTGAACGAAGAAAGGCACAAGGCCATTGGTGAAGAGGTAGCCCGACTGTTAGCTGCTGGGTTTATCATTGAGGTTTTTCATCCAGAATGGCTGGCCAATCTGGTTCTAGTGCTTAAGAAGAATGGCACCTGACGCATGTGTGTGGATTACACGAACTTGAACAAAGCTTGTCCGGCCGATCCTTTTGCTCTCCCCCGTATTGATCAGATCATTGATGCTACGGCGGGTTGTGAGCATTTGAGTTTCTTGGATGCTTATTCTGGTTATCGTCAGATCAAGATGGCAGTTAAGGACCAGGAGAAAACAACTTTCATCACTCCCTTTGGAGCCTTCTGCTATGTATCTATGCCTTTTGGGCTCAAGAGTGCCCAGGCGACTTATCAGCGCTGTGTGCAGAATTGTCTTCATACACAAATCGGGCACAATGTTCATGCTTATGTGGACGATATTGTGGTAAAGTCCAGGAAGAAGGAGATATTGATTGACGACTTAACGGAGACCTTTGACAATCTTCGGGTTTATAAGATGTTGCTCAATCCGACCAAGTGCGTCTTCGGTGTTCCGGCAGGCAAGCTCTTAGGTTTCGTGGTGTCTAACAGGGGCATTGAGGCTAATCCGGAAAAGATCAAGGCTATTACATCTCTGGCTAAACCGGCGTGTATCAATGATGTTCATCGTCTGGCTGGTCGAATTGCAGCCCTATGCCGGTTTATCAGTCGTTTGGGAGAGAAGGCAATCCCTCTATATCAGATGTTGAAGAAAACAGACACTTTTGTCTGGAGTAACGCTGCTGATGCGGTGTTCGAGGACTTGAAGAAGCAGTTGGCTGAACCGCTAGTCCTTGCCGCTCCGGTTAATAATGAGCCGCTATTATTGTACGTGGCTGCTAATGCCCGGGCTGTCAGCGTGGCTATTGTGGTCGAGCGCAAAGAGGCTGGGAAGGAATATCCGGTTCAAAGGCCGGTTTACTATATCAGAGAAGTGCTCACCGAGTCAAAGCAAAGATATCCGCATTGGCAGAATCAGGTGTATGGGGTTTTTATGGCGAGTCGGAAGCTTAAGCAGTACTTTCAGGGCCACCCCATCACCGTGGTCAGTACTGCTCCTTTGGGCGATATAATTCAGAACAGGGAGGCAACTTGCCGGGTTGCAAAGTGGGCTATCGAGCTTGGACCGCACGGCTTGAAGTACATGCCTCGGACATCTATCAAATCTCAAGCGCTCGTGGACTTCATCAATGACTGGACAGAGTTGCAGGCACCACAAACCGGATAACAAATACTGGACTATCCACTTCGATGGGTCCAAGCAATTGGAGGGCTCGGGGGCTAGAGTTGTCCTTACTTCCCCTCGAGGTGATAAAATTCATTATGTCTCTGCTTAATGTTTCCTTGTACTAACAATGCAGCTGAGTACGAGGCCTTGCTCCACAATCTTCGCGTGGCTAAGGAAATGAACTTAAGCCGGGTACGATGCTTTGGAGACTCTGATCTGGTGGCTCAGCAAGTTTCTGGTACTTGGGATTCTAAGGATCCACTCATGGCAGCTTACAAACGAGAGGTGGATATTGTGGCTGGTCACTTCAAGGGTTATCATGTTGAGTACATTGATCAACACAAAAATGAAGCAACATATGCTTTAAGCCGGATGGGTTCTCAGCGTAAACCGGTGCCGCCCAATACCTTTCTGGATGTCCTGCATAACCCATTTGTTAAGTTGCCTACAGATGAGGACTTGGCTATTTCTGATCCGGAGGCACAGTTGGTGGCTGCTTACATATTATTGCGGATTGGATAGTTCCATATTTGGCGTATATGAACCGGGGCGAGTTACCAGAAGATGAAGTTCTGGCCAGACAGATAGTCCGGCGATCAAAGTCCATGGTTATTCACAATGGCGAGTTACATCACTACAGTGTCTCAGGTGTGTTCCAGCGCTGTGTTTCTCCTGAAGAAGGCCGTGAGATTTTGCGTGAGATCCAAGAAGGAGACTGTGGTCACCACGCAAGTTCAAAATCTTTGGTTGCTAAAGCCTTCCGTCATGGCTTCTATTGGCTGACGGCTCATGCTGATGCCGAGGACTTGGCAAAGCGATGTGACGCTTGTCAGAAGTTTTCATGCCGAGCTCATGTTCCGACTCAAGAGCTAAGGATGATTCCAATCACTTGGCTGTTTGCTACTTGGGGGCTCGATATGGTGGGACCTTTTAAGCGGTCCAAAGATAAGAAGACCCACCTTTTGGTGGCGGTTTATAAGTTCACTAAATGGGTTGAGGCGGAGCCAGTAAGCAAGTGTGATACAGCCACGGGGGTTCAATTCATAAAAAAGGTGATCTTCCGCTTCGGTTTTCCACACAGCATCATCACAGATAATGGCACGAACCTCTCCAAAGGTGAGATGGAGGACTTCTGTCAAACAGAGCACATCCGGCTTGATGTGTCATCAGTGGCCCAGCCCCAGTCGAATGGTCAAGCTGAGAGAGCTAATAAGGAAATCTTGAAGGGTATCAAGCCCCGGCTTATGGTTCCTTTGAAAAGGACGCCGGGTTGTTGGGTGGAGGAATTACCTTCTGTGTTATGGAGCATAAACACCACCCCCAATCGATCTACGGGATATACACCTTTCTTCATGGTTTATGGGGCAGAGGCGGTACTCCCAAGTGATATTCGTCATGACTCGCCCTGAGTTGCCAATTATGTTGAAGCAGACAACGAGCAAGCACATCAAGAAGCACTGGACTTGTTAGATGAAAAGCGGGACATGTTGTTGGCTCATTTGGCGGTTTATCAGCAAGACCTGCGGCCTTATCACAACCGCCGGGTTAAAACAAGAACCTTTCAAGAAGGCGACTTAGTGCTTCGGCTCATCCAGGATCAGACCGATATGCACAAGTTATCCCCACCTTGGGAAGGACCCTTTGTGGTCAGCAAGAATCTGCACAACGGATCATATTACCTCATCAATGTTCGAGAGCACGCAGACTCACGCAAATCTGAGGAGGAGACCCGGCGGCCGTGGAACATAGCTCTCCTTCGGCCTTACTAAACTTGAGCCATAGGCTCCTGTTATGTACATAGATTGACAATGTATATATTATGATCAATATAATAAACCAGCATCCTTGCTAAACGCAGGGCCTCTGCCGTTTTTTCCAATATTTCTTGGTTACATGGGGGCTTCAGCTGACAAAGCGAAGTTCTGTCCATTAATCCGGCTATCACGCCACAACACATCTTGGGAGCTCCACACCCAAGGGGCCAAAGAGATTCTTGTTGCTACGCACAACTCAAATATAGGCACCCATAGAGCACAGGTCACAAAGTTACTTGGGGGCTCTTTGTGCAACGCAACAAAGAGTTTGAAAGGACCCTTGTAATAGGCTATCAAGCCTGGCTTGGAAGCCTGGTGTATTCACCTAAAACCCCAGGTTAACCTGCCTTCCTCAAGTAAGCCACTCCTTCCAGGTAATCCTGGCATGACCTGCCGAACGTTTGACAAGTCAATCTTATACAGACCATGAACTTGTCAAAGTTAAAATGACGATTGGTTAATTGGAGGCTCATCTTGAAAGGCTTTGCAAAATGGTTTAACTCAGCGGCCTAGCATCCCATGAAAAGCCTCGAATTTGGGCCTGGCAGCCCTTGAAAAGCCTCGACTACACAATTTTATTTTCCTTTGTCAAGATATTTTCTCTGTTGATAAGGTTTAATGCTGAATCGGCGTCTATTGACCCGGCATGGCTTTCAGCTACAAGTTGTCAAATTAACCCGGTGTTTGTTAACCCGGCTTGGCTTTCATCTACAAGTTGTCAGACCACATGCAATTACGAACCAATGATTGTTAACCCGGTCTGGCATTGACTATACGTCGCCAGGATGATCATCCGGTGTTTATCATAACCTGGCATGGCTTCTTATACACCAGCACAACATGGCGGAAGTTATTAACACTCAAAATTCGGGTTGTCACCCTTACTACAATCAAGTTGGTAAACCAACAATATGATTCAATATCACAGGTATGATTATTTCATATTTTGATATCTTGGCAGCCTTGGTTATAAACCGGGCTTTATATTGGGCGTTATGACCGCTCCGATGGTAAACCGCCAGGACAATTTTTCATGTGCAGAAACATGCCTTTATGAAATTGCTAAGGCATATAAGGAAGCACAAGAATAATCCTGAAGGATCAAACAGTATCGTGCAGCACTGCACGATGGCGGTGAATCAAAGTATTTCAACTAGCCTATTACAAGGCCCTTGGATGCCCAAAAGAATAATTGTTTCTTGCATAGAATTCAATATGTGGAAATTAAACCAGCTGACGGTTTATGATTCGTCATCAGGCTGACGCGAAGTTGATGGACCGTTTGTGCCGGTTCACCCTCCTCCTCCCCACCCAGTGGCTGGAAGTCAATAGTTGCCCAGTCAATTCCAGACAAAGCTCGGAAGACAGCTTCATCACTTATAAGATGTTCTGGTTCAACATCAGGGGCATAAGTGTGCTTACGCTTTGGTGGGATCAGATTCTAGACTTCATAAACCGGTGCATCAATCCGTCTGTTGTCTACATCATAGATGGACCGGTGAAAAGACAAATCAGCCTCTTGGGCTAATTTACTTGCAAGTGGGCGTATCTTGTTTGTTAAGGCTTTCAGGGCATCATTGTCAAACTCCGACCCATCTTATTTTTGGCTAGGATAGCCATTTCCAATGTCCTCTGGATCAAGATCATCTATCCAAGCTTTAGCCCGAGTCAGTGCAGCTAAAGAGCCAGCTCTCGCAGCTGACCTCTTTACTTCCTCAAGCTGGGCAGGTGTCATGGATAACCTGGCCAATGTGTCCTTGATCAAAGTGGGGGGCGGTTTATTGTATGAAGCTGCACAAATGACCCGTTGAGCACCGGTATAAAGCTGTTCTATCAAGGTATAGGCAGCCTTCAACTTCTTCTGCATATCCGAGCCAAGATGAGCAACACGACTACCTGCAATGGTTTAAGAAATTGCTGTTAAACCGGCAGTGTCAAAGATGTTCACTAAAAAGCTGAAGAAGAGTACTTACCAAAGACAGCAGAAGTCATTGATTGATTTTCCGCTTTAAGCCACTCAGCTCTTCTGTTACCGGTTTAAGCGCCGCTTTAGCATCCTCTGCCCGTTTCAGCAAGGTGGCTTTTTCAGTCTCCCAGCCTGCCCGCTCGTTCTTGAAGCTATCCTTCAGTTGCTCCATGGATGTTAAAGCGCCCTTCAATTCATCTTTGGCTTTGGAGGTTTCGGCTTGCTGGGACTTAATGTTTTCCTGAAGGTCGGCGATTTGAGAATCCTTGTTGGTTAAGTCAGCCTACAAAAGACAGATAGTAAGTTGGTAGTACTTTTTCAAAGTCCCAAGCACATAACAAGTTATACACTTGGCACTTGGGGCTAGTGCGGATTGTTTCTTCCTAACTACTATTTTAAGTCCCAAGGCACAATACAAGTATTCATCTTGGCACTTGGGGGTAATGCTTATTTGATCAGATAAACCGGATGTGAAGGAACTCAACAAGGATAAGCTTTACAACAGGAAGTACTGGTTCATCTTCAAGAGATAAACCAGTCCTTGGGGGCTACACAGTTGAAGTTTTTCTTCTTAAAGTCCCGGTTTCATCTTGAAAAGATAAACCGGCCCTTGGGGGCTACATTGGAGTTAATATAAAGCAAAAGGAAGAAAGGTTTATGAAGCATTCGAACAGGAATTACCTCATAGCGCTCCTTCATCAAGTTGACTAAACTGGCTTCATAATCACGACTTGTATATAGGCGGTTTAGAAATCTAGAGTGGAGTTCCTGAGCATTGAGGTTAACATAGCTGGATAAATCTATTTTCCACTTGCCTTTGCCCATAGCAGCAAATTCTTCCTTGGCACTATGCTTCGATAAGGCAACCGGGTTACCAGGAACAGTATGACCAGTGCCAGTAATGACAACATCATCATCACCACCTTTGGCTGGGCTTAGCGGATTGTCAGTATCCCTGGCTGGGCTTGGCGGATTATCTTCATCCTTGGCTGGGCTTGGCGGATCAGCAGGGTGGTTCATGACATTTCTCTCGTCCGGTTCAGCAAAAGTATCCTGAACCAGAGGTACTGGATCTTCCCGGACAGCATCAGCATTTGGATCATGAGGTTCATGGGTCTTCTCTGGTTCAGGGATCTGATTATCATCAGTTGGAATAGTCAGCTTGGCTTTCTTGCTAAGTCTGGCTTTGGCACTGAAAAGAGTAAAGTACAAATATTAGCACAGTAAACCGGAGCAACATATAAAAGTAAGTCTATTATGCTTACCTAGGAACGGTCTTGAGTGGAGGCATCTGTGTGGTTGATGAATCGCCAGCCGATGAATTGGAAGTTCCCTGATAATTCGAATCAGACGGATTAAGAGGATATCGAAAGCAACCCGCCTTGGGATAAGATGTATTGGAAGTACAAGAGACCTCTGGACGGTTGAGGGAGTCCCGGATTAGGGGGTGTCCGGATAGCCGGACTATGACCTTTGGCCGGACTCCTGGACTATGAAAATACAAGATTGAAGACTTCGTCCCGTGTCCGGATGGGACATTCCTTGGCGTGGAAGGCAAGCTCGGCGGTACGGATATGTAGATCTCCTCCCATTGTAACCGACTCTGTGTAACCCTAGCCCTCTCCAGTGTCTATATAAACCGGAGGGTTTTAGTCTATAGGACGAACAACAATCATACCATAGGCTAGCTTCTAGGGTTTAGCCTCTCTGATCTCGTGGTAGATCTACTCTTGTACTACCCATATCATCAATATTAATCAAGCAGGAGTAGGATTTTACCTCCATCGAGAGGGCCCGAACCTGGGTAAAAACATCGTGCCCCTTGTCTCCTGTTACCATCCGCCTAGACGCACAGTTCGGGACCCCCTACCCGAGATCCGCCGGTTTTGACACCGACAATGGTGTTTGCGAACCGGAGAGTTTGGTAAACCGGAAGAGGTGACTTGTTGACCACTGTGCCGGGTTGTGCGACGAGCTTCATGTTGCTGTGTCTTCAAAGAAAAGTGCGGATCCAAATAAGCGAGAGGATGAGAACGTTTTACTTTCCGGATATCGCGACAGAGTTTTTGTACTGGCACATGATCTGAATCGGAGGAAAGGGAAATTACATCTACATTGTCAGCACGGCTGGCTTCCGCATCATCCTGATAATGATCATTGTCAATAAGGTGCATGAAAAATGAACCAAGTGAATCAAGTTCTACCTCTGATTCTGAGTCATCAACATCTTCGGTCGGATCAGGGGACTCGGTGGTTCTCTTCTTGGCTGGCCTCTTTGTGACCTTGGACTTAGCCCGAGGCGCTCTCACCGTTTTGTCTTGTGGCTTTGCCGGTTTGTCTTGAGATTTCCTCTTCCAGAATGGGTCATTGCCCTACAAAGATGAATAGAAGACCGTCAGAAAGTATCAAAAGGAGGGCGGATTAAAGCAGAAAGTTACAATTCTTACAGTTGGCTGTTTGTTGGCAGCATAAAAGGGACGCAACCCAGTCTTGCTGCATTGAGACATTGGTTCATCCAGCATCTTTTTCACAGCTTTAGTAATCTCATCATCAGTTAACTGTATATCAATGTGTCATTGAGGATCCTTGACATCTCCACAATACTCGCACATTAAACCGGGACACCGGCTTAAGGGCAAAATACTCCATGAAACCCAGCAGCGGACCAGGTCAATACCGGTTAAACCATTTGCCATAAGAGCCCGAATGTTGGAAATCTGTGGTGCATATTTTGATCATTCCTGGGCTGTAAGCCGATGAGGCAATGGATGTTCATTACTAAGCCGGTGAGCACGATAACCCGGCAAAGGATTTTCATCTTCAGGGGCGGTGTTTCGGCAGTAAAACCAAGTTTGGTTCCAGTCCTTGGGATGACTGTGGTGTTTAGCATGAGGAAAATTGACTTCTTTCCTTTTTTGAATTGATACTCGGCCAAGTTCAGTATTGGGGCCGTCGGTAAATTCAGTACGGTAGTTCAGGTGAAAGAAGTCTCTGAAAAAGTCAACGGTTGGTTCTTCCTGCAGATAAACTTCACAAAACACTTGGAAGTTACAAATGTTGGACACAGAGTTTGGTCCAATATCTTGAGGATGGAGTTGGAAGATGGCAAGCACATCACGGATTTTTTTTGATCTGGGAGGGCTAAACCCTCGGTCCATATGGTGTGCAAACACGACTACTTCCCCGTCTTGAGGTTCAGGAGGATTCTTAGTACCCGGGACTCTCCAATGAATGATTTCTTGCCTTGCTAAAGAGCCAATCAACACATACCCAGTAAGTTTCTCTTCTGTAACCCGGGAGGGAACCCAATTGCAAGAGGAGAATTGTTTGTCCATTTTTGATGACAAGCTGTAAAGAAGTTCCGACACCGGTTTACAATTTAAGACTAACATGCATAAACCGGCATCAGGCCGGGGGAAAGACTCAATCAAAGCATATGTGAACATTAAACCGGATATTGATGTTCAAGAAAGCTGGCGGTTTAAGTGAGGGCTAATGGTACCTGGCGGATTATCACTTTCTAACAAGTTAAACCGCCTATAGTGGTATGGAACAAGCAAATCTAAAAATTGCTAAGGGCTGCAGAAACAGGTTTCACAGGCCAAATTTGTAATTATGGATCTAGCGCAGTTCAAGAAAAGGAAAAATATCAAAACCCTAAAGTGGTGACAGCAGCATAGCAAAAGTCCAGATGGGATCTGTTCATGAACGAAGGGATACTACGGCAAGGAAAGGGAAAACTATAGTTTCGGCCGCGTGGAGAAGATATCAAGTTCGTCAAGATACGAAGGGGTAGTAAGGAAAAGCAACGAACGCTGTTGAACACTGACGAACATCAACGAAAGTGTGAAAGCCTAATGCAGATCTAGGGTTGAAGAAAGAAGACTTACCGGCTTCATAGGAGCGGCGGAGAAGTGCTGCGTTTATCTGGTACGTTCAGGTCGATGCAGCGGCCAGTGGTGATGAAGAGCTTGAAGGTCGAGGGCGGCGGCGGAGCTTTATGGCTCGGGCGTCGCGAGGAGGAAGAAGAGGCAAAAGGCACAGGAGGGAAAAGAGAGAGACCGCCTGGTCCTATTTATAAGGAAAATGGATAAGTAAGCCGGCGTGAGAATCGAGGAGCCCAAAAAGGAGAATGGGGCAGAGCTGTTGCCTCGATCTTCGGAGATCAATTAATAAAGGGAAATATTTATAAGTTTTTTATGGAGATGATGTCATGGAGGTTTATGACGATTCCAGAAGATGACGTCACGATGATTTACAAGGTCAACACGAAGATGTTCAAATTAGAATTTCTCAAAGTTGAAGATTGACAGAACAAGTTCAAACCAATCTGGGGCCTAATGTTGGGGATATGACTACTGAGTTTAAACAGCCGTGACGTCATCTCCATTTTTTTTGTAGTGCATGAGGTGGTCGCGGGAGGGCTCGCAAGGGCGCGAGATGTTCTTAGCGACAAAGCGCTGGTCAGGCAGTTGATAATCTCAAGGTAGCTTGTAAAGGAAGATGAACTAGCTCTGGCAGATGCAAAAGGGGATACATGCCGCAGGGATGGACCCATACGGCTAGGGGATCATGCAGCCCGTGGGGCGCCCCCAAACTGAACGAACTAGAGAGATGTCACCTGGTACCGTCGCTGAAGAGATGTCCGGGTAGCAGAAGACGCGCGCTGCTAGAGTCGTTCCTCACGAGCCACCCTGGCCCCGAGCCTCAGGAGGCCCAAGGGGCTTGGGAGGCTCCCGAAGACGCACCTCCATCTCCGCCTGGGTTGCCTGGTGCCTGGCCTCGCGAGCCGCCAGGGCGTCCCTTGCGCAGCGCTGGAACGCCACAGCTGTGCCTGGCAGGCCGAAAGGCATGTAGAGGTAGCTGTGGGGTGGACCCTCGCATCGGCCGACACGAGACAGCCAGAAGAGCTGCCGAGACGCGACCCTGTTGAGCCCTGGGATGTCGATGCAGACGCAGAACTCCTTACCCTCGCCAGGGCAGTGAGCCGTGCCTCGCGGTAGGCGGCGATCGCCTTGCAGAACCCTTGCCTCTTGAATTTCCTCGATTGCCTTGCTGATGAACTCCTGAATGCCTGGTGCCTTCCACCTGACACCTTCTCCTAGGAATTGTGCGCTGAAGCGTGCCTCCACATGGTGCCTGAGCACCTCCCTCGTGACTCTGGCTAGGTGTGAGGCCCTCCCGAGGAGAGCCCCCGAGCCCAGCCTGAGAGGGGCACCAGGCACGCCTTCCTATGCGATAGGTGAAGGCGCCTCGTCCAGGGACGCGAGGCTTAGCGCGGTGTCCTCGGGCGATGCTTCCTCGTGAGATCCCTGACGCAGCTGTAGCTTCTTTGTCTTGGGGCCCCGTATCTCCTCCCAGGATGAGACTGATCCCATGGGGAGATTCAGGAGCCAAGAACGCGCTCCATCCTTGAGGGCCATGGGGAACCAATTTGTCGTGATCTTCTCGTCGCCGCTGGCTGCCTCGATGCTTAGCTCGTAGAGCTGCAGGAACACAGCGGTCTCCTCGGTGCCGTCGTAGTGTGGGGGAAGGTCCGGTTTGAACTTGCTCGGCCATACGACGTTGCGAAGCTTCAAGGTGAGCATGCGACATCCTGCTGTGGCCACAGGGGGCCGTCAAGGGGGTGGAACCTGGTCCTATTGCATGCACGCCGCCACCTCCCGTGGCGGCACACAGGCTTGACATGGGGGTGCAGGAAGCACGCGTGCTTCCCCTTGAGGCCGCTTCACCACCTGGCAGCTCACCTCTTCCTGTGCAGGCGCCTGGCGTGGTGGGTCGTGTCATGGTGCCACATGCCTTGGCTCGATGATGAAGCCCTGGGCAGGAGGTGGTGGAGGAGCCCCGTGAGACACGTCGCCCGTGGCAGGCGGCTGTTGAGGCAGTGAGCGAGCTGGTGCAGTGGAGCCCCTAGCCGCGCTGACGAGCACAGCGATCCGCTCAAGCCATTCCTCATAGAAGTCGTCGACCGGGCAGTAGCGAAGGAGCTCTCGCTCCATGAGCAGAGTGGCCTGCGCGTTCTCTAGGCCGTGACGCGCGTGGGAGGATGAAGCTGCCGGGGTCAGTGACGGAGTGGCGGTTTGCCCGTCGCGGCACACCGAAGGGTGCAGCGAGGAAGCTTGCTGCTTGTGGCCGGCAGGGCCCGTGGCGGCATTGGTCACCGGAGATGGAGCACGACGAGCACAACCATCACCCTCCGGAGCCGTCTGAGCAACGTGAGCGGCGACTGCGGCCCGGCGCTCGGTGGGAGCTCGACGTGCGTCAGCCATGAAGGTGTCGGAGTGACGGTGGATCGATCAACGGAAGAGAAGATCCGACGCACCCCTACCTAGCGCGCCAAATTTCGGATTATGGGTTCCGCAAACCCTTGAAAGGTTTGAACTCTGGGTGCGTACGGAGATCTCAACCTACCTAGCCTGCCTACTCGCGACAAAGAGACACGACAGTTTATCCTGGTTCGGGCCACCTTGCGGTGTAATACCCTACTCTAGCATTTTGGTGGATTGCCTCGAAGGGCTGAGGATGAACTAGTACAGTGGATGAACATGCCTCTGGAGGTGAGGTGTTCTTGAGCTCAATAGAGTTGGTGAGGTGGTCGGGTGAGAGTGGATCTCTTCCCGTTGATCTCCCTTTTTCCCTCAATGGTGGTGGCTAAGTCCTATTTATAGTGGCCCTGGTCCTCTTCCCAAATGTTGGCGGGAAGGGATCCCATAACAACCAGATTCGAAAGGGGACAAGTAGTACCGCTTATCCTGACTAAAGTGGTCTTCGCCTGCGAAAAGCCCCTAGTCGTGATGCTGCGGTGGGATCAGTGATGATCTCGTCCTGGTGGTCTTGGTCTTGTTGCACCAGAATGAAAACCTTTGGCTGATTCCTTGGGACTACGCTTGTGTGGCTTGTCTCCCTTGCACCGAATAGGAAACTAGCACTCTGTGCCCGCTGGCGCCCGCCTGGCCTTGGTCGTCATGGCTCATGTGAGTTGAGCCTCGCGAGATGCACCTTGCATAGAACTCTCTGCCCCTCGGGAGCCAGCCTGAAGAGGCCGATCCCCTCAGGGGTCTTGGCTCCATATGCCTCAGAGGCTTGGCCCCTCGCGAGGGTCTTGAGTCGTTGATGTTGAAGCTGCGCCGTACCAGGCCGTTGGGGGAGCCACGGGGTGGGCCGCAGGCAGGCAAGTCAAGATACCCCCATATCTAGAACGCCGACAGTTTGTCGTTTTGATGGACGATATACATGAGCAAGGCTCTCCCGAGTATGACCATTGGTGTTGAGCCAGGTGAATACATGCTCGACGTTTGCGGAGGCCTCCATCAAATGTCTAAACAGTAATGTCAGGCACCGCCGGGGCGCGCAGTTGATGGGCTCACCTTTTGTGTTGGGCCATGAGCAGGACTTTGATTGAGAGGGCGACGTGCATGCATTAGCATGGTTTGACAGCGTGAGCGTGAGTGCACGCTCGCATACATGCTACTTGCCTCTATGGACGGTGTGCGCTAATGTGTGCATCACATATAGTATAAAAAATTCCGTTTGTGCATTTAACACAAAGTATTTCATTTTCATTTGGTTGACAAGTGTGCGTTGCAGCGCCGAGTCCGTGGTTTGATTCCTCACATACACATAATTTTGGTTTTTATTTCTTTCTCCACTAACAGGTAGGCCTGCAAAGATAGGTAGATAAAGAACACGAGTTCATGAGGCGCATGTGGACTGTTTGACTGGTCAACCAGACAAATACGGAGCTATACGCTGAGCCAGTGACCGTATAATCACCATATCTCGTATACAATGATCAAAGTGATATATCAAGACAAGTTTGATGACCGCCAATGCATTTTACTCAATAATAAATGACCAGGATTGAAGGGGAATCCAAATTTCCTTCATCTTCTGTCCTTGAGCTCTTGACAAACCAATGCACTATACGGTTGTCCGGCCACTCCACCCCGGAGCTCTCACCAAGCGTCGTTCATGCCACTGTGCCGCACACTAACCAGTAAGGAAGCGATGGCATCCCGCCACGCCAAGTTCCTCGCCGCCCACGATCGCACTCAAAATGGTAGGGAAGCGATGGCATCCCGCCGTGCCGAGTTCATCGTTGCTCAGGACCTCACACCTATGAGGCGGAATTTGAAGCTGCCAAGGCCGAATGGGCGGTAGAGCAATAGGCGGCCAAAGCCGCGCAGAGGTAGCGGAAAAGTCAGAAAGCACTTGAGAAAAGAGAGGCCCGCCGCCGCAATACAGAAGAGGACACACGCGTTGCTGCGGAGAGGTCGGCGGAGATCCAAGCACGGTGGGGTGTCGTCGACAAAGCCGGGAAGGAGAATGACGGTTTCTGGCCAACATGTGAGAAGTAGTAGTACTAGTAGTTAGTGTGTGTGTGTGTGTGTCTGAGTACGAGCATGTACCAGTACTACTAGTTACTACCGTAGTTTTCAGAGCAAATTACTAGTAAATTAGCCTAGACTCAATGGAAAAATTCCTATCCAATGCATCAAATGGCATCTCTTTCTCTATAGGAATTGACATGCATGTCATCTCACTTCCTATGATTTTCATATTCCTATAAAATTCATATGCTATGAATGAAAGGAGGCCTCTGCTGGAGTAACTACTGTAGCTACCAGTACTGCTGGTACAGTAGTTTTCTTCAAGAAGCAGAATTCAACGAAGTCATGATGGTTCCTTCGTGCGAGCAACTTCACAGTGGGAAAGGTTGGGCCTGTGATTTGACGGCTCATTAGTGATTATTACTACGTCGCGACAACTGAGGTGACTCTCCCTTGGAGTTCTACGTGCATGGCAAGTGGACCAGGATGGTCGACGTCCCACATGTTGGTGAACAGAAGTATTCTTTCCGATATCAAGGAGCGAGGAAACTGCAAGGTATAGTATCACTGCTGATTTATATTTATTTTTTATTTCCGATGAATGCTAGCTTTTCAACTCTTACGACAAAGGAGTGCCAAACACGGCATGTGCTGGATGTCCCACACGTCAGCGAAAGGAGTGGGACATGAACAGCATGGTAGAGCGTCTCCGCTTCTTCCACTTCTGGGTCGGAGACCACACATAGTAGTACTAGTGGTATGAACGATACAAAGTGCGACCCGGAGAGAAAGACACGTCTAGTTAGAAGGTCTCGAGGAATACACGTAAACAAATATAAAAGCTAATATGTGCCTCCAACTAATATAGTAGTAGTAGAGTACTTAGCCACGTACTCCATAACATCACCGTGCATCACACGTACAACATTTAGTGGTACGTAGTAAGATACAAATGCCTATATGCCATGCATGGTCATACTATTTGTGCCTTTCTACTTCACTTACTGCACTACATTACTTAGGTTCGTACGTCCACTCCGGGGTACATGTCTGTCTCGTAGTTCCAGTCCCACGTGTTCTTCATATAGATGGAACGATCCATATCATCGCAGTTAGTGTGGCTCCCCATGATGGAGACTCATACAAACTATGGCCCTGTTTGGATCCATGGGTTAGAGTTAGTTTGAGCTAGTTGGGGCTCAAATAGCCCTAAAGTATCCTAACATGAGGGTTAAATTGGAGCAAGTTAGACTTGTTCGGTTCAACCGCCACCCTAGGTGTTTGGAGAGGTATTGGCCAGCGTGAGGCGGTTCTATAGGTGGGTAGGCGGCTTGTATGCAAAAGTGTTTCCTCGTGCTGCGAGCCATCACGCACGCACTAGCAAGGGAGAAGGCGTAGTAAGCAAGCTTCTCATCATTCTGCGAGTTGACGGGACACATCAAAGTTGTTTAGTACGCACTCTCTCCAAAAAAGGGTTGACCATGTCATGGCTACCATCCCGTGCTCCGTCATTGAGGACGTGCACTATTCACATGCCATCGAGGAGAAAAATTATTGCGTAGTAGGTGCCATTGAAGTGCACGACTCACTTACGCACTGCTTATCTGACTATCTCCATTTTCTTGCATGACACGTGCACCTTGATGCTAGATGTCTCGCGTGTTGGCAAAAGGATGAACAAAGCTCACGTCAAAAAAATGAGAGTGGAAGAACATAGATTCCCGACGACCGAGAAGGAGCAAGGAACCTCATGGTGGAGCGTCTACACTCATAATATTTTACATTATTCAGCGATATAAAATCAACCAATCATCTCCACAGTGGACTGGAAGAGTACGAAACATGGCAGCCCAGTGTAGTTACATCATACTACATGGCTAACCCACGCTATCACCATATTTATTGGCTTCCGCACGACACCTAGCTCTAGTAATCCAGCAGCCCGTATTGCTTCTCGCTCCTTATCTCTCTCAAAGTGCGGTGGGCTGGCGTTTTTGCCGTCTATTGAGGTCGGTTAACTCATCACATGTTAGCAACATGCCAAGAGCATTCTAAAAAAAATATTATACTCTATTGTTATGCCAAGAAGAGGAAGCACTTTGACCGACGGACCAAATGAGACAGGCGTGCCGTGCTGTGAGTGGGTCCAGTTTCTTGTTTTGAACTCGTTTAGAACACTTGGTTTTGACTATTTATAAGATTTTATATAGGGCCTAATGTATTCTTCGAGGATGCCTTTGACTATTGATAATATTTTATATAATTTGAAAATTATATCATTCGAAGATCCTTTCACGTTCCGTTTAAAAAAAAGATCCTTTCATGTAGGAATTTGACTGTATGCTTTGAGCAACTTGCATGTCCTATACTGCTCTTGTTTGGATACTCTAACTTAGCTAGAGGTTAGACTAACTCATGACTAACCCTGAACTAACTGAAGCCAAAGAGGTGTTTGGGTGATAGGGTTAGATTGACAACAAATGCAGTTTATGGAAAGAGAAAAGTGATTTTTCAGTGGGCTCAATGAGAACTATCTCCAATTAGCACCTCTTGGGTGGGATAGTTTTCTTTTTGGTGGGTTCGGTGCAACTTGCTCCAATTTCACCCTCATGCTTGGATACTTTTGGGCTATTTGAGCACCAACTAGCTCAAACTAACTCTAACCCATGGATCCAAACAGGGCCTATGGCCATCCTCGACACAGAGTAGTCGCATGCACCGGGAAGCTGCACTCTCTCGGCCATCGCGCTGCTTCAAAGCCGGCGCTAGTGAGAGGTCGCCTCCGCTCTGGTCGGGCATTAATGCGGCACTGACGCTCCAGGGCGACACTGACCATTTCACGCGGGAAGCGCACGCTGGCAAGGGAGTATTGGTTTTGAACCGTTTCAGGTGTAGTACTGGTAGTTTGCAAAATTACTCAATTTATTGCACTCAGTTTCCTAAGAAATTGTGGTAAAAAACGTTACTCCACAGCCCGCTTCCCTTCTCCTTCCTGTTCCACCGCCCGTGCACGTCCGCGGGAAGCAACCGATCAACCCTTATATAGGAGTGCTAGCACAAAAAGATGCATGCATGACCACTAAAATTTCCAGATTAAAGCGCCGCTCCGGCAGGAGTATGGCGTATGACGTTACCTTCGACCGGGCCATGGCTACCGGGCGACGGGGACCAGCGAAGAGGTGGCGGGAGGGGAATGAATGCAGCTACTATTTGGGTTCACCATCCAGCTTAAATAAATGCGCACCATCACGTGTACCCGCGGGTGCACAAATTGTAACATACGTGTCTGCTTAAGTGGGCGTCACGTAACTAGTGTGCGTGTGTGTGTGAGATTCTGAGAGACAGAGTGCGTGTGTGCGACTCTACTCTTTGGACATGTACTCAGCCTTTTGCATCAAGATATAAGTATAATGGTATTACACTTTAGCTAGTGATTTACGTGGCCATGTTAACATGGTTGTGTAAAAAAATGCCACTTACTACTCGTGATTTGTGTTATATAATTACAAACAAGATGCTCGTGCATTGCACAGAACATGAATATGCATTTTTTTACAAAACACCTGTTGTGATTGACCCATGCAGGAGTAATCTCATGTGTAAAAACTAATGATATCTTGAAAATTTTATCGGAAAACTGGTATCTCGAGAATTTCATCGAAAAATGAAAGATGAGAGATAAGGTGAGGAGTGGAGCATGGTGGTGACTGGTGGTCGGACTGGGCGGTGGCATGGGGATGGACGGCGCCGGTAGGCGACATCGACCACCATGATAGATTGTTCCAGAGACTTCCTTTTTTAATTGCTCAACAATGAGGTTGTGGGAGATAAGGATGTGGAGAGAGGTGCGGGTATCTTTTGTAACATTATCATTGTTTGCTTTCTATTCGTCAGATATCCATCATCGCCAACTCGTTTTTTTATAAGAGTAGAGATGATAAGTTTGCTAACTACTAAAGTAAAGTGGAATTTTTCCATGTTATACAAGTAAATTAAGGTGATTGTTTATCATACGGGTAAGGTTGGATGAAGGATGGTAGGAACAAATGCTCCGCCTAGAGCATGTGTGTGTGAGATGGAGTC
>NC_041383.1:514153901-514156432 GCF_002162155.2 Triticum dicoccoides
GGGGTGCGAGAGAGAAAAGGCCCGTAGAGAGGGAAGAGAAGGTGTGTGCGCCTGAGAGGAGTCGACATCGAGATAACGTGTTTGTTTGAGAGACACCGAGGAAGACTACTATATATCGATGGTGCATGTAGGTGGGAATTAAACAAAGGGATGGTCTTATTGGTTTCGGGGATATAGGGGAAGAGTGGGAGGGGGGGGGGTAGCTAGAAGGAGATTGTTAAGTGTGAGTGTGTGTTTTACCCATCCAGGTGAAAGTTATGTGCACACAAGAAGAGAACGATTCGATGTGGCTTTTAGGGTTGAGGGTAATTAACTACATATGGAGACATAGAGACCTTGAACATGCATGTGCGAGAGGTATACATGTATACATGGGATATGTGTGTGTGCGCGCGCGCATGATCGAGATAAAAGAAAGAAGACATAAGTCATAAGATCAACGACATGGGAGAGACAAATCGGTATGACAATATGCATTCATGTGAGAGTGCAGGGAACACTAGTAGAAAAAGGGTCAAATGTGAAGCACAATAGTGCCGGTTTGAATTTCAGCCGACACTAATGTGTACATTAGTGCCGGTTCGTGGCGGCGATCAATAGCACCGGTTCGTGGCGAACCTTTAGTACCGGTTCATGCCACAAACCGGTACTAAAGAGGCTGTGTCAGCCTGCGGTCAGGATATGGCCCCACCATCACCATTTAGTGCCGGTTCGTACCACGAACCGGTACTAATGAGGTTATGGCAAGCTATTTTTAGTCCCACCTCGCTCCCCTAACAAGCCTTTTACCACCTTAAATATGTTATTTCTCAAACTATCACAAGCACTTGGTCTTCATTGAACTCTATGTGTAGAATTTGTGGCTGCAATATGAGTCTTCATCGGTTTATAAATCGTTGATGACTCATATTGACAATTCAGATTGTACACACAAAGATCATTGATGATCAAAGTATTTTTGATGTTATAAGATCATATTGACAATTTAGACTGTAAAGAAATATAAGATCATGATCTAAATGCTCTTATATTTTTTGCGTTCAGTATGCACCAACTGCTAGGCGGGAGGAGCTGTTTAGTACCGGTTCGTGGCGAACCTTTAGCACCGGTTCATGCCACGAACTGGTACTAATGAGGTTGTGTCAGGTAAGGCTAGCTGGGGCCGCACGAGCACCTTTAGTACCGGTTCATGGATGAACCAGTACTACAGTTTCTTAGTAAGCTGTTTTTAGTCCCACCTCGCGAAGAGAGAGGGACTAGGAGCGGTTTATAAGCCCTGAGTGCAGAGACGATGAAGAAGACGCTCAATGCTCATGTTGCTTAGCTTCAAGCCTTCAGGAATATGGTAGACTGCACGGAGCTATGCGCAGTGCAGTTTACACTATTCCAAAAGGCTTGAAGCAAATTAACGAGCATTGCACCTCTTTTCTATTTTTAATAACTTATTACAACTCCGGACTTCTTCTGTTATGGCAAAAACTAATTGCACGTCGGCATTTCTTTTTTTTAAACTTTGGTTATAACTCCAGACTTCGACCATCAAGTTTTGCAGAAAAGAAAGAATAGCAGGAAAAAAAACTATAGTTGAAAAGAAAAAAACTATATAAAATGACCATGAAATTGAAAATCACTACAAAATGAACTCTGAAAATGTTGAATTTTGGCAAACTAGATGAAAAACTACTCAGAAATAAATAGAAGAAAATAAATATAACAGAAAAGAAAAAACTATACAAAAAACTACGCAGAAATAAATAGAAGAAAATAAAGCAGAAAAGAAAAGAACTATAAAAAAATTGGGGCGCTGCCCTGTGGGCCTGCTAGGCCACGGGCGTGCAATTACAGGCCTTAAAGGCCCAGCAGACTCACAGGGCAGCGCGCAGAATTTAGGCCCACAAGCCTGCTATATAGAGGAGTTCAAAAAGGTAGCCGCGGCTGGGTTTATAAACCAGTGCGGCTGCCCTTCACCCGGCGAGGTGGGACTAAACTTTGGGGTGGCAGCGCGAGGCCTTTAGTACCGGTTGGTGGCTCCAACCGGTACTACAGATCACCCTTTAGTACCGGTTGGAACCACCAACCAGTACTAAAGGCCTGCTCTTCCCGCCTCTTGGCCTAGCCAAAGTTGGCCTTTAGTACCGGTTGGTGGCTCCAACCGGTACTAAAGGCCCATCCTATATATATAACACTTACGAAAATTTCAGTTACATCTTCCCACTTTCGTCTCCAACCTCTCGACATCACTGCGCGCCGCTCGATCCCGTCGTCGCCGCCCATCGCCCGTCGTCCGTTGTCGTCGTCGCTGTCCCCGCCGCCGCCCGTCGTCGTCGTCGTCTCGCGCCGCCGCCCCGAACGCCGCCGCCGTCCGTCGTCGTCGCCGCGGTCCCGTACGTCGTCTCTCGCACCCGCACGCCGGTGCCCCCGCCCCGTACGCCGCCGCCCTCGCCCCGTACGCCGGCGCCCCCGCTCGTACGTACGGGGCGGCG
This sequence comes from Triticum dicoccoides, assembly GCF_002162155.2. Taxonomy (NCBI): domain Eukaryota; kingdom Viridiplantae; phylum Streptophyta; class Magnoliopsida; order Poales; family Poaceae; genus Triticum; species Triticum dicoccoides. The sequence continues at coordinate 514,156,385 of NC_041383.1, forward strand.
GCGTACGGGGCGGCGTACACACACATACACACATATACACACACTACA
>NC_041383.1:514156856-514273295 GCF_002162155.2 Triticum dicoccoides
GAACTAGTTTATTTAGGTATATGAGATTTGAACTAGTTGAATAATTAATATAACTAGTTTATTTTTAGTAAGAAAATTGTCGTATCTGAGATTTGATTATCTAATTAAAATATTATAGTTAGATATATATTTGAACTAGTTTATTTTTAGTAAATGCTTAGTTGAACTAGTTGAATTAATATATAGAACTAGTTTATTTTTAGTAAATGCTTAGTTGAACTAGTTGAATTAATATATAGAACTAGTTTATTTTTAGTAAATGCTTAGTTGAACTAATTGAATTAATATAACTAGTTTATTTCTAGTAAATGCTTAGTTGAACTAACTAAATTAATATAACTAGTTTATTTTTAGTAAATGCTTAGTTGAATTAATAGAATTAGTAAGTAGTTGAATTAATAGAATTAGTAAGTGTTTAATGTTTTGCCTAATATGAACATAGGAAATGTCGTCTGACGACGGAAAAAATTTCGGTATGTGCACATACTGTAAAGACGAGCGCGGCCAGTGCGACAGAAGTTTCCTTGTTGATGGTAGGCGATTCAGCATCAAGCTGGACAGACTTTTGAATTCGATACAGTAAGTCACAACGACAAGTCTGTTTTCGTAATTAAGCATGACTTATATATGCTTCATTTGCCTGACTTATAATTTTTAATTTTCACTATTCTACTAGCGCATCCCATGCCATGCAAGAATTTTTGTCTTGAATAAGATAGGTTTCAAAGATATGGAAACTATGGAGGTAAAGAGAGCTTACCTGAAAACTGAGCATGATGGTTATACTTTCAACGTTAAAGTATACAATGCACACACGTACACCTATTTTGAATGCAAAACTTGGCAAGCACTATGCAAGGCTTATGCATTTGAGCCTGGTATGGTTATCACCTTTGATATTCGTCTGGAAGATGATATTGAAGGTAATAGAGACATATGGGTCGATGTGCAGACGCCTCCAGTTCTACCATTATGTGACTTCTTCTCAAATATATTTTTGTCTTTGATATTGCTTATTTCAAAAATAACTGACAACTAATTTCTATTGACAGCTTATCTCCATTCAACCAAACATGTCCGACACTTGGTAGACAGGACCTTCTACTGTCCCGGAGATGAACTAAACTGTGAGGAGATAATTCATTATGTTTCATGGCTTGAGGATCTTCATACTGTCAAGACAAATTTTTTTCCTGCACTTGGAAATGTTAGTACTCAAAACGTGCGACCAATAGTGATGGTATTGAACTACGGTCACATCTATTTAGGAATGATGGTAAGATATTTACTATTTGTCCTCAGTGCATATTTTGCATACATATTTTTTTTAAACTTTCATTGCTGAGTATATTAATTAAGTACTATACGATGTTCTTCAACAGGGACTCCCGATGACAGTTGTGCCTCAGGGGATCGAGACTAAAGGTCAGATGTCAATTGTTAGCTTAAGGCCAACATATCCTGCATTGCACATGAATGCATTTAGGATTTCTAGAAGCGATGAATGCTTAATAGTGAAATATTGGAGGAAAATTGTTAATGATCGCAGAGAAGTACTAGGGGGCAGCAATGAGAAGCGCAGCCCACGATTAGGAGACAGGTTCATCAGCATGCTCTAGTATGATCAATCAGGAGAGCTATACATGTTCTATGCTATTTTACCAGAGAGAGAGTAGCTAGCAGGAGTGATTTAGCTAGTTCTTCATGCTGCTCTTAATTAGTACTTGGCCTTTCATGTCCGTTTTCTTCGTTCTGAACTTAAGTGATTTGCTTTTGTGGTGTTATATATGAACTCTTATAATATCATGACAATCATGCTGAACTCGATGATTGGTTCTACTAGAAATTCTACATATATATATGCATAACGTTTACAATGTGTAGTATCGTAAAAGACCAGCGAACGAAAAAGAATTAAATGGAAACCCAAAATTAAATGAAAAAGAAATCATAAAACTAAAAACCCCCAAACCTTATAGTACCGGTTGGTGTTACCAACCGGTACTAAAGGGCTCCAGGCCCCCGGAGCTGGCTCGTGCCACGTGGTTTCCCTTTAGCACCGGTTCGTGCAGAACCGGTACTAAAGGGGGGGGGGCTTTAGTGACCACACTTTAGTGCCGGTTATGGAACCGACACTAAAGGGCCTTACGAACCGGTGCTATTGCCCGGTTCTGCACTAGTGGAAGAAGGCCCGACAATTGAGCATGTGTTTTTGTCTTTAGGAGATAGTGGTGTAGGATGGAGCATGCATCTATGGCGAGCAGAGGGAGTGAGACACAAAGATTGTGCAAAAGAGATCAACCTATATATGCATGTATGGAGAGACATATATAGTGTGGGTGATAGGAAGCAAGAGTGCATCAGAGAAAGAAATATTGACGGAGAAACTACATATAGATATAGAGATGGAGATGCTAGCTAGAGGGACATCCGCTAGTTTGAGTGTTGGAGATGACCGCCGGGTGGTTTAGAGCGTGAAGTTATGTGTGTGTGAGAGAAAGATAAAAAGAGGGCACTTGACTGCATGTAGAGAGAAACATATGTAGTGTGCGTGATAGGAAGCAAGAGTGAGGGCGAGAAAGAAGGTTGATGGAGAAATAGATAATAGAAAGATAAAGATGCTAGCTAGTGTGCGTTAGAGATAGGAGTCGAGTGGATCAGAAGGCTGAGTTATGTGTGTGGGTGTGAGAGACATAGAGAGATGGTGCATGTGAGTCACATACAAACAAATATCAGAGAGAAATGAGATCCCGAGAGACAGAGTTTTGTGTCTGCGAGAGAGAAAGATTTTTCACAACGAGAGTGATATCTAGACATATGAGGGAACGCAAGATATCTCTAAGGAGAGAGAGAGTGTGTGAGCGACATACAAGAGAACAATGAAGAAATATGAGACCCTGGGAGACAGAGTTTGTGTTTGTGTGTGGGAAAGAGATATTTAAGAGGAAGACTCATAGCTTCTCATACCTAAGGAGCGAAAGACATCTCTGTGTGAGAGGGTGTGTGTGAGTGGCACATTGGGGAATAGTAGAGAGAAATGAGATGCCAGGAGACAAAGTTTTGTGTTTGTGTGAGAGAAAGAGATTCCACATGGAGAATCATAGTTAGAGACACATAGCAGGGAGCGAGATAAACTTAGAGAGAGATAGAGTGATGAAGGTCGAGGAAGAGAGTACCGCAGTGTGTTATGAAGATAAAAGACCATTGTCGACATACATGTAGCACGAGAGATACCCGAGAGACGATGAACACGTATAGGTCTAGAGAGATACTCCTATACAAGCATGAGTGATAGCTATATGCGACAAATATCTGGATTAAAGGGGATTCAAATATTTAAACTAGACATCACGACATCGATAATATCATAACGCAAATTGGTGTATCAAACATGCATATTCATTTGAATTTGGGGACATGTGTAATGTTATATAGTTTATCAATATTAGTGATCCATAGATTCTTTAATTAGAAACAATGCATGGTTTGTATGCAATTAATGTCTAAACGGGGTTACACTATATGTTGCGTGTGTGAAACACATTATACATGTTTGAGAAGTAAAAAAACCTACATGAAGCACACATTAATTAGAGACAGTTAGCGAGGAATGCATACATTGGATTTCAACATAATTGGTTTCAAATATTTGAAAATCCAAATTAAGATGGATACAACCTTATGAATATGAGATCATGCCATTTGTAAACCATATTTATGTATAAAGGGTGTTGTGCTTCGGGCCTCTTTGATTCGTAGGATTTTGTAAACATAGGAATAGGATTTGTAGTGGCCTCCCCACTTGAATCCTATAAGAATAGCAAGGAAACGCGGGAAGCTATGTGCCTTTGAGAGTTACGTTGATATTAATAATACCGCACCTTCAGTTGAAGAGAGCTAGTATCCGAAGCCTTTCTAGCCGTACCGGCAATACTAGCACATATATTCCAGCAAGTTCTAGTTTGCTAATTTTACTCCGATGCTTACGGTTTCCCGTTATATCTACACTATGATCAGTGTAGCTGCTTTGTGTCGCACTAGCAGCAGTCCACTCTTGAAGCTAAACACTTCAATGACTTACAAAATTGGCACCAAGGCATTGAGTGCCATTCTAGATGCAATGAAACTCATACGCTCCCCACCTATTTATTCTTGTTCAGAATATGATCCTAATGACTATTCTAACCTCGAGGAGTGAAAGGCAGATGGCCTTTCCTGTTCCCCCATCAAGGTGACTGTTCTAATTTGGCAAGGCTTTATTGATTGCGCGTATCTTGCATATGTTGTCTTGCATTTCTTCTACATTTTTGCACCGCCATCTGCTTAGTTTACTCATCATATATGTCGAGATGCCATGCCCATCCATTATCAATACATATTCCATCTGTCATCATACCATGTTTTTCCACTCAAATGTTGTTCTTGTGCATCAGACATCAAAAAGGAAGAGGGTTATTTTCGAACCTGAAGGAGCACCGGCAAAGTCCTAGAAAAATGTGGTGGTGCCAGAGAAATCAGATAGCACCCCACTTATATTGGTTGTACAACCAGTGACACAAAACGTAGGACCGACTCCAGCAGACTGTACCCATACTTCACTAGCCACACCACTAGCCCCACCACACAGAACCTGCACTCCAGCAAACGATATGCTGATTTCAGTTGCCATAGCACCAGCCATACCACGGAAAAATCCCACTCTAGCAAAAAGTATAGCAAGTCCACCGGCCGAAGACCTATCCCAACTGCAGAGATGGCCAATTCCTGCAGATTGGAACCCCATTCCAGTTATTCCCATTTTAGAATACAATGCTTTCAATGTTGTTCGGGACTACGTGCATATATTCCCATCATGGGAAGATTATAGTGAAGAGAAACACCATTTTCACATCTTCATGTCCCACTTACGTGTAAGTGCTATTATTCATGGTGATTATTTTCTTGTTTTCTGCTGATTGAACACATCAATGATTTACATTACATTGTTGTAAGTACGCGAGGGTCAATCTGGATATTCATGACGAGCAAAGCTTGCTTGCGCTTTTCAAGGAAGCATTGCAGTAGTATCAGTGTTACCTAAGGAAATCACACTTTGATGGCAAGTCTATAAACAAATTTCTGCTGAAGTCTACTATGCTAAATTTATAAGACATTGAATGGAAAAACCTTGTTATGCACTGGTCTAGTTCCTAGGAAATCTGAACTTCTACTTCTAGTTACCTGAGGAAATTTATAAGACATTGAGGTACTGTCTATTATATCACATGACAATTTGAACTTCTACTTTTTTGCATGTGCCTTGCGGATCTTTTTTGCAGGAAATCTGCTCGAAGAAGAATTTCGGTTTGAAAAGAATGACAGGATATCGCAAATATGATGCTCGCTGCTTTGCTCTTGTTAGTACCTGTTGTCCTGTATCACTATACTTGCATACATACCTGGTTCATTACGTGACAGCAGTGGATAGCTTGATTATCAATTGTTCGCTCCAGATTATCTAATCTGTATGAATGGTTACATTAGTGTAGAATATATCCGATGCCAATGAATTTTTTTAGCTCTGCATTGTTCTTGTAAGTACCTGCTGTCCTTTATCAGTGTACTTATATTGACAGATAGTTGTTCATGTACCATCACTCTGCAGCTTATTTTCCTTTGCCCTCCATTTTCTACACATCAGATCTATATTTACTCTTACCATAAGGTTGGATAACACGAATGGTACTGAAGAAGTTTAGCTCTGCATTGCTCTTGGCTGTACCTTTTGCCTGTATCGTTGTACTTACATTTATAGCTACTTGGTTATGTAGCATCACTCTTCATCTTATCTTAAATTCTCCATTTTTGTTATATTATCACATCTATATTTACTCTTAACAAAATGTAGAATAAAGGCAATGCTTATGAAGAAGATTCTGTGGTAAACTTCTTGAATTGCCCCCCCCATCAGCATGGAAAAGGGCTTTATAGAGCTTGTCTTCACCAATAATGTAAGTTTGTCCTTCTCAAGCCTTCAAACTTTGTTGTGTATATTTGGTTAGGCATGACTGCAACAACTGTTTATTTTTGGTGTTTGCATCAAATTGCATGTTTAAAGTTTATTATGTAGTTCATAAACAAAAGTTTGTCCTTCTCAATTTAAGTTTTCAGCTGTACAACCAAGTTCCTTCTTCATACCATGTAAATTAAACTATACAGAGCAAGTGATCTTCTTTTGCACTACATGTATGCTTCTATTCTTGATCCGTACTCCAGTGGTGTGGTGAACCTACCCACTACAGCACAATGTCATATTCTGCAATGTCTTAACTATGAGCAATGTCATATCATTCTACTATTATTTAAACCGTCTCTTTATTTGCCAATCTGAAATGGGATAAATTGACATCACACTAACCATTGATACTTATGAGTTCTTGATGTGTAATCAACTGGTGTCGTGAAGCTGCCAACTCCTTCATAATGTCATTTCTTGCCATGTCTTGACCTGAACAATACCATATTGTGTTAATGTTATTTTAAAATGTGTCACTTTATTCGCCAGTAAGAAATGTGATGAATCGTCAGCACTGATACTTATATGTTAAAAAACTGTCATCTGTCTGCTTGTTTATCTTTCAGAGTGAGGAGGATATAAGTGTCAAACAAGCACAGTATCATCATCTTGCTCAGTTGCTTGCGCTGCAGCTCCCAAGCAAGGCTAACCTTTCTTGAACTCTATTGAAGTGTTGTCTGTTTTGTATATTATTTTGTCGGCGTGTTTATTTGCACTGGTGGCATCTTTGATGCCCAGTATATGTAATCTGTTGTCTGCTTGTGCTTTATTATCATAGTGGCAAACTTTCATGCCTAGTGGATGTAATATGCCGTAATTTATTTATTGTATAGTCTAGGTTTTTTCTTATTCACGATGCTGCAATTATTTTACTGTATATTTATCTTGTCTTCGCAGTAAACCGGCCAAACCATAAAATTACGGTACATAATTGGGCCGTCATGCAAATCACTATGTATGATCCGCATCATGGGCCCTGTCATCTTGGTCCGTTATCAGGCCTAAATGTAAACTGGCCCACTAGTAGATTCGGGCCTTTAATAGGCCGAGTAAACCGCCGGCCCTATTTTTGCAAGGAAACTCAATGGGCTTTTAGGAGGCTGAAAAGTAGGTTGGGCCTAAAACATGCCGAACAGCTCATGGGCCGACAGTAGGCCGAAGTAGACCCTGGCCCATGATTGTGCCAATCACATCACGGGCCGTTACCTGGACAAAATTGTCTCGGTCCTTGTTTGGCCCAATCAGATTATCGATTGTGAGCAGTCCAGATGCAAACCAGGCCGTAGTTAGGCCCAACTATATGACGGGCTTTTAATAGGCCGAAATAAATATAGGGCCAAAATGTTAAACGTGCCATTAACAGGACGAAACTAATATTAGGCCGAATTACTAAATGGGTTTTAGCAAGTGGGCCCAAAAGCATAGCGTCCAGTTGACAGGCTGAATCTGATATGGGCCATAATTTAGCACAAAGCCTCGTAATGGGCCAGATCTGATCTAGGCCGTAATTTGACCCAGAACGTGGTAGGCTTTAACGGTCCGGATCTCATTTGGGCCTTTATTAGGCCCGAAACGTGGCAGGCTATTAATGGAATGGATCAAATATGGGCCGACATTTGGCCCAAAACATGGCAGCCTGTTAATGGGCCGACCCACTAGTGTCCTCAAAATCTTGTCGGCCTTTAGCTTGGCCGGCCCATTATGGTCAGTGAAATCTTGTGGGCCTTTAGCTAGGCTAGCCCATTATGGTACACGTAATCTTGTGGGCCTTTAGTTGGGCCAGCCCATTTAATCTTTATGCGCCACTTTTGGGCCGGTCCACATGTGAACATATCATAGGCACATCTCGCCCATTGGATGAGTGACACATGTGCCAACATGGAGCTGGCATGTGTTTCCTCCGACCAATGATGATTTTACGGAAGTGTATTTTTTTGTAGTGTGGTGCTCGCGCGCTGCCGCCATCACAGGCGGTACACGGTCTTGACATGGGGGTGCTGGAAGCGCACATGCATCTTCTTGGGGCCGCTGCACCACTTGGCAGCTCGCCTCTTCGCGCGCAGGCGCTTGGCGCCGTAGGTCACGCCGTGGTGCCACCCGCCTTGGTTCGACGATGGTGCCCTGGGCTGGTGGTGGAGGTGCCCCGTGAGCCACATCGCCCGCGGTAGGCGGCTGCTGAGGTAGTGAGCGGCCCGGCACAGTGGAGTCTCCGGCGGCACTGACGAGCTCGACGATGCGCTCGAGCCACTCCTCATAGAAGTCGTTGATGGGGAGGTAGCGAAGGAGCTCCCGCACCATGAGCAGAGCAGCTTGTGCATTCGCCAGGCCACGACGTGCATGTGAGGACGAAGCGGCCGGTGTCAGCGATGGAGTGGCGGTGCGCCCATTGTGGCGCACCGAGGGGTGCAGCTATGGAACTTGCTGCTCGTGGCCGGCAGGGCCCGTGGCGGCATTGACTGCTGGTGACGGAGGACGACGAGGACAGTCGTCGCCCGCGAGAGCCATCTGATGAGCAAGGTGGGCAACAATCGCAGCCCGGCGCTCAGTGCGAGCCTGACGTGCGCCAGCCATGGAAGTGTCGGAGTAGCGGTGGGTCGATCGACGGACGAAAGGATCCGATGCGCCCCTACCTGGCGCACCAAATGTCGGATTTCGGTTTCTGCAAACCCTTGATAGGTTCGAACTCTAGGGTGTGTGCGGAGATCTCAACCTACCCAGCCTGCCTACTCGCGATACTCTAGGCCTAGCGTGTCGAGCTCAAAGGAATAGAGAGACACAACAGTTTATCCTGGTTTGGGCCACCTTGTGGTGTAATACCCTACTCCAGCATTTTGGTGGATTGCCTTGAGGGCCTGAGGATGAACTAGTACAGTGGATGAACCGGCCTCAGGAGGTGAGGTGTTCTTGAGCTCGAGAGAGCTAGTGAGGTGGTCGAGTGAGAAAATGGATCTGATCTCTCTCTTCACCCCCTTCTATGTTGGTATCTAAGTCCTATTTATAGTGGCCTCTGTCCTCTTCCCAAATGTTGGCGGGAAGGGATCCCACAACAGCCAGATTTGAAGAGGAACATGAAGTACATCCTATCCTGACTAAAGTGGTCTTTGCCTGCGAAAATCCTCTAGTCGTGACGCTGCGGTGGGCTCGGCGATGACCTCTGTCCTGCCGTCCTGGCGGTCTTGGTCAGGTTAGACTAGAATGGAAACCTTTGGCTGATTCCTCGGGACTCCGCGCCTGTTGCTTGTCTCCTTTGCACCAAAGAGGAAACTGGTATTCTGCGCCCGCTGGCGAACGCCTGGCCTTGGTCGTCATCACTCACGTCATCTGAGCCTCGTGAGGTGCACCTTGCGTAGAAGTCTCCGCCCCTCGGGAGCCAGCCTGAGGACGCCGATCCCCTTGGGTGTCTTGGCGTCATACGCCTCGCGAGGGTCTTGAGTCGATGATGCTGAAGCTGGGCCGTACCAGGCCATCGATGGAGCCACGCAGTGGCCGCAGGCAGGCAAGTCTAGGTACCCCCGTATCTAGAACGCCGACAAATATAGGCATGTATTCTGAATATAGTCATACGTGCTTATGGAAAAGAACTTGCATGACATCTTTTGTCCTACCCTCCCGTGGCAGCGGGGTCCTATTGGAAACTAAGGGATATTAAGGCCTCCTTTTAATAGAGTACTGGACCAAAGCATTATCACTTAGTGAACACACGAACTCCTCAAATTACGGTCATCACCGAGAAGTGTCCCGACTATTGTCACTCCGGGGTTTGCCGGATCATAACACGTAGTAGGTGACTATAACTTGCAAGATAGGATCAAGAACTCACATATATTCATGAAAACATAATAGGTTCAGATCTAAATCATGGCACTCATTCCCTAGTGACAAGCATTAAGCATGACAAAGTCATAGCAACATCAATCTTAGAACATAATGGATACTAGGGATCAAACCCTAACAAAACTAACTCGATTACATGGTAAATCTCGTCCAACACATTACCGTCCAGCAAGCCAATGATGGGACTACTAACGCACGACGGTGAGCATCATGAAATTGGTGCTGGAGGATGGTTGATGATGATGATGGCGACGGATTCCCCTCTCCGTAGCCCCGAACGGACTGCATATTAGCCCTCCCGAGGAAGATAAGGGCTTGGTGGCGGCTTCGTATTGTAAAACACGATGAATCCTTCTTTCTGATTTTTCTGTCCCCGAAATTGAATATATAGAGTTGGAGTTGATGTCGGTGGAGGTCCAGGGGACCCACGAGACAGGGGGCATACCCCAGGAGGGTGGGCGTGCCCTGCACCCTCGTGGACAGGGTGTGGGTCCCCCTCTGTTGATGCTTTTGCCAATATTTTTTATTAATTCGAAAACGTGACTCCATGGAGTTTCAGGTCATTCTGAGAACTTTTATTTCTGCAAAAAAATAACACCATGACAGTTCTGCTAAAAACAGCGCCTGTCTGAGTTAAATCCATTCAAATCATGCAAGTTAGAGTCCAAAACAAGGCAAAAGTGTTTGGAAAAGTAGATATGTTGGAGACATATCAGGTTTGTCCTACTACCGATGCCTCGATAGTCGAATACCTGCAAAGGATACATCTCAGAAGAGAAAAATGTCCCATGCTTCCTCCCCTCCCGTCATTGTCGCACCATCTTCGATCCAGCGGCAACATGCATGACTTGTCGCCTCTATAGGAGGCACCACATGTAGCACCTGCCGGCAGCAGCCGTGATTTGACACATCTGCACGAGTTGTCTTATGTAGCACCTGTCGGTGATAGACATGACTTAGCGCATCCACAAGAGTTGTCGTGTGTAGAAACTATTGAGCCAGATCAAACTGTTTTAAAGTTGGAGGAGGTTTCCCATACCAACGCCAATGTCGGAGAAGGCCATCACGATCTCCAGATCTGACCATTGTGCCGTCCACACGACGATGGTGCCGACGCTTTCGAAGAACTAGGTTTGCTGCCCCTCCCCCTCAACCCCACTCGCTTACCTCTTCGACACTTCCTGAAAATGAGATAAATATATTGGGCGCACGGGGGCAAGGAAGAAGCAACGCGATAGAGGTAGCGACGACGCGGGTGGGTTCTCATCTCTCACTATCATCCTCTTTATCTCCTATCTCTTGAAGGTCTCCTCCATCTCCTGCCATCCTCCTTCTTCTCCCTGTCTCTGGTAGGCCTTCTCTTTGTGGTACATCTCCCGTTATCCTCCCCTACCTGCCTCATGTCCATATGTCCCCTGTCGCCGGTTATCCGCCCCTGGATGACCCTCTCCCGACCCTATGATCAGTAATCCCTTCTCTCTCCCACCCCTATCCTCTCTTCTCCCTCTCTGAGCCAACCCTAATCGCATAGCGGTCCCTCATAGTGAAGATGTGAGGACTGGATATGTTATGGTAAGAAATTTATCAATTCCACGTTGTATTATTTGTATACAAGACACCTATGCATTTATTTGACAACTTCTATGTGCACGCAGGCTAACAAGAAATCATCATTTTATGAGAACAATGTCATTAAGAATTGGGATGATATCACAACCATATAGTCAAAATATCATGCAAATGGTGAAGGTGCTATCACATGCACTGAAACTGTTGTAGAACCAACTGAAGCCTCTCCTGAAGTGCCACACAAAAAGCAGTGAACCAGTGATGCTATCATGTGCCTACTTGGGGATATGAAGAGCTAATTTGATGATGCTCTGAAGTCATACGATCTTTTACCTATGCCCTAGGTTACACCTCCTACTAAAATCCTTGGTACACTTGAAATGATCACTAATTTGACTCATTGTGACATATTGTGATTGTATGATAAGTTGATCCTTAGCGAAAGCTTGATTCAAGCGCTTCTGGAGCTTCCCCATGAACTTCAGGAAGGAATGGTTGTTGATGATGAATAAGAAGAATGGATAGTGATGGATAGTATGTATGTGTGTTGCTAGTTTATAATCTCTTCTGGTTTGTATTAGAGTTATGAACTTGTTATCCTAAAATTGCATTGTCGATGCACATACAAAACTTGTAGTGTGTTTTGATGATGTGAGACTTGTTATAATCTGTATGTCCTTGGCAAGCTTAATATAATATGTTTTTGTTGATTTTCTTGGATAGTTGATGTTGTTGTGAAGTTCATCATAAGATGCTTCTGTTACATACAATTTCTAGCCAAAATTTTGATGTTTTTTGAAGAGTTGATGTTGTTGTCAAGTTCATCATATAATATGGTATTGTTGCATATAGTTTCTAGCCCATTTTGTTTGATGATTTTTGAACATTTGATGTTGTTGTCAAGTTCATCATAAGATAATGGTATTAAAAATAGTTTTTAGCCTATTTTTTCAATTTTTAATAGTTGATATTATCAAGTTCATGATACCATGCTCCTGCTACATATGTACAGTTTTCAACATATTTTTCATGTGCTTTGGACAATTGGTGTTGATTGTACCATTTTCTATATATTTGCATGCAGTTTTACTGTACTAGATGACCCGTTGCACCAATTGGCGTAGAGACCAAACTGCAGGCCGAAAGTTAAGAAACTATGTGCAACATAAAATGGAAGTCAAATGAACTATTTGAAGAGACCAACTAATCAACTACAAGTCAGAAGTTAAGTGAACTATTAGAAACATAAAGTGGAAGTTAAGTGAGCTGTTTGAAGAGACCAATTGTAGACATTATTGTGAATGTATCTCTGTTATTACGCCCGGTGTAATGGACGATGGCGCATATGACCCGTCGAAGGAAGTAGGTGTATTTCTTGGCTTTGTTTCTTCGAGTCAATTTGCATTTATGTTTGCATTGGCACTTTTATTTTAGCATAGTTGATATTAGAGCTAGTCTTGAAATAGACCTTGTTGGTAAAAAGAAGAACGTATTGGTAGCTCTATATGTGCAACACTATGTCTGTCTTATAAATAATACGCAAAGGCCATTAGCATGGGTAAAAACACACATGAACGATATACGAGATGGGATTGCTCGAGTCGTCCCATTCTTTTTCGTGCGTCATAGTATAGGTCTCTGATCAAGCTCCCGGGCACGTACTCTTTGGAGCAGCTATGGGTAGTAGCCTAATCACCCTTGGTATCCAGACATGCCTTGCCATTTGTGCTTAAGAATATCCCAGCTACCTCCCAAGAGTGTGTGGGCATGGGGCAATAGAATTGGTGCTTTTTTGTACCATTATGCCTAGCCACCTAAGTTGTGGGCTAACATTTCAGGTCTATATGCCATTTTTGGGGGTCATCGCATGTCTAATCTGGATGCAAAGGGGCTCGCCCACCCGGATTTTCATCATCGTGGGGCCTGGACGACTAGCGTTCTTTCGAATACCTGCCCAGATTTCTTACGATGCTAGGCCCAAAATCTAGCACAACATGGTCTGTGTGTATATTAGCACCATATGTCATTGGCATGCTCATTGATACCATAGGCATAAAACGTAGTCGAGTGTTCTCTATCTTTGATCTGTCCCTGCCAAGTACAATTTTTAAAAGAAGGCCTCTTGGAGCCATTGGCATAGAGCTAAGGACACTAACAATGGACCCAGTGTTGGAAATATGCCCTAGAGGCAGTATTATTGTATTGTTATATTTCCATTTTCATAATTAAGAGCTTATATTTCATGCTACAACTATCTGCGACACTTAGCGTTTCGGAGTACGTCTTGTCCACATGAGTATAAATGGGATGAGAAGTGTAAGACAGAGATGGTCAGACCATGTGTGCAGATAACACTTGGTTATCTTGAAGTTCTAGAAGAATCGTTCTGAGCTTGGAGCACGAAGCATCGAAATGTGAACAAGAGTCGTATGGAGATATGATCGACAAAGGTTTTGCCCACCGGTTAAAATTCTCATGATCAGTGATGTCCAAATCAATGACTTAGAATAAGATTAGGATCTTGAACCACTCATTATCAATTATGAGAGATGTTGATTTGAGTGGGAGTGAACTTTATATCAAAATTGTTTTGAACACTAGTGTGAATTTAATTATGCATAATGTCTAAAGTGAATCTTGTGTTTATTGTCGTAGATCAATGGCTCGCAATATTTTCAATTTAGCACCTTTGTTTGAGAAAGAAAAGTTCACTACAAATGGTGGAAGCTATGAGGATTGGATCCACATTCTGAGATATGTTCTCAGAAGTGCTAAGAAAGAATATGTGCTGGATCAACCACTTGGTGAACACCTAGCGTCTGGAGCATCTCAGGATATCATCAAATGTGTTTATCTCTTGCAAGAATGATTTCAGTGTTGTCAAAAGTATACTGCTATTATGCATGGATCAAGTATTACAGAATCGTTATCAACAACTCAGTACCATCAGGATTGTCGAGGCACTGGAAGTTCTGTACCAGAAAGATCAACCCCTCCAAGCCCGACCTTCGCCTCTATGGAAGTATGCCCAGGCCACGAGACCTCGGTCATCCTAGGTTTCTATAGGGGGAAGGACATTGGTGGGATGCAGACCCTCCTCTTCAAGACCAAGGGCCAAACCTTTTGGGCCGAGGGGGATGATATCGGCAACTATGTAGCACATCGAGCCACCATGGTTATCCTTTTGTTTTTCTTAATTAAGTTCCATTGTGCCGACCTCAGCCACATGATTAAATCCGAGTCACGGTATTGCAGGATTGGTACACTTTTGCCAAATCAATTGGATCACCAGTTCCTCAGCCTAAGGAGCCCGTGAGCACCGATTTAGAGCAACTGCTGACCATGGACCCATATGTGTCCTCGGCCAATCCAAAAAAAACCACGGAGACTAGAGCCTCAAAGTGCACGGTCATCCGAGATAGCACCCCCGTGCTCCCTTTAGGAGCCAGCAGAACTCGGGATCTTGGTCCAGTGCCGAGGCAGATCAAGAGAAGTCCAGTGAGGTCCCACCACCCCGTAGCGGGAAGAGCACTGACACGTCTCCAACATATCTATAAGTTTTGATTGTTCCATGCTATGATATTATCTGTTTTGGATGTTTTATATGCATTAATATGCTATTCTATATTATTTTTGGAACTAACCTATTAACCTAGAGCCCAGTGCCAGTTTCTATTTTTTCCTTGTTTTTGAGTTTCGCAAAAAAGGAATACCAAATGGAATAAACCCTTCGCGATGATTTTTCTTGGACCAGAAAACACCCCAGAGACTTGGAGATGAAGTCAGAAGAGCCACGAGGCGGCGGAAAGGGGGGAAGGCGCACCTAGGGGGGGGGGGGGTAGGGCGCACCCAGTGCCTTGCCGCCTCCTCGGGACTCCTTTGACCTAACCGTTGGCCCTATATATTCACAAATATCCTCAAACCACCAGAAGCATCCACAAAAACACTTTTCCACCACCGCAACCTTCTGTACCCGTGAGATCCCATCTAGGGGCCTTTTCCGGCATCGTACCGGAGGGGGATTCGATCATGGAGGGCTTCTATATCAACTCTATTTCCCTTCCAATGAAGCGTGAGTAGTTTACCTCAGACCTGCGGGTCGATAGCTAGTAGCTAGATGGCTTCTTCTCTCTCTTTGATACTCAATACCATGTTCTCATTGATGTTCTTGGATATCTATCCGATGTAATCTTCTTTTGCGGTGTGTTTATCGAGGTCTGATGAATTGTGGATTTATTATCAACTTATCTATGAATATTATTTGAATGTTCTCTGAATTCTTATGTGCATGATTTGGTATCTTTGTAATTCTCTTCGAAGTATCGGTTTAGTTTGGCCAACTAGATTGGTTTTTCTTTCAATGGGAGAAGTGCTTAGCTTTGGGTTCAATCTTGCGGTGTCCTTTCCCAGTGATAGTAGGGGCAGCAAGGCATGTATTGTATTGTTTCCATCAAGGATAAAAAGATGGGGTATACATCATTTTTCTTGTATTTATTCCTCTACATCATGTCATCTTACTTAAAGCGTTAATCTGTTCTTCATTAACTTAATACTCTAGATGCAGGCAGGAGTCGGTCGATGTGTGGAGTAATAGTAGTAGATGCAGGCAGGAGTTCATCTACTTGACACGGAAGTGATGCCTATATTTCATAATCATTACCTTAGATATCGTCTTAACTTTGCACTTTTCTATCAATTGATCGGTAGTAATTTGTTCACCTACCGTATTATTTGCTATCTTGAGAGAAGCCACTAGTGAAACCTATGGCCCCGGGTCTATTTTCCATCATATAAGTTTCCGATCTACTATTTTGCAATCTTTTACTTTCCGGTCTATAAACTAAAAATACCAAAAGTATTTACTTTATCTTTTTTTAGTTTATTCTATCTCTACTAGATCTCACTTCTGCAAGTAACCATGAAGGGATTGATAACCCATTTATCGCGTTGGGTGCAAGTTGTTTGATTGTTTGTGTAGGTCTTGGTGATTTCTGCGTTTTCTCCTACTGGATTGATACCTTGGTTCTCTAACTGAGGGAAGTACTTATCTCTACTTTTCTGCATCACCCTTTCCTCTTCAAGGGAAAAACCAACACAAGCTCATGAAGTAGCAGGAAGAATTTCTGGCGCCGTTGCCGCGGATATGTACGCCAAGTCAAAACATACCAAGTACCCATCATAAAACTCTCACCTCTTGCATTACATTATTCACCATTTTCCTCTCATTTTCCTCTCCCCCATTTCTATAATGATTTTTGAAAAGATTTGCCTTTTTATTCGCCCTACTTCCATTCATCTTTTCGTTTGCCTTTATGTCTTACTTGGTTTGTTTGCTTGTTCTTTTGGTATAATTGTGTGTTTATTGAAAATCAAGAACCAAAAGGTTTATGGATCCTCATCCACTTGCTAATCTTTTTAAAAGATACAATTATGATGAACCAATTGCTAGTGAGTTGAATGCACTAAATTATCTTTATGAGGTTTTGCTTGAAATTCATGAATCTGAAAATTGTGATGAAGTGTTGAAAGAAGAAAATTATAAAGTGATTCATTATAGTTCCTTGAATGAAAAGCATGATTGCGATGGTGTTATTATAAATTCCATTAATGTCAATTGTGTTAATGATATGCAAAACCCTAGGTTAGGGGATGCTAGTTTTGCTATATCCACTAATTGTTGCAATGATCATGATTGGGGTGAGTCTTCTTATGATCTTTAAAATTTATTTAAGCCTCATGATGAATATGAGATTGATAATAGTGTTTGCAATAATATTTAAAGTGGGTTTGGAAGAGTGTCAACTTTAGATCCCACATATTTGGAGAATGTTCAATCTTATGAAATTTTTGATAAAAGGGGGTTTGGAGAGGTCATGACTTTAGTTAATGTTATTTCCACTATTTTGGAATAGTGTCAACTTCACATGCATGTGGATCGTGTTGACAATATGTTATGTGACAGCTATGTTGTTGAATTTGCTTATGATCCCACATGTAATTATTAGATCTGGTTGTAGAAATTTTCATATTACTAAATTACCTCTCTTCATGTTGAGATTGCTATTGTTTCTTTCTTCTTCCTTGCATATGGTGGTTTTTCCTTGTCTTGATAATTTGCTTGCTTATAAAATCCCTACGCATAGGAAGCGTTAGACTTAAACTTGCTTGTCACATGTTTTATGATGCTCTCTTTGTGTTTCAATTGTTATCTTTCATGTGAGCATCATTAAAATATATCAATGCCTAGCTAAAAGTCTTTAAAGAAAAGCACTTGTTGGGAGACAACGCAATATTTTCCCTTGCTGTTTTTTAATAAATAATTCATATAGCCTCTGGTTAGATGTGTTTTTGTGTTTTATTTAGTGTTTGTGCCAAGTAAGACCGTTGGGATGGCTTACGGTGATAGTTGTTTTGATCTTGCTAAAAAACATAAACTTTTTTCGCTGAGGAAAATAATTTTCATAATACACATGATCGTGCTTTTGATCTGATTCTTTTTGCACAAGATTGGTACACAAATATACCAGGTTGTCCTAGTTTTTCATATTTTTTTGGAGTTACAGAAGTATTTGAAGTTTCCAGATTCCTACAGATTGTTCTTTTTTTGATAGATTCTGTTTTCTATTTGTTGTTTGCTTATTTTGATAAATTTATGGGTAGTATCGGTGGGTATGAACCATGGAAAAGTTGGGATACAGTAGATATTACACCGATATAAATAAAGAATGAGTTCACAATAGTACCAAAAGTGGTGATTTATTTTCTTATACTAACTGAGCTTATGAGATTTTCTGTTGAGTTTTGTGTTGTGATGTTTTCAAGTTTTGGGTAAGGATTTGATGGACTATGGAATAAGGAGTGGCAAGAGCATAAGCTTGGGGATGCACAAGGCATCCCAAGGTAATGTTCAAGGACAACCAAGAGCCTAAAGTTGGGGATGCCCTAGAAGGCATCCCCTCTTTTGTCTTCGTCTATTGGTAACTTTACTTGAGGCTATATTTTTATTCACCACATGATACGTGTTTTGCTTGGAGCATCTTGTATGATTTGAGTCTTTGTTTTTAGTTTGCCACAATCATCCCTGCTGTACACACCTTTTGAGAGGGACACACATGAATCATGATTTATTAGAATACTCTATGTGCTTCACTTATATCTTTTGAGATAGGCAATATTGCTCTAGTGCTTTACTTATATCTTTTTAGAGCACGGTGGTGGTTTTATTTTATTGAAATTGTTGAACTCTCATGCTTCACTTATATTATTTTGAGAGTCTTTTTAAACAACATGGTATTTTTCTTTAGTTATAAAATTAGTCCTAATATAATAGGCATCCAAGAGGGATATAATAAAAACTTCCATATAAAGTGCATTTAATACTATGAGAAGTTTGATTACTTATGATTGTTTTGAGATATAAAGATGGTGATATTAGAGTCATGCTAGTGAGTAATTGTGGATTGTAGAAATACTTGTGTCGAAGTTTGTGATTCCTGTAGCATGCACATATGGTGAACCGTTATGTGATGAAGTCGGAGCATGATTTATTTATTGATTGTCTTCCTTATGAGTGGCGGTCGGGGATGAGCGATTGTCTTTTCCTACCAATCTATCCCCCTAGGAGCATGCGCCTAGTACTTTGTTTCAATGACTAATACATTTTTGCAATAAGTACGTGAGTTCTTTATGACTAGTGTTGAGTCCATGGATTATACGCACTGTCACCCTTCCACCATTGCTTGCCTCTCTAGTACCGCACAAATTTCATCGGTGACATACACCCAGCACATACCTTCCTCAAAACAGCCACCATGCCTACCTATTATGGCATTTCCATATCCATTCCGAGATATATTGCCATGCAACTTTCCACCGTTCTGTTTATTATGACACGCTTCATCATTGCCATATTGCTTTGCATGATCATGTAGTTGACATCGTATTTGTGGCAAAGCCACCTTTCACAATTATTTCATACATGTTACTCTTGAATCATTGCACATCCCGACACACTGTCGGAGCCATTCATATAGAGTCATATTTTGCTCTAAGTATCGAGTTGTAATTCTTGAGTTGTAAGTAAATAAAAGTGTGATGATCTTCATTGTTAGAGCATTGTCCCATGTGAGGAAAGGATGATGGAGAATATGATTCTCCCACAAGTCGAGATGAGACTCCGGACGAAAAAATGAGGCCTAAAAAAGAGAGAAGGCCCAAAATAAAAAAATCAGAGAAAAGAGAGAAAGGGCAATGTTACTATCCTTTTTCCACACTTGTGCTTCAAAGTAGCACCATGATCTTCGTGATAGAGAGTCTCCTATGTTGTCAATTTCATATACTAGTGGGAATTTTTCATTATAGAACTTGGCTTGTATATTCCAATGATGGGCTTCCTTAAATTGCCCTAGGTCTTCATGAGCAAGCGAGTTGGATGCACACCCACTTAGTTTCCTTTTTGAGCTTTCATAAACTTATAGCTCTAGTGCATCCGTTGCATGGCAATCCCTACTCACTCACATTGATATCTATTGATTGGCATCTCCATAGCCAGTCGACACGCCTAGTTGATGTGAGACTATCTCCCTCTTTTTGTCTTCTCCAAAACCACCGTATTCTATTCCACCTATAGTGTTATGTCCATATCTCATGCTCATGTATTGCGTGAAAGTTGAAAAAGTTTGAGAACACCAAAAGTATGAAGCAATTACTTGGCTTGTCATCGGGGTCATGCATGATTTGAATATTTTGTGTGATGAAGAGGGAGCATAGCCAAACTATATGATTTTTGTAGGGATAACTTTCTTTGGCCATGTTATTTTGAGAAGACATAATTGCCTTGTTAGTATGCTTGAAGTATTATTGTTTTTATGTCAATATTAAACTTTTATTTTGAATCTTATGGATGTGAACATTCATTCCACAATAAAGAAAAATTACATGGATAAATATGTTAGGTAACATTCTACATCAAAAATTCTGTTTTTATCATTTACATACTCGAGGACGAGCATGAATTAAGCTTGGGGATGCTTGATATGTCTCCAATGTACCTATAATTTTTGATTCTTCCATGCTATTGTATTATTTGTTTTGGATGTATTATATGCATTAATATGATATTTTATATTATTTTTGGGACTAACCTATTAACCTAGAGCCCTGTGCTAGTTTTTGTTTTTTCCTTGTTTTTGAGTTTCGCAGAAAAGGAATACCAAATGGATTCCAAACGAAATAAAACCTTCGCGACAATTTTTCTTGGACCAGAAGACACCCTAGAGACTTGGAGATGAAGTCAGAAGAGCAGTGAGGCGGCCGCAAGGGGGGAGGGCGCGCCCAGGGGGTAGGACACGCCCCTGCCTTGCCGCCTCCTCAGGACTCCTCTTACGAAACCCTTGGCCCTATATATTCACAAATATCCCCAAACCACCAGAAGCATCCACGAAAACACTTTTCCACCACCACAACCTTCTGTAGCGGTGAGATCCCATCTAGGGGCCTTTTTCGGCATACTGCCTGAGGGGGATTCGATCGCGGAAGGCTTCTAGATCAACTCTATTGCCGTTCTAATGAAGCGTGGGTAGTTTACCTTAGACCTAAAAGTCTATAGCTAGTAGCTAGATGGCTTCTTCTCTCTCTTTGATTCTCAATACCATGTTCTCCTCAATGTTCTTGGAGATCTATCTGATGTAATCTTCTTTTGCGATGTGTTTGTCGAGATCCAAAGAATTGTGGATTTATCAGCTTATCTATGCATAATATTTGAATCTTCTCTGAATTCTTATATGCATGATTTGGTATCTTTGTAATTCTCTTTGAACTATCAGTTTAGTTTGGCCGACTAGATTGGTTTTTCTTGCAATGGGAGAAGTTCTTAGATTTGGTTCAATCTTGCGGTGTCCTTTCCCAATGACAGTAGGGGTAACAAGGCACGTAACATATTGTTTCCATCGAGGATGAAAAGATGGGTTTACATCATATTGCTTGAGTTTATTCCTCTACATCATGTCATCTTACTTAAAGCGTTACTCTATTCTTCATGAACTTAATACTCTAGATGCAGGAAGGAGTCGGTCTATGTGTGGAGTAATAGTAGTAGATGCAGGCAGGATTCGGTCTACTTACCACAGACATGATGCCTATATTTCATAATCATTACCTTAGATATCATCATACCTTTGCACTTTTCTATCAATTGCTCGACAGTAATTTTTTCACCCACCATATTATTTGCTTCTTGAGAGAAGCCACTAGTGAAACCTATGCCCCCCATGTCTATTTTCCATCATATAAGTTTTCGATCTACTATTTTGCAATCTTTTAATTTCCGATCTATAAACGGAATACCAAAAATATTTACTTTATCTTTTGTTTAGTTTATTCTATCTCTATCAGATCTCACTTTTGCAAGTAACCATGAACGGATTGACAACCCCTTTATCGCGTTGGGTGAAATTGTTTGATTGTTTGTGCAGGTCTTGGTGATTTGTGTGTTGTCTCTTACTGGATTGACACCTTGGTTCTCTAACTAAGGTAAATACTTATCTGTACTTTGGTGCATCACCCTTTCCTCTTCAAGGGAAAAACCGATGCAAGCTTAAGAAGTAGTAAGCACTAGGGTGATCCAGTGGGGTGATGTTGAGTCGTCCCCCTCCAAGGGAGTCAAATTCTAGAGGGCACCCATTGTCCAGGCGGTGGGTCATTCCTCGACATCGAGTGTTGATGATCTCAGCTCCAATTCGTCGGAAACCTGGCTTGTGGGTCCCCCCAAGTCCGACCTCATCTCGATTAGTAAGTACTTTAACAAAATCATACTATATAGCTCCTTTCATGCACGGGGTTTTACCTTCTCCTTTTTTTCAGGCACTACGTGATGAGCTGGACGAGCTGGACGAGGAGGAGGAGGCCATTTCTGACCTGACGAAGTCCTTACCGCAGGCTGCCGTGGGTGGTTCTCTAGCTACCTCGGGGGCATGGGACAATCTCTTTTGCACTCAAGCCGAAGTGCCAGATGGTATGCACTAACCCCCACCTCCAACATTTCATGTTGTGGGTGGGACCTATCCTTCTACGGCCGAGGTTCAAACCTCGGTCATGGAAGGCTAAGATGTGAACCAGGGGAGGAAATCCCCCTGTTCTTGAAGAAAGGGTGGATGCCAACCCGACAACACTCTTCCCACGTGGTTCGAGACCCACATGACCATCTAGATGCTGCTACGCCCCATGTGGTTAACCGTGGGGTGCCAAAGTCTTGGCCCGGGCATCGAAGGCCTCTGAGGTTGAGCTAGCGAAGCGTCGACGATCAGCGGAGGACGATTCATTGAGCCTCCCTCTTTTCCCTAGCCAGCGTGCCATCCTTGACGCTGCCCTAGGACAATTTTGGTCCATCGAGGCTATCATGATGGAGATGTTCCTCGGCCTTGCAAGAAGCTTCGACGTATGTGCTCTTTCTTTTGTTTTCCAGTTTAGTATTGAGCATTCAAGATATACCTAGTAGCCCTCGACGAGGACATCAAAGCATCCTTTAATGATGCCGTACAAAACATTTTATTTTATAAGAAATGAAAACTTATGCTGCTTAATCCAACACAAGGTAGAATTGCAATTTCCAGTAGCCCCCGAGCCTCAAGTTAGTTTACAAAACTAGCTTGAGGGTCAAGCTATATATTAACACCAATTTTTATTCACAAATTTGATGAACTCGAATATCCAACAGCTTCCTAGACTCGTGTTAGTTTTCAACGGAACCAACAGGAGGACTGAATCACGTAGGTTATGGGTTCTGTTTCAACTCTTCATTTTTGCGCAGGTTTCTTCTTCTTCGATCAGCTCTTAGGAGTTAGAAGAGTCAAAACACCAGCCAGCTCAAGCCAAGGAGTAGTGCCTTCGGCTGAAGTAGGAGGCCAAGAAGGCACAAGGTGAGGATATTAATTTACCCTTAATTGGTACTTGTTTACCAAGTATTTATATATTTACTTTAGTTTTTGTGTCCTACAGCTGTTGATCAGCACGTCGCCGATCTCCAGGCTGAGCTTAAAAAAGTTTGTGCTCAGGCTCAGTGCAGAAGAGCGCCAATCTACTCGCCGAGGAGCAGAAAACCCGTGAAACCACTCAGGCGTGGGTGTAAGTGGTGGAAGGTGACCTCTCAGATTGTGTCATGAAACATGACACATTGAAGGTTGCCTAGGAGAAGGATGCCGCCGAGATCTAGCAGCTTGATAAAGAGCACCGAGAGGTAACCTCATGAGGGGCTGTGATGAAGGGGGAGTTGTAGAAGGCTACAGAAATTATTTCTGGTAAGTCTTACTTTTTGAAGCGTGTCTTCACCCGCCGAGCCTTCCGCGAGTTGACACAAGTGTGGTGCATGTTATGCACCTTTTCTAGCCTTCCTTGTAGTGTTGAGGAGGCATGCCAGTACTTTGGTATCACCCCCGTCTCGGCTCACAAGCAACAAAAGATGTTATGGCTACAATTCCAAGACCCGGCGCCCCCCAAGTCCTTGGCAACGAGCCAATGCAGGTGGTAGAACTGCAGAAGGCTGCTCGGCTTGCCATGGAGGATCTCTGTAAGGCCCTTTGGCCAAAAGATCCCAGACAAGAGTTGAGCGCCCAAGTTGACCTGAGGAAGAGGTCGTCATGTATTGAGGGTGCTAGGCAAGCCTTTCCGGTCGTTGATACATCTCAAACGCATCTACTTTTCCAAACACTTTTTCTCTTGTTTTGGACTCTAATTTGCATGATTTGAATGGAACTGACCCGGACTGATGCTTTTTTTAGTACAACTACCTTGGTGTTATTTTTTTCACAAATAAAAGTTCTTTATTGGACTAAAAATTTACGATTTTTTTTCTAGAATATATAAAAATACTGGTGAAAATATCTACTGGAGGGGGCCACCATAGAGCCACAAGCTCAGGTGTCGCGCCCCCTCCTTGGGCGTGCCACCTGAGGTTGTGGGCTCCTCATGCCTATGTTTCCCTACCTTTGGACCTATAAGTTCGATCTCATGAATAAAAAAATCAGAGAGAAAGTTTCATCATGTTTTATGATACAGAGCCATCGCCACCTCCACCGGGAGGGCTGATCTGGAGTCCATTTGGGGCTCCGGAGAGGGGGACTCGTCTCTGTCGTCATCAACAACCCTTCTTCATAAAAAAAACATGATGCTCACCACCGGGAGTGAGTAACTCCTTAGGCTTGATGGACAGTGATGGAGTTGGATGAGATTTATCATGTAATCGAGTCAATTTGTTAGGGTTTGGTCCCTAGTATGCACGAAGTTCTGAGATTGATGTTGCTATGACTTTGTTATGCTTAATACTTGTCACTAGGCCCCGAGTGCCGAGATTTTAGATCTGAACCCTCTATGTTTTCATGAATATATTTGAGTTCTTGATCCTATCTTCTAGTTGTATGCACTTGTTATTGTTCTGAACCATAGACCCCATCACCCCTAGGTGACAATAATTGGGATACTCTCCAGGGATGACTGTAATTTGAGGAGTTCATGTATTCACCAAGTGTTAATGCTTTGTTCCAATTCTCTATTAAAAGGAGGCCTTAATATCCCTTAGATTTCCTTATGGACCCCGCTGCCATGGGAGGGTAGGACAAAAGATGTCATGCAAGTTCTTATTATAAGCACGTATGACTATATATGGAATACGTGCCTACATTGAATTGATGAATTGGAGATATTGTGTATCGCTCTAGGTTGTGACCATTACATAATGAATGTAATCCACACAAATATCCATCGCTAATCCAATGCCTACACTTTGCGCATATTATCTTTTGCCAAGTTACTTTTGTTGTTTCTGCTGTTACAATCACTATAAAACGGCTACGGTTACTGCTAATATTGCTACTATTACCGTTGCTATCAAAATTATCAAACTACTGTGCTACTAAACACTTGGCTGCACAGAAACAACTTTCCAGGTGTCGTTTAATTGACAAATTAATTGTTATGTCTTATAAATATTCGTTGGCTCCCCTTATGCCAAATCAATAAATTGAATGAAATAGTACCCTCGGGGACTGTTGCAATCCCCTATTTGTGGGTTATCAAGACCTTTTTCTAGCGCCATTGCCGGGGAGCATAGTTCTACTTATTAAGTTCACTTGGGAGTTGAATATCTAGTTATCAATATGAAGAATCTAAAGGACTCTAAGACTAAGATTGTACCCTCTAAGACGAGGGGGAGGGAAGGAACTACCATTTGGCTTTGCACTTTATCCTCCTTCTGTATTAAGTAGGCTTCTAACACCACTACTACTTGTGAGCTGCGTTGGGTTTCCTCGAAGAGGAGAGGATGAAGCAGTACGATAGAGATAAGTATTTCCCCCAGTTAAGAACTAAGGTTATCAATCGAGTAGGAGAACCACACAGATCCTCATTAGCAGCACCTGGACACACAAAACCAAATGCTTACACCCAACGCAAACAAGGGGGTTGTCAATCTGCTTGGTGGTTATTTGCAAGGATCAAATCTAGTAGTGGTAGGCAAATAGACAAATTGAAAAATATAATAGCGGTAATAAAATTGTAGAAAGGTATTTTTTGGATTTTATATATGAAGAAAGTAGACCCGGGGGCCATAGTTTTCACTAGAGGCTTCTCTCTCGAGCACAAAAAGTACGGTGGTTGAACAAATTACTATTGGGAAATTGATAGAAAAGCGCATAGTTATGACGATATTTAAGGCAATGATGATGTATATGGGCATCACTCCGAGACAATTAGACCGACTCCTACTTGCATCTACTACTATTACTCCACCCATCAACCGCTATCCAGCTGTAACATACCAATTTTCAATTTGGATGTTATACTTAGATCATTCATATGCATTTCATATTTTATTGCATTTTGGTTTTTATTTGGTTGTGATCCAAGAAATCTTAAGCAACTCAAGGACCCAAGGAGAGAGTTGGAGGTTTCATTTAAATTTTCATTTTTGAATTTGTTCAAATTTGAAAAAGTGGATCAATTTGATTTCAACAAATTCTTTCCAATTATTTCAAAAAAAATAATGACAGAAGATTAACTGACTTCTTCAAAACAGAGGAGAAATGTTGGAAAAGAAATTTGGAAGTCACATTATTTTTTTATTTGAATTTTATTTGCATTTTTTTAGTTGAATTAGAGAAAAACATGCATTTTTTTAAAAAAAATTGCATTTAGTCCAGAAAAATGTTCACTTTGTCCCAAATATTAGGTAGGGATGGTGAAAATTGTTTCTGGAATTTTTAGGATTTTTATTTTATTTTATTAGGATTCTCGTCGTGGCACTTTTTTTTAAAAAAGTAGCGCGCTGATTGGACGGCCCAGCCGAGTCGTGCCAAGGGCCCAGCGCCAACCGCCTCGCCCATGCTCCAAGTCGAGACCCCGACCCCGGGCCTATAAAAGCCGACCCCGCCGCCCCCTCCTCCCCTCAAGTCACCGCCGCCCAAGCCGCCACCACCGCGCCGCCCGCCCCAGCCGTTCCACGCCGCCGCCGCTCATCGCCCCGCTTCGTCTGCCACCGCCACTGCTGCTGGTGCGCTACCGCCTCGCGCCGCCTTTCGCTGCCGCTGCCGCTTGCACCGCCACCATTGCCAAGCCCCGCCGCAGTCGCGCTGCCTCGCCGTTGACCGCCACCGGCCAATCCTCCCGAACCGATATAAAACCAATCCGGTTCACCGGCTTATTTTTTTCGGTTTATAGGTTGAGATCAGTTTTATTTTTTTAGTCAATTTAAATAGTGGACATTCACCCGATTGGTTGTGTTACGAACGAGTTCATTCATTAGTCTCTGTTAGCGGACGTTCGTTCGATAGATTTTTTTCTGTTTATTTTTGCCTAGGGACCAATCCGCGATTTAGCCCATGATTTCCAAACTAGTGTAACTTTTAGCTCGTTTAACCAAATTAGATGAAACCAACGCCTAAATCTTCGTAACGATCCCCCCTTTCCATTAAACCCACTTGAATATGATTTTGACTATCTAAAATTTTAGTTTAGTTCAGATTAGTATTCGATCTTGTTTCGTTTGTATCTTGAGTTTCGTAGCTCCGTTTGAGTTCATTCTTTTTGCAAATTGTAGCTAATCACTTATACCAACTGTTAAGATCTAATCCACATGAAAATAATGCTGTTAGGTTTCGTTTTCTGTTTAATTTAGTTATTTGCTTGTTTCGAGTTTTATTTGGATCTTTTCTCGATTTCTCTTTGCTTCGTTTGATTGATTGCTTATGTATGCTACTTCTTGTCTACGCTAGATTTTCCGGAGTGTGAAGCTTGGTACTATGAATCTCTAGAGTTTTCCGATCGTCAGCAAGACAAGTTACACTTTGATCATACCCTTCTATACCCAGTTTTTACTATGCATTAGTTCTGCCCCTCAAATATTTGCATGAGTAGGATTGGGAACATGTGGTTTGGTTGTAGTTCTTGAGGTAGGAACCTATTACCTTTGATCACCCCGGGAATATACATTATGCTCATTTATTGCTTAGTCATGCTCGTAGACAGGGATTGGATAGTTATGTACATGGAAGTTGTGAGAGTTAATAATTTTGGATAACATTAAGGTGGCAACTTTAATACACATATGGATGGATTGGTTGGGGCACCTGGAGAAACCAGTGCTAGCCCATTTGAGAAATCCGAGAGTACCCATGTGATTTTTCCTCGATTCGCCACCCAGGCTCAAAGGGATCATATAATATTTCATGCCTAGAAAGTTCCGTGTGCAGCCACAAGCCATTATGGGCTCTGGCGTAGTTGAGTAAGTTGTATGAGCTCTTGAAGAGGTGGACTAGCAGATGTAGGGGAAAATAGGTGTACCGGTCTACCCAGAGTAGAGAGTTAATGCTTCATAAAGACTATGTCTCGATCTTCCGATCATGGATGCGGTCGAGTCTTGTGGGGAAAAGTGCACATCCTCTGTAGAGTGTATAAAGTAATCATGGTTAGCCGTGTCCCCGGTTATGGACATCTTGAGTATCTAGAAGTGGATATTATTGTTCATCTCCCATCACTCTTTAATTAATGAATTGGGATTAATGCTGATACTTGATTAATGTTGGGATTTGAGTTGGAGGAACCTTCTCAAATATTGGTTTAACTTTGTAGTAAGTAAAATTTATTCCACTGTTGTAGGAAAAAATTAGCTTTATGCAAAACATTAAACTTAGAGCCTCCACCAGCTAAATATGCATGTAGATATAGTTTCTTGTATTCATTGCTTTACAGTGTAACTCCACAGCATATTCAATGTGCTGACCTACACGGCTGCTGCCGGTGTCAAGACCAGCGGATCTCGGGTAGGGGGTCCCGAACTGTGCGTCTAAGGTCGATGGTAACAGGAGGCGGTGGACACGATGTTTACCCAGGTTCGGGCCCTCTCTATGGAGGTAATACCCTACTTCCTGCTTGATTGATCTTGATGAATATGAGTGTTACAAGAGTTGATCTACCACGAGATCGTAATGGCTAAACCCTAGAAGTCTAGCCTGTATGATTATGATTCTTCCTCTACGGACTAAGCCCTCCGGTTTATATAGACACTGGAGGGGATTAGGGTTATCCAACATTGGTTACAGAGAAAGGAATCTTCATTATCAAGACACCAAGCTTGCCTTCCACGCCAAGGAGAGTCCCATCCGGACACGGGAAAGAGTCTTCGGTCTTGTATCTTCACAGCCCATCAGTCTGGCCCATATGAATAGTCTGGCCGTCTGAGGACCCCTAAATCCAGGACTCCCTCAGTAGCCCCTGAAACAGGCTTCAATGACGAGATGTCCGGCGCGCAGATTGTCTTTGGCATTGCAAGGCGGGTTCCTTCTCCGAACACTCCAAAATAGTCTTCGAACACAATAATCATGTCCGGTTCTGCAAAAAAAATTCCACACACAACCGTAGAGAGTGTAATATTTCACAAGTCCAATTTGTTGACAACTTTTTATAACGTGACATCACGTCGCTGCCCAGCCATTATTTCGAAACGTTTTTAGCCTGCCGCTCCATATTTCGAGATGCGGTTTTACTGGCACGTCTTGTCAAAGCAGAGATCGTGTCCCCTTATTGCGGGATTCTCATCAATACGAGCATGGGTAATCCCACCATACCGTTTGCACAACCCTTGGGGATAAGCGAGTTTTTAGGGCGAGTGGGGAGGTGCTTGATATTCACTACCTTTGTAAAGAGATAAGGATTCACCTCTTTCACCCATGCCTTCTTTCTCTCCGCTTCCCCCATTGTCGAGCTCCAGCGCCCAAGTTCTCTTCTTTTCCGCCCCCAAAAAGCACTCCAGCCATGTCCGGATCCGGAGTGCAGGGCAAGTGGATGGTCTCCTCCATCAAGGAGAAGGATATTACAAAGCTCTGAGAGGCCGGGTATCTGGCCAAGGAAATCGCCCACCGACTTCCTGCCGACGGACAGATCATCCCCAGTCCGGAGCCCCATGAGAGGGTTGTATTCCTCTCTCACTTCGTCCGTGGGCTGGGATTTCCTCTCAACCCATTCGTCCGCGGACTCATATACTACTACAGGCTAGATTTCCATGATCTATCCCTAAATTCTTTCCTCCACATCTCGGCATTCATTGTCGTGTGCAAGGCTTTCCTCCGCATCCCACCACATTTCGGATTGTGGTAAAAGACCTTCAATGTGAAGCCGAAGATGGTGGGTGGCCAACATGCAGAGTGCGGAGGCGCCATGGTGAGCAAAATTCCCAATGTCACATGGCCAATAGTTACCTTTATTGAGACCATCAAAGGGTGGCAACAACATGGTTCTATGTCACTGAGTCGCGCGACAGCACCTGGGTCGCGGCTCCAGAATTCCGATCTGGAGCCCTGATGCGGCTCACCTCCTGGCCAGAGAAAGGCCTGGACTGGTCTTCGTCAGACGAGCTGACAACGCTTCAAACGCGCATCAAGAGCATGGTGGATAAGAATGTCAAGCTTGTCAACGTGATCTAGGTGATGCTAGTTCGTTGGATCCTTCCATGCCAAAGCCAGACTTGCCATTTGTGGGAGTTCGATCCGGCCAAGCACCAGACCCTGCTACAGTTCTTTGGCACTACGCACGAAGACATCTAGAAGGTGCTTTTCAAGTCCAGCAAGATGTGGCCGGACACGGCCGAGGACCATGGGCACAACTTGGCCCATCCCCCTAGTACAGTAAGCTTTTACATGTTTTCAAGGTATATCCTTTACATGCATATTTGAGGAACAAGCCTAAGCCTTCCTACTGATTCTTTCAGGGCTGGACAAAGAAGGTGGAGCGGATTCACTATCCGGCTCCACTGCCGAAGACCCAGCAATTCCACTTCTGACGAAGATGATGCGCCGGAGAAGAAGGCCAAGGATACCAAGGAGACCAGGAGTGGTCTCCGTCGCAATGGTGCTTCGGACATGACGTCCGAAGACGCCGAAACTCATTCCTCCGCGGCCGAGGACGACAAGGAAGAGGAGGAAGAAGAAATCCATTCCCCTCTGGGGGGGGGGGGAGAAAGAAAAGGACGGCCTCCACTCGTCTGGAGGCGGAAGCGTCCAAGAAGGGAAAAACTTCCTTCTCGGACAACTCCACAACGGCCACCGACAGTAGCTTGGAATGGCGCCCCAGGGACAAGCCCCTGGCCAAATCGTGAGTACTCAAAAACCCGAACACATTCATATATCCGGCCTCTCCACTTTATAGTCTTATCGTGTTGAGTCATGCATTTGCAGTCCGACTCGGTCCGGCCTCAAGCGGTCCTCATCTTCAGTCCTACCTCGAGCGGTCCTTGCTGGACCCAGAGGCAATGGATAGCGGGTCCCTCCCGGCGGCCTCCTCTCCAAAGGCTATGGACGGTGCCGAGGCGCTGTCCCGAAGGATACCAGGCCAAGGAGAGACCCAGGAGGCCTTTAGGGCAGCGCCGGAGGGAGAAACCTCGGTCGCCGGACACATGGAGGAGCAGATCCCCATGGGTACTGGCAATGGGGGCCATATCCAATTCGGCCCCCGGCCGAATACAGTTCCTGAGATCTATACGACTCCGGAATCAGGCAAGCAACCTCTTTCAAAAGAAGGAGGTGTGCCTATTCCATCGGTGTCCTCTGTCCATCCAGAGGCACTGGATAATTTGTAGGAAGCGCTGCAAGGCGCTTCCATTGTTGAGGAACACGGTACCCTTATGGGTACAGTGGTTGAGAAGATCCAGTCCGCGAAGAGCAGACTGACCGAAGCTTGCACAAGCCTTCTAATAGGCTTTGAGGTAAGCAAAGCAATTATGTAAAAAGAATGTCATAGTATAGACAGTAGCCTCTGAGACTCTGTCCGGTGTTTGGAAAGAAAAGCCGAACAGAGGATCAAATAATTATCGCAGGAGACCAAACTGACATGTCTATATAAATAAGCAGGCGTCATTGCTGGCTGCTACCTCTCATGCTGCTGAGGTCTCTGGACTGAAGTAAAGTCTGGAGTGGACCGAGGAAGAGCTCGTCCGTGTGAAGAAACGGCTGGAAGATAATCAAGGTATGTAATAACCTTGTCTATATTCAGGAAGGATGAACAACTTGTGCTGACTAAAGTGCCATGATATCCATTTAGGAGCGGCGACCAAGGTGGAGACCCTCAAGAAGGCGCTGGCCGAGGCTGAGGGCAGAGCAGCCAAGGAAAAAGCCACCCGTGAAAAGCATGAGGCCAGGGTCGTTGAGGTTGAGCAGGAGCTCCAGGACGCTGTGCAGAAATGCGAGTCCTTGGAGCGCAACATTGCGGATCAAGAAAGCGAACTGACCAAGGCTCGCCAAATTGCTCATGATGCCCGGGTTGAAGCCCAGGGCGCCCTCCAGGAAGTCCAGGGGGCTAGAAAAATCGCGGCGGGGAAGGCCTTTATTATGCAGAGCAAATATGTGAAGAAAAGGTTCCTCTTACTGACCCGGATTTGGAGTTCTCTTGGGGTGTTTGTGGATCTGCCACGTAGCATTTCAAATGTTGCAGAGTTCTTCCGAGCCGAAGAGGGGAGATCAACAAAGAAGCTATTCTGGTCGCAATACCTTGCGCCAGAACATCCGATGCCCTTTAGCGACCAGCTAAAACAGCTGGTCGAACTGCATAGGGTGGCCGAACTAGCCATGATGGATTTAATAATCCGTCTATGGCCTGCCGAAGCCGTACCCAGCAGCTACTTTGGACTTGTGAAGCGGCTGGTCAATGCCTGCCCTCCGCTTGATGCCATCAAGCGGTCGGTCTATATTGAAGGCGCGCAAATGGCCTTCGCCCGAGTCAAGATGCATTGGGTGAAGACGGACGTCGAGAAGCTTGTCACCGAGGGACCGCCTGCGGGCAAGGAGCACCACACGCCCCGAGCTGTATTTTGACAATGTCCTGGAGGGATCTGCTACGTCTTGAGCTTGCGTTGGTTTTCCTTGAAGAGGAAAGGGTGATGCAGCAATAGTAGTGTAAGTATTTCCCTTGGTTTTTTAGAACCAAGGTATCAATCCAGTAGGAGGCTCCTCAAGAAGTCCCACGAACCTACACAAACAAACAAAGAACTCACAACCAACGCAATAAAGGGGTTGTCAATCCCTTCACGACCACTTGCGAAAGTGAGATCTAATAGAGATAATAAGATAAATATATTTTTGGTATTTTATAATATAGATGCAGAAAAAAATATGCAAATAAAAGTAAATTGGAAGCAAATATGATAAGAGATAGACCCGGGGGCCATAGGTTTCATTAGCATAAGTATTATGGTGGGTGAACAAATTACTGTCGAGCAATTGATTGAAAAGCGAATAATTATAACATTATCTAGGCATGATCATGTATATAGGCATCACGTCCGCAACAAGTAGACCGACTCCTGCCTGCATCTACTACTATTACTCCACACATCGACCGCTATCCAGCATGCATCTAGAGTATTAAGTTCATAAGAACAGAGTAACGCTTTAAGAAAGATGACATGATGTAGAGGCCTAAACTCATGCAATATGATATAAACCCCATCTTTTTATCCTCGATGGCAACAATACAATACGTGTCTTGCAACCCTTTCTATCACTGGGTAAGAACACCGCAAGATTGAACCCAAAGCTAAGCACTTCTCCCATGGCAAGAAAGATCAATCTAGTAGGCCAAACCAAACCGATAATTCGAAGAGACTTGCAAAGATAACTCAATCATATAAAAGAATTCAGAGAAGATTCAATTATTATCCATAGATAAACTTGATCATAAACCAACAATTCATCGGATCTCGACAAACACACTGCAAAAAGAGATTACATCGAATAGACCTCCACAAGAGAGGGGGAGAACATTGTATTGAGATCCAAAAAGAGAGAATAAGCCATCTAGCTAATAACTATGGACCCGAAGGTCTGCGGTAAACTACTCACAACTCATCGGAAGGGCTATGGTGTTGATGTAGAATCCCTCCGTGGTGGAATCCCCCTCCAGCAGAACGCTGGCGACGGCTCCAAGATGGGATGTCGCGGATACTGATGGTTATGGTGGCGAAAATATTTCTTTGGTTGCTCCCTGGATGTTTTCGGGGTATCTAGGCTTATATAGGAGGAAGAAGTATGTCGGTGGCCGCCTGAGGGGCCCACGAGACAGGGGGGCGCGCCCTACCCTCTCGTGGCCGCCTCTGCTGCTTCTTGACTTGCACTCCAAGTCCTCTGGATCACGATCGTTCCAAAAATCACGCTTCTGAAGGTTTCATTCCGTTTGGACTCCGTTTGATATTCCTTTCCTTTGAAATACTGAAATAGGCAAAAAAAACAGCAATATGGGTTGGGCCTCCGGTTAGTAGGTTAGTCCCAAAAATGATAATAATGTGTAAAATAAAGCCCATAAACATCCAAAACAGGTAATATAATAGCATGGAACAATCAAAAATTATAGATACGTTGGAGACGTATCAAGCATCCCCAAGCTTAATTCCTGCTCGTCCTCGAGTAGGTAAATGATAAAAACAGAATTTTTGACGTGGAATGCTACCTAGCATAATTCTGAATGTAATTTTCTTTAATGTGGCATGAATGTTCAGATCCAAATGACTCAAGATAAAAGCTTATAAAACATAAAAATAATAATGCTTCAAAGCATACTAACAAATAATCATGTCCTATCAAAATAACATAGCCAAAGAAAGCTTATCCCTACAAAATCATATAGTTAGGCCATGCTTCATTTTCATTACACAAAGTACTCCCATCATGCACAACCCCGATGACGAGCCGAGCAATTGGTTCATACTTTTTAATGCGCTTGAGCTTTTCAACTCTTACGCAATACATGAGCGCAAGCCATGGACATAGCACTATGGTGGTTGTGAGGACAAAAAGTGGGAGAAGATAGTCTCATATCAACTAGGCGTATCAACGGGCTATGGAGATGCCCATCAATAGATATCAATGTGAGTGAGTAGGGATTGCCATGCAACGGATGCACTAGAGCTATAAATTTATGAAAGCTCAACAAAAGAAACTAAGTGGGTGTGCATCCAACTTGCTTGCTCACGAAGACGTAGGGCATTTTGAGGAAGCCCATCATTGGAATATACAAGCCAAGTTCTATAATGAAAAATTCCCACTAGTATATGAAAGTGACAACATATGAGACTCTCTATCATGAAGATCATGGTGCTATTTTTGAAGCACAAGTGTGGAAAAGGAGATAGTAGCAATTGTCCCTTCTCTCTTTTTCTCTCATTTTTTTATTTCTTTTTTCTTCTTTTTCCCCCTTTTTTTTCTGTTTCCTCTTTTTTTTTCTTTTTTTTCTTGGTGGGCTTATTTGGCCTCTTTTATTTTTATAAAGTCCGAAGTCCCATCCCGACTTGTGGGGGATAGTCTTCATCATCCTTTCCTCACTGGGACAATGCTCTAATAATGAAGATCGTCACACTTTTATGGATTTACAATTCAAGAATTACAACTCAAAGCTAGAACAAAATGTGACTCTATATGAATGCCTCTGGCGGTGTACCGGGATATGCAATGAATCAAGAGTGACATGTATGCAAATTATGAAGGTGGCCTTGCCACAAATACGATGTCAACTACATGATCATGCAAAGAGCAATATGACAATGATGAAACGTGTCATAATAAACGGAACGGTGGAAAGTTGCATGGCAATATATCTCGGAATGTCTATGGAAATGCCATAATAGGTAGGTATGGTGGCTGTTTTGAGGAAGGTAAATAATGGGTTTATGCTACCGGTGAAAATTGCGCGGTAAAATAGAGGCTAGCTAAGTGGAAGGATGAGTGTGCGTATATCCATGGACTCACATTAGTCATAAAGAACTCATATACTTATTGCAAAAATCTACTTATCCCTCGAAGCAAAGTACTACTACGCATGCCCCAAGAGGGATAGATTGGTAGGAAAAAATTCCATCGCTCGTCCCCGACTGCCACTCATAAGGAAGACACTCAAAAGAGCACCTCATGCAACAAATTTGTCACACAACTTTTAGCATACGTGCATGCTATGGGACTTGCCAACATCAACAAAAGTATTTCCCAATTTCATAATTATCCACTAGCATGACCCTAACATTACTACCTTTATATCTCAAAACAATTATCAAGCATCAAATTGATCCTAGCATCCAATTCACTTTCTATGATAGTTTTTATTATACCCAACTTGGATGCTCATCATTCTAGGACCAAATTCAAAACCAAAGAAAATACCAAGATGTTCTAAGAGACTCTCAAAATAATATAAGTGATGCATGAGAGACTAGCAATTTCTTCCAAATTAATCCACCGCCATGCTCTAAAAGATATAAGTGAAGTACTAGAGCAAAAACTATCAAGCTCAAAAGATATAAGTGAAGCACATAGAGTATTCTAGCAAATTCTAATCAAATAGGCTTATCCCAAAAGGTTTGTACAGAAAGGATGATTGTGGTAAACTAGAAAGCAAAGACTAATATAATACACGACGCTCCA
Organism: Triticum dicoccoides; assembly: GCF_002162155.2. Lineage (NCBI taxonomy): Eukaryota > Viridiplantae > Streptophyta > Magnoliopsida > Poales > Poaceae > Triticum > Triticum dicoccoides. Next base: position 514,193,256 of record NC_041383.1, read on the forward strand.
AGAAAAACACATATCATGTGGCGAATAAAAATATAGCTCCCAGTAAAGTTACCAATGAACGAAGACGAAAGAGGGGATGCCTTCCCGGGGCATCCCCAAGCTTAGGCTTTTGGCCATCGTTGAATATCTTGGGGTGCCTTGGGCATCCCCAAGCTTAGGGTTTTTCCACCCTTTATTCCATAGTCCATAAAAGCTTTACCCAAAACTTGAAAATTTCACAACACAAAACTTAACAGGAAATCTTATAAGCTCCGTTAGTGAAAGAAAACAAAACCACCACATAAGGTACTGTAATGAACTCATTCTTTATTTATTTTGGTGTTAAACCTACTGTATTCCAAGTTCTCTATGGTTCATACCCTTAAATACTAGCCATAGATGCATCGAAATAAGCAAACAACACACGAAAAACAGAATCTGTCAAAAATAGAACAACCTGTAGCAATCTGTAACTAACGCAAACTTCTGGAACCTTAAAAATCCTACCAAAATAGGAAGTCCTAAAAAATTTGTTTATTGATCAACATCAAAACGAATCAATGCAAAATCTCGTTCCTGTGATTTTTTGATTTTTTTCTCATGAGTGCAAAGTTTCTGTTTTTCAGCAGAATCAAATCAACTCATCATCATAGGTTATCCTATAGGTTCTACTTGGCACAAACACTAAATTAAAAGATAAAAACATATCTAAACAGAAAGTAGAAACAAAATTTATCACTAAACAGGAAAAAAAATGAAAGAACATAAAGAAAATTGGGTTGCCTCCCAACTAGTGCTATCGTTTAACGCCCCTAGCTAGGCATTGAGATTTCAATGATGCTCACATGAAAGACAAGAATTGAAGCACAAAGGGAGCATCATAAAACACGTCACAAACACATCTAAGTCTAACATACTTCCTATGCATAGGCATCTTATAGTCAAACAAATTATCAAGGCAAGCAAAAACTAGCATATGCAAGGAAGCGGAAAGAAACAATAGCAATCTCAACATAACGAGAGGTAATTTAGTAACATGAAAATTTCTACGACCATATTTTCCTCTCTAATTACATGTAGGATCATAAGCAAATTCAACAATATAGCTATCACAAAACATATTTTTAACAAGATTCACATGTATGCAAAGTTGACACTCTTCCAAAATAGTGGGATTAACATTAACTAAAGTCATGACCTCTCCAAACCCACTTTCAATATTATTGCAAACATTATTATCAATCTCATATTTATCATGGGGCTTAAATAAATTTTCAAGATTATAAGAAGAATCACCCCAATCATGATCATTTCAACAAGTAGTAAACATAGAAAAACTAGCATCCCCGTGCTTAGGGTTTTGCAAATTATTAGCACAATTTACATCAAGAGAATTTATAGTAACATCATTGCAATCATGCTTTTCATTGAAGGAACTATCAAGTATGGGTGCAATAGCAACGATCTCATGTTTATCATAAGGAGCTATAGCAAATTCATCTTCACAAATATTGGCATCATGGCCACAAGAATAGCAAGCATCATGTTCATCAAGGGATATTTCAATCAAATCATTGGAATCATCATTATCTATAGATTCATTCATATCATTATTTTCTTCCAAAGCAATGGTCATTCTCTCAATAAATTCTTTGACATAGACATTATGAGCATAGTTTTCATAGCAATATTTAAGTATGTCAAAATTTTCAGATTCGTAGAGAGTAATATCATACTTTTCAACCAAAGAAGAAACTTCATAAGCACCCTTAAAAGCAACAAATTCTTCAATTTGTTCGATATCATAGAAACTATAAACACCCTTTGCATAAGAAGATAAGATTTCCTTTTCATTAAACTCAGATAGGTAGGGAAGGTGTTTTTTAGGGTTCTTAGAGCAACAAGTGAAATCACAAATTTCACAAAGATTCCAGGAAAACACATCAATCTGTTTATTTGATCCCATAAGAGTCTCCCTTTTTTAGACAAACGGTGACGCACAACATGAGCATGCTCATCTAAAGATTTCCCTAGGTTTCAGCAGAGAGCATAAGGATCAAAGATGATCCAAGTAGAACACTTTACGTGGATCCATATCAATAGATTTTTAGCAAGCAAAGATGCAAGCACATAGAAGGCACATGGAGACACAAGCAAACAAAAACGCAAGCGAAAGAGAGAGGAGATTGGGAAAGAGAAGGCGAATAAAACGGCAAGGGTGAAGTGGGGGAGTGGAAAACGAGAGGAAAATGGCAAATAATGTAAATGCGAGGGAGATGAGTTTGTGATGGGTACTTGGTATGTCTTGACTCCCCAGCAACGGCGCCAGAAATCCTTCTTGCTACGTCTTGAGCTTGCGTTGGTTTTCCTTGATGAGGAAAGGGTGATGCAGCAATAGTAGCGTAAGTATTTCCCGCAGTTTTTGTGAACCAAGGTATCAATCCAGTAGGAGGCTCCTCAATAAGTCCCACGAACCTACACAAACAAACAAAGAACTCGCAACCAACGCAATAAAGGGGCTGTCAATCCCTTCACGGCCACTTGCGAAAGTGAGATCTAATAGAGATAATAAGATAAATATATTTTTGGTATTTTATAATATAGATGCAGAAAATAAAAGATGCAAATAAAATTAAATTGGAAGCAAATATGATAAGAGAAAACCCGGGGGCCATAGGTTTCACTAGTGGCTTCTCTCAAGATAGCATAAGTATTACGGTGGGTGAACAAATTACTGTCGAGCAATTGATAGAAAAGCAAATAATTATAACGTTATCTAGGAATGATCATGTATATAGGCATCACGTCCGCAACAAGTAGACTGACTCCTTCCTGCATCTACTACTATTACTCCACACATCGACCGCTATCCAGCATGCATCTAGAGTATTAAGTTCATAAGAACAGAGTAACGCATTAAGCAAGATGACATGATGTAGAGGGATAAACTCAAGCAATATGATATAAACCCCATCTTTTTATCCTCGATGGCAACAATACAATACGTGTCTTGCAACCCTTTCTGTCACTGGGTAAGAACACCACAAGATTGAACCCAAAGCTAAGCACTTCTCCCATGGCAAGAAAGATCAATCTAGTAGGCCAAACCAAACCGATAATTCGAAGAGACTTGCAAAGATAACTCAATCATATAAAAGAATTCAGAGAAGATTCAGTTATTATCCATAGATAAACTTGATCATAAACCCACAATTCATCGGATCTCGGCAAACACACCGCAAAAAGAGATTACATCGAATAGATCTCCACAAGAGAGGGGGAGATAATTGTATTGGGATCCAAAAAGAGAGAAGAAGCCATCTAGCTAATAACTATGGACCCGAAGGTCTGCGGTAACCTAGTCATAACTCATCGGAAGGGCTATGGTATTGATGTAGAAGCCCTCCGTGGTGGAATCCCCCTCCGGCAGAATGCCGGTGACGGCTCCAAGATGGGATCTCGCGGATACAGAAGGTTACGGTGGTAGAAATATTTTTTTGGTTGCTCCCTGGATGTTTTCGGTGTATGTAGGCTTATATAGGAGGAAGAAGTACGTCGGTGGCCACCCGAGGGGCTCACGAGATAGGGGGGCATTCCCTATAGGGGGTGGGCGCCCTACCCTCTCGTGGCCGCCTCGGCTGCTTCTTGACTTGCACTCCAAGTCCTCTGGATCACGTTCGTTCCAAAAATCACGCTTCCGAAGGTTTAATTCCCTTTGGACTCCGTTTGATATTCCTTTCCTTCGAAATACTGAAATAGGCAAAAAACAGCAATACGGGTTGGGCCTCCGGTTAGTAGGTTAGTCCCAAAAATCATAATAATGTGTAAAATAAAGCCCATAAACATCGAAAACAGGTAATATAATATCATGGAACAATCAAAAATTATATATACGTTGGAGACGTATCAGGATCCCACATTGTAGCGGAGCAATGTACGAAGGATATTATCTTTGAGTGAATACATTGATGTTATCCTGTCCTGTACTATGAAACAGAATCGTTATGTAATATAGTGCCTGTTACTTTAAAATTTTACCTCTTGTGCGACCTTTTGTTAAATCTGAGAGTTGGCCAGTCGTCGGCTTCAGCCCCCATGTAGGAAGTATGGGGGTGTTCGGGATGAATCTAAACACTCTTTAGTCCAGAGTTTGGTCCTTAAAGGAGGTGTTTAGCGCAACGAACCAGGCAATCGTACTATGTCGCTTTATCACCCTCACTTAGCCATAGGAGTTTGACAATAAAAATTTAGGCGCAACCCCTAGTATTTGGACTTGGGGTACTGTAAACACCCCATCGGATAAAAAACCAATTCATCGCATAATGTGGAAAAAATCGCAAAAGATTTGAGACCTCTCGAACAGCTGACCGGCTCACGCCGCATCATGACAGTCAGTTTTCGGCTTTCTCTACTGAGGTACTCATCCGAAATAACCAGGACACAATCGCAGTAGTTCTCCCTTTACTACCCTAGCCGATATAGCGGAGCGTAAGGTAGTAAGTACAGGAGCCGGGCAACCCAACATTTGACCAAAGACATGATTCGGAGCCAATGCATATAATGCTATAAGTTCGGGGTGCCGAACTATACTGAAAAAGCGTTCGGACTTTGTTGCCGTATTATGGGGCGTAATGAAGCCCCTGGCGAATTTAAAGCGTACCAAAGTGTACGGGTGCAATCAATAAGAATAACGAAATAAAATGAAAAAGCAAGTTAATGCCGCATAAATTGGGCCGGATACTATTTTTATTGTAATTTTGTTGGTACGTCAAAGCGTATTTGTACAAATAGTGTGATAAACAATATAGCTGAGTAACCTGCCAAGACCAGGGGGAGCTCTGTGCAAGTTCCCAGGACAGGTAGAATGATCATTGAGAAGAACATCTAGAGATTCCCTCACACATCCATGCTGCTTCCCACCTTGGTATGTGCATATCCTTCAAAAGGATCGACAATCAGGCCACCAGGAAAGACCTGGAAAAAAGAAACCTAAAAAGAAAAAGAAAAGTGAAAGTATGTGGGTCCATGGGAGTTTGAACCCTATTATGGACCATGATCTAGCTGTGCTCCATCCATGCCCATGGTATTTTGAGTGCGTAGTTATGTACGCGCGGTACTAGTGCCGCCTTTTGGCCGGGAATGGGACGGAGGCCGAATTGCTAGTCAAGCTCTTGTCGAGCTGAACTGTCTTGCTGCAGATTAGTCCGAACTCGTTTGACAGTGTTCGGGAGCTTGGCCGCCGAATTAAAGTTTTTCCTAAAAAGGCCGCTCTGTGCTTCTGGTGTGAGGGCAACGGTGTGCTCCTCGGTATGGAGGGAGCGTTCTGTGTTTCCATTAACTGTTATGACGCCGCGTGGTCCGGGCATCTTGGGCTTTAGATAAGCGCAGTGTGGCACCACATTGAATCGAGAAAATATGGTTTGTTCGAGCAGTGCGTGATAGCCACTACAGAAGGGGACGATATTGAAGATCAACTCTTTGCTTCGGAAGTTATCCGCGGATCCGAAGACCATTTCTAGTGTGATTGAGCCCGTACAGCAAGCCTCTACACCTGGTATGACTCCTTTAAAGGTGGTTTTTGTGGGCTTGATTCTTGATGGATCAATGCCCATTTTGCACACTGTATCATGATAGAGCAGGTTCAGGCTACTGCCACCGTCCATGAGGACTCGTGTGAGATGGAATCCATCAAATATTGGGTCGAGGACCAGTGCAGATGAACCGCCATGACGGATACAGGTCGGATGGTCCCTACGATCGAAAGTGATCAGGCAGGACGACCATGGGTTGAACTTTGGGCCGACTGGCTCCATCGCGTAGACGTCCCTGAGCGCACGCTTGCGCTCCCTCTTGGGGATATGGGTAGTGTATATCATGTTCACCGTTTTAACTTGGGGGAGAAACTTCTTCTGTCCCCCTGTGTTCGGTGGCCGGGGCTCCTCGTCATCATCCTCACTTTGTGACCCCTTCTCCTTATTCTCGGCATTTAACTTGCCGGCCTTTTAAAAACCCAACAATCTCTGTTGGTATGATTGGCTTGTTTATCAGGAGTGCCATGGATTTGGCATGGACGATCGAGTATGCGGTCCAAGTTGGATGGGCCCGGATTGTTTCTTTTTTATGGCTTCTTCCGCTGACCAGACTTAGAGCCACTGAATCCAGCGTTGACCATCGTGTCCTCAGTGTTGTCACTATTGCTTTGATGCTTGTGTCTATTGCGTCGGGGCTTTTCGTTGCTATTTCTGACTACAGAAGTGCCAGGTTCGCTTGTATTGTTATTGCTACGAGCTAGCCAGCTATCCTCGCTCGCGCAGAAGTGGGTCATGAGCGTTGTGAGGGCTGCCATACACTTCGGCTTTTCTTGGCCAAGGTGTCGGGCGAGCCATTCGTCGTGGATGCTATGTTTCAAGGCCGCTAGGGCTTCGACATCCAGACAGTCGACGATCTGTTTCTTTTTAGTTAAGAATCTAGTCCGAAATTTCCTGGCTAACTCTCTGGGCTATTGAACTATGTGACTTAAGTGATCGCCATCCGGAGGTCAGACGTATGTACCCTGGAAGTTGTCGAGGAAGGCGTCTTCTAGGTCCTCCCAGCTGCCAATTCAGTTTTCTGGCAAACTGTTCAACCAGTGCCGAGCATGTCCCTTGAGTTTTAACAGGAGGTATTTGATGGTGTGAAGGTCATCACCGCGAGCCATATGAATATGGAGGAGAAAATCCTCAATCCATACTGCGGGGTCTGTTGTCCCATCGTATGATTCGATGTTCAAGGGTTTAAACCCTTCTGTTAATTCATGTCCCGTTACTTCATTAGTGAAGCAGAGGGGGTGTGCGGCGCCTCTATGTCGGGCCACGTCGCGACGTAGCTCGGATGGAGTTAGTCTGCGGTTTTCGGCCTGGACATGGTTATATTTGTCACGTCTGGCTGGATGGCCATCTTCATGCATCGTGGCACTCCCCCACAATCCATAGATCAATTTGGTCTGACCTGTTCTATTGTCCAAGTCATGTCGCAGGTCATATGTATATCCCCGAGCTGTTGTGTCTCCGTTGTTACAACGAGGCAGTGCATGCTAGTGTTCGGCTTGAGTTGCCGCTTTATCCCGGCCACGTGGTGGTCGGTCAGCCGCATTGCGCTAGTAGGACGGGCTCCAGCACCTCATCATCGAATTGGGGTAATAATTTGTGCTTTGGGTAACTTTTGGTTAGGCGCTCGAGGTCGTATTCCTCGGTTCAAGGACATTAGTCCATCTGTCACTGAGTAGATCTTCATCAGCTTTAAGCTGCCGCTGCTTCTTCTTCAGCCTCCTTGTAGTGGCTATTAGCCGGCGCTTAAAGCACTCCTAATCGATGGGCTCCTCAGGCACGATAAAGTCTTCGTCGCCGAGGCTCGCCTCATCCTTGGAGGGTGGAAGATAATTAATGTCCTCGGAGTCTTTGTTAATGGCCTGTTTGTTAAGGCTGACTCGCCCATCCTCCCGTTCATCCTCTTGGGAAGTTGGCTCAACGGGGTCTTCGGAATCATCCGGAGTATTATTTTCTGTTGTGCCGGTATCACTGTTTTTTCCATAGCATGGTCTAGAGCGGCGCCGTTGACGTCAGCACTTCGGCTGTTTCTCAGGAGGCTTATCCTCGACTGGATCCTTTTTGTTGTCGCCATTGTTCTCCTTGGGTGTATCCACCATGTATACGTCATACAAGGACGTGGCCGTCCATCACGCTGTACGCGGAGGTTCTTGTGCCTGCTCCCCTCCGGCATCATCGTCCATACCGTCGATCTCTTTGGAGCTGTAATTGAGCATGTCGGTTAGGTCTTCGACAGTGTCTATGAAGTGGGTGGTGGATGGGAAGCAGAATTCCCCGCCCTTAGCTTCCAATCCAAACCGGATATAGTCCAGCTGAGAGTTCCCCGATAGGTAGAGGGCTTCTAATGAGTTTAGCACATCGCCTAAAGGTGAGTGCCGGAAGATGTCCGCGGAGCTGAACTCAATGATCAGCGCATGATCAGGTTCGATGGGTGTGGATGTGCCCGGTCCGGAACCTATGGCCGGAGACGAATCCGAGATTCCGGTAACACAGGCCCCGCTCAAGGTCGGATCTGTGTGCGGCTCCAATGCCAATGAAACTGCGGCTTCCGTGGCGGGGTTGAGCTTCCCATCCTCAGACGACGCAGTCTGCTCTAGACCTAGGGCTAGAGCAGTTACATGCACTATGTCCTGGGCACGGTCCGATGACAGATCTAGGTCATGTTCATCGTGGTGGCAGGGAGCGGCTGTCATGGGCTTGAATCCGTCAAAGATCAAGTCTCCACGGATATTGGTAACGTAATTCAAGCTTCCAAATCTGACCTGATGGCCAGGGGTGTAGCTATCAATCTGCTCTAGATGGCCAAGCAAGTTGGCCCGCAGTGCGAAGGCACCGGATATGAAGATCTGTCCGGGGAGGAAAACCTCACCCTGGACTGCATTGTTTTAGATGATTGATGGAGCTATCAAAAACGTTTTGGTGACGAGGCAGCGAAACTCTCAATGAAAGCACAAATGTCGGTGTCAAAATAGGAGGATCTCGGGTAGGGTGTCCCGAACTGTGGGTCTAATGTTGATTGTAACAAGAGGCGGGGGACACAATGTTTACCCAGGTTCAGGCCCTCTCTATGGAGGTAATACCCTATTTGCTGCTTGATTGATCTTGATGAATATGAGTGTTACAAGAGTTGATCTACCACTAGATCATAATGACTAAACCCTAGAATTCAAGCCTGTATGATTATGATTCTTCCTCTATGGACTAAGCCCTCCGGTTTATATAGACACTTGAGGGGACTAGGGTTGTACAAGGTCAGTTATAGAGAAAGTAATCTTCATTATCCAGACGCCAAGCTTGCCTTCCATGCCAAGGAGAGTGCCATCAGGACATGGGAGAAAGTCTTCGGTCTTGTATCTTCACAACCCATCAGTCCGGCCCATATCAATAGTCCGGCCATCCGAGGAACCCTTAATCCAGGACTCCCTCAGCTGCAACATCTCATGTTGCAGACTTTACCTACGACAAATAACGTGTGATAGGTCATTGGCATGCACTCAGCTATGCCGTTGGAGTTGATGGACTCATTTATCTTCGAAGCTTCCACAATTATTTAGTTTAAATGGCATTCAACCATTTTTTTTATGTATTAGATACTCTTTATGAGGACCTCAATGTAATAAGTGTGTGATTGAACTTTGTTATAATTCCTCGAGTACTATGTGTGTAAGCATACCGATCCATGGATGACACTTAAGCACAGAGACTTCGGTCCATTGGGATCGTGGTCACTACAAGATGGTATCAGAGTACACGCTGACTGTAGGATGCGGCCACTAGGAAAAGCCACAGGATTATTCTTCTTTGCTCATTTCTAATTCTCCTATATTTCTACTCTATAAACGGCAGACCCGAGGAACAAGTTCACTCAGCCGGATGACGACACCCCTTTTGGACGACACTTGAAGGAAGTCACCAATTACCTGAACATCGGACTACCAAGCTTCACTGGAACTTTCTCGGAAACTTTACTGGAAGAGGAGCGCTGGAGGATCAAAGTTCGTGTACCTGGGAAGATGTTTGCGCCAACAACGGAACCCATTGATTTTACCTTGGATGCACCAAGTTGGAACTTGGGAAAGAGCATGGCAGCCTACGTCACCTTTGGACGCATTTGTGAGGTGTACCACAAGGAGCTTGAAGACAACTTCTATCAGATATGTGGATGCCGCGACAAGGAATGGGAGATGATTCGTACCAGGATGGATGGATCAATTGCAGCTTACATTCAGGAGATGGATCAACACATTCGCCGATATCAGAACCAGATGTGCTCTATCATGAAGAAGACCAAGAAGCTGATGAAGTGGAATATCAAGCTAGAAGAGGAACTCAAGTCAACACGTGATGGATATGAGGAATAAATTGATGTACTACTGGAGAAGCATGAAGTCCTGAATAAGAAGCTAGAAATACCCGTGATGAACCAGAAGTGAGAGCCTGAAGTGGAGATTCATTTGGAGGACTACATCATCTTGGACAACACCGACACGGACAATGATGCAAATGATGACAGTGATGAAAACTACATAGACGAAGTTGGAGCAGATATTATGGAGTCTTCCACCGATCAAAATTTCAAGACGACCACCATGTTACTAGTAATATTCTTCCAAGTAGTTAGCATCGATCGATTTGATATTGAATGAAGTGAATTGATCATGTTTGCCTCATATGCATATGGGTAGTGAAACCTCTCTTAGACCTTATTCTGTTCGGTTTTCTCACCCCCCCTCTAACCCATCAGATGCCTCCGAGACATGACACCGGATTCGTGTTCCCATCGGAGCTCACCCAGTTGATCCAGCAGCAGAATGCCTTGATGCAGATGTTAGTCCAGAACCAGAATCAGAATCAAGGCAACAACAACAACAACCCATCGCCACCACCCCTGTTGACAACCTAGCCTGCTTTCTAAGGTTGAATCTGGTGGTGTTCTGTAGCAGCACCGAGCCGATTGTTGCAGATGATTGGCTCCACAATATTGGAAGAGAGCTGACCACTGCCGGATGCACAGATGCGGAGAGAGTCTGCTTTGCTGCACATCAACTTGATGGACCCGTAGTATCTTGGTGGGAGAATTTCACCACCACCTATCCCATAGCTACAGTTACATGGTATCAGTTTCAGTAGGCCTTCCGCACCACACATGTTTCAGCTGGAGCTATGAGTTTGAAGAATCATGAGTTTTGCAACTTGTGCCCAGGGAGTCATACAGTGGGACAGTATGTGGATGATTTCAGCAAGTAAGCACGCTATGCCCCCAGATGATGTGGCCACAGATGCCGCAAAGCAGGAAACGTTTCTTGAGGGACTCAATGATGAGCTAAGCATGCAGTTGATGGTGGCAACTTTCAACAACTACCAGGAGCTGGTAGACAGGGCCCTCATGATTGAAGGCAAACAGCAACAGTGACAACCGCAAGAGGAAGTATGGACAGGGTAGGTACACTTCTGGAGCTCAGCAAAAGCCCCACTATTCCCCATACTTGGGAGGATATACTCATAACCATGGAGGTCATAACCGTGGAGGACATGCGCACAATGGAAGGAATTGGCACAACCACAATGGCCCTAAGAATGGCAATGGGAATGGAGGCAACAATAGTCAGAACCGTTCCAACCCCGCGACACCCGCCAAGAAGGATCCGAGTCACATTACTTGTTTCAAGTGCGAGAAGACCGGACATTACGCCACTGAATGTTCTGAAGCAAAGAATGGAAATGGCAACGGAAATTCTAGAAAGAAGCTCAACCCTTTCACTAGAGGTCAGGTGAACCACATCAGTGTGGAGGAGATTGAGGAGCAGCCCGACGTAGTTGTCGATAAGTTTTTGATTAATGCATTTACAACACTTGTTCTTTTCGATACTGGTGCATCTCATTCATTCATATCAAGGGGATTTGTGGATAAGTTTAAGTTGCCAACCGTACCCCTTAAGTCACCTATGTTAGTAAGTTCCCCAGGATCAAATTATATGGCTAGTAGGGGATGCTATCAGTTGCCAGTAACCATAGGTAGACACGTTTTCCCCACCGACCTGATTTCCCTGGAGTCACAAGGTTTGGATGTGATACTAGACATGGATTGGTTATCCAAGTTTGAGGGAAACATCAATTGTGCCAGTAAATAAATTCTTCTCACCACCCCGGAAGGAAAGAGGATCAAGTATGTGTCTAGGCTTGCGCCGAGGAGGACACATGTGAATTCCCTATCAGGAGTTGTTCAGGAGGAAGTACCAATGGTTAAGGATTTTCCCGATGTATTTCCGGAGGAGTTACCAGGCATGACATTAGATCGAGACATTGAGTTTTTGATTGAGTTATTGCCAGGCACCAGACCAATATCAAAGAGACCGTATCGGATGCCCGCAAATGATCTGGAAGAAATTAAGAAGCAGATTAAGGAGTTATTGGAGAAAGGTTATATTCGACCAAGTTCATCAACTTGGGGAGCCCCAGTGCTTCTTGTGGAGAAGAAGGATGGATCTTTGAGGATGGTTGTTGATTATCGTGCGCTGAATGAGGTGACGATCAAGAACAAATACCCTCTGCCGATGATCAATGATTTGTTTGACTAGCTACAGGGAGCTAAGGGTTTCTCCAAGATTGATCTTCGATCAGGTTATCACCAGCTGAAGATCAGAGAGCAGGATATACCTAAGAAAGCTTTTACTATGAGGTATGGGCTATATGAGTATACAGTTATGTCATTTGGTTTGACTAATGCCCCACCCTATTTCACGAGTGTGATGAACAAGGTGTTGGAGTTTTTCGACAAGTTTGTCGTGGTGTTCATTGATGACATATTGGTCTACTTGAAGAATGAAGAAGAGCATAAGGAACATTTGTGCTTGGTTCTTGAGAAGCTCAGGGAACATCAGTTGTATGCCAAGTTTAGCAAATGTGAGTTTTGGTTGAAGGAAGTTGGATTTCTCGGACATGTAATATCCGGAGAAGGAATAGCAGTAGACCCTACCAAGGTTGCATCTGTCACTAAATTGTTGGCACCCACCTCAGTTGGAGAGATTCGAAGTTTTCCTGGACTCGCAGGTTATTACCGGAGATTCATTGAGAAATTTTCCAAGATAGCGAAACCCATGACGGAGTTATTGAAGAAAGACACCAAGTTTAAATGGACTGAGGATTGTGAGGCTAGTTTTTAGGAATTGAAGAAATGTTTGGTTATAGCCCCAGTGCTGATTCTCCCAGACATACGCAAGGATTTCCAAGTGTATTGTGACGCTTCAGGTCGAGGATTTGGAGGTGTGCTTATGCAGGATGGAAGAGTTGTTTCATATGCCTCACGGATAGATCAGAGAGAAATACAATGCTATAATAATCATGAATAAAATAATTTTGAGAATACTCAATTAATATTCATAAATAATCTGATCATAAACCACAATTCATCGGATCCAATAAACACACCGCAAAAGAAGATTACATCGAATAGAACTCCAAGAACATCTAGGAGAACATTGTATTGAAGATCAAAGAGAGAGAAGAATCCATCTAGCTAGTAGTTATGGACCCGTAGGTATGTGGTGAACTACTCACGCGTCATCAGAAGGGAAGCAAGGATGATGTAGAAGCCCTCCATGGTCGATTCCCCCTCTGACAGAGTGCCGAAAAAGGCCTCCATATGGGATCGTGGAAGAACAGAAATTTGCGGAGGCGGAAAAAGTGTTTTGGGTGGCTCTTTGGCATTTTGGGAATTTATAGAGGTGGAATTAGGCCAGGAGGTGCTATGAGGGGCCCACAAGCCTGGGGGGCGCCCCCTGAGCTTGTCACTTCCTCGTGACTCCTTAGGTCTTCTCCCGAACCTTTGTGGGTCCCTTTTGGTCCCGAAAAATTTAATCCAAAGTTTTTTCCATTTGGACTGTATTTGATATTGAGTTTTAGAAAAGACAAAAACAAGCAAAAAACAACAACTGGCACTGGGCACTAGTTTAATAGGTTTGTCCCAAAAATGATATAAAATTGCATATAAATGCATATAAAACATCCAAGATTGATACTATAATAGCATGGAGCAATAAAAAATAGATATGTTGGAGACATATCAAGCATCCCCAAGCTTAATTCTTGCTTATCCTCGAGTAGGTAATTAATAAAAACAAATTATTTGATGTGGAATGCTACCTAACATGTCTATCATGTAATCTTTATTTTATGGTATGAATATTTAGATCTGAATGATTCAAAGTAATAGTCTATAATTTGACATAAAGACATTAATACTTAGGCATACCACCAACCAATCATGCCTTTCAAAACAAAAATGCTAATGAACACTATCCCTACAAAATCATATAGCCTTGTCATGCTCAATCCTCTTAATAGAAAGTATAAATCATGCACTACCCCAATGTCAGCCAAGCGATTGGTTCATACTTTTTAACGCTCTTCAGGCAATACATGAGCGCAAGCCATGGATATAGCACTATGGGTGGAATAGAATACGGTGGTAGAGATTAATATGGAGAAGACAAAAAAGGAGAAAGTCTCACATCTACGCGGCTATTCAACGGGCTATGGAGATGCCCATCAATTGATGTCAATGCGAGGAGTAGGGATTGCCATGCAATAGATGCACCAAGAGTTATAAGTGTATGAAAGCTCGAACTGAAAACTAAGTGGGTGTGCATCCAACTTCCTTGCTCTAGAAGACCTTGGGCATTTGAGGAAGCCCATCATCAGAATATACAAGACAAGTTCTATAATGAAAAATTCCCACTAGTATATGCAAGTGACTACATAGGAGACTCTCTATATGAAAAACATGGTTCTACTTTGAACAGGCTCAATAATTATTGGATAGCATATTGAGGAATGCTGATGATTGGACACTTCCTGAACCACCACCTAAGCCAACTCTAAAGAAGAGAGGTATTATATTCCTCAGTCCTAAAGATATGTAAGAAGCAAAGAAATCTATGAAGGATAAAGGTATTAAATCTGAAGATGTTAAGAATCTACCACCTATTGAAGAAATACATGGACTTGACATCCCGACATAGGTATTAGAGGTAAATTCTCATTATAGATTTGATAAGGGTGATATTCCCTATAGTAAATCTCCTAATCAGTGCTTGGATGAATTTGATAACTTTATTACAAAGCAAGAAAACTTTATTAAATATGTAAGTGATCATTTGAAAAGTAATGCTATTAGGATTGAATGCCTGAGTGATTTGATGTTTAGAATTGCTAATGATGTTAAAGGCTTATGTAAACACTCATCTATGGTTCATACTCAATTAGAACATGTCTCTAAGTCACAAAATTATTTGCTTAATGGGATGAACAACAAAATGAATGATCATAATGTTAGAGTAATAACTGGAGGAGGTAAAATGACTCAGGATCCTCTATATCCTGAAGGTCATCCTAGAAGAATTGAGCAAGATTCTCAGAGAGTTAGTAACGATGCACCTAAGAAGAAGGATAGAACTTTGTATGCTTCTAGTGAACCTGTTGTAGTCAAACATTCTGAGAATCCTAATGATGTTTCTATATCTGATGCCGAGACGCAGTGTGGTACCTAGTGATAATGGTGATGCTAATGATTATCATATTGATACTCAAGCAAACAATAGTAAAGAATTCGATAATTATATAGAAATAGGACCTGTAGTTGAGCTTGATAACTGACCTTCTAAGAATAAAATATATGATAAAAGAGACCTCATTGCTAGGAAGCATGGCAAATAAAGAGAACCATGGGTTCAAAAACCTATGACGTTTCCTAGTAAGGCCATAAAATATAGAGACGAAGAGGCTTTTAATCGCTTTGTTCAAATGCTTAGACCTTTGTATCTGAGAACACCGTTGACTGAAATTATGAAAATGCCTCCATATGCTAAATATATGAAAGATATTGTCACCAATAAAATTAAAATACAGGAAGTTGAAAGTTCCACCATGCCCGGAAATTAATATTTTGAAGGAAAAGTACCTCAGAAATTAGGAAACCCAAGAATACCTACTATACCATGCTCCATTGAAAATAATTATGTTAGAACTGCTTTGTGTGATTTAGGAGCCGGTGTCAATGTCATGCCTTTCTATTTATATAGAAGACTTGACATGAGTAAGTTGACACCTACTGAAATCTCTTTGCAAATGGCTGATAAATCAACTCCTATACCTATTGGAATTTGTGAACATGTTCCCATTGTTATTGCTAATGTTACTATCTTAATAGACATTGTTATTATTGATATGCTAGAGGATGACAATATGTCGGTTATCCTTGATAAATCTTTTTTGAATACTACAGGGGTTGTTATTGATTGCAAAAGTAAAGTCACTTTTCATGGCAATGGTAATGAGCATCTGGTATATTTTTTGAAGAAATAATATCAAATGAATAGCGTCAACTCTATTGAAAGAACTACGACAATTACTTATTGCAAAAATTTATAAGCCATTTAAACAAAGTACTACATGCATGCTCCTAGGGGGGAGGTTGGCAGGAGTTAACCATCGCGCGCCCCTGACCTTCACGCAAAGATAAATAATCAAAATACAATGCGCGCCAATTTAGTTACATAGTTAGTAGACCATACGTGCATGCTTTGGGAATCACAAACCTTAGCACCAATATCCTTACTAAACACAACCATCTAGTAGTACCTCCCACATATTATCATCTCTATATCGCAAAACTATTGCAAGGAATCAAGCATATCATATTCAGCGATCTACAAGTTTATGTAGGATTTTATGACTAACCATGTGAATGACCAATTCCTGTCATCTCTCTAAGTAGATATACGTGAAGCAAGAGAGTTTAATTCTTTCTACAAAGGATATGCCCACGCTCTAACAAATGTAAGTGAAGCAAAAGATCACTCTACAAATGGCGGTTTTCTATGTGAAGAGAAACAGGCAATCCAAACTTCAAATGATATAAGTGAAGCACGTGAAGCATTCTATCAAGCCATACTCAAAAGAATAAGTGAAGTTCAAAGAGAATTCTATAAATCAACCAAGGACTATCTCATACCAGCATGGTGCATAAAAGAAAAGTGAAAACTAAATGCAAAAGACGCTCCAAGACTTGCACATATCGCATAAATGAAATGAATCCGAAAACATACCGATACTTGTTGAAGAAAGAGGGGATGCCTTCCGGGGCATCCCCAAGCTTAGATGCTTGAGTCACCTTGAATATTTACTTGGGGTGCCCTGGGCATACCCAAGATTGAGCTCTTGCCTCTCCTCCTTTTCCTCATATCGAGACCTTCTCGATCAAACACTTCATCCACACAAAACTTCAACAGAAAACTTGGTTAGATCTGTTAGTATAATAAAGCAAATCACTACTCTAAGTACTATTGCAAACCAATTCATATTTTATTTTTGCATTGTGTCTACTGTAATATAACTTTTCCATGGCTTAATCCACTGATAGAAATGGATAGTTTCATCAAAACAAGCATACTATGCATCAAAAATAGAATCTGTCAAAAACAGAACAGTCTGTAGCAATCTGAACATTCACCATACTTCTGGTACCCCAAAAATTCTACCAAAATTAGGAAAAATAAAATATTTGTAGAAGAAGACATTTAAAAAGTAATAAGAACTATTTGGCGTTTCAGCAAAAAATGTAAAATCGAGCACTACAGCCAAAGTTTCTGTCCTGCACCGTACAAACCAATGAGCATTGTAAACATCCTAAAGGCAAACCTTGGCACATTATTTTTATAATACAATGGAATTGTACAAGGGGATAATTATTTTTGATGAAAAGTTTCTGTAATCAAGATTCACAAAGTTTCCGTGAGCATGAACAAAGTTCAAGGCTAG
The DNA here is from genome assembly GCF_002162155.2 of Triticum dicoccoides. NCBI lineage: Eukaryota > Viridiplantae > Streptophyta > Magnoliopsida > Poales > Poaceae > Triticum > Triticum dicoccoides. The sequence goes on from NC_041383.1 coordinate 514,210,637, forward strand.
CTCCCACTTCAAAAATGCTTGTCTCTCTCACTTTCACTTTCCTTTTTGAAAAGTTTTGGGTTCCCCTCTTTATTTTTTTGTTTTTAAACTATATAAAAGCACTCAACAAAAATAAATGACTCTCTAAAACTTCCGGGTTGACTCCCTGGTAGCGCTTTCTTTAAAGCCATTAAGCTAGGCATAGAGTGCTCAAGTAATGAATCCACCCGGATCCCAAGGTATATCAAAGCCAATTTTAATTAACAATGATTTGTAATTTAGTAGTGAGCACAAGATAACATATATCAAGCAATAATGAAGTCTAACTCTCTTCCTATGCATCGGCATGTCATAAAAGAACAATTCATGCACACCAAGTAAAGGCCAATGCATAGTATAAACAGTTTCTTGCAATTTTATCATATTGGAAACATAGAGAGGTGGAGATATAGTTCCTCTCTCATAATAATTACAAGTAGGAGCAGAAAGCACATGCATATTATATCTATCAAAATCATCATGTGCAATGGTAAAATGCAACCCATCAACATAATCCTTAATAAGCACAAACTTCTCTGATATAGTGTAGTTTGGAGAATTCAAAAAGATAACAGGACTATCATGTGTGGGTGCAATAGCAACATTTTCATGTTTAATATAAGGAACTATAGCAACTTCATCTCCATAAGCATCATTCATATTGGCATCTTGGCCACAAGCATAGCAAGCATCATCAAAAAGGGATATTTCAAGAGAATCAACGGGATCATAACAATCATCATAGCAATCATCCTTCGGTAAGCACGAAGGGAAATTAAACAATGCATGAGTTGAAGAGTTACTCTCATTAGAAGGTGGGAACGGGTGATCAATCCGCTCTTCCTTCTTTTGTCCTTCGCTCTCCTCCTCATCTTTTTCATCCAATGAGCTCACAGTTTCATCAATTTCTTCTTTCATAGCTTCCTGCAAAATATTAGTCTCTTCTTGGACAGCGGAGACTTTCTCAATAAATGCATCAATATTGTAGTTATATTCATAATTTTCATAGCAATATTTCAATATAGCATAATTTTCAGGCCTATAAACATCATCATCTAAAGCTTCGTACTTTTCAAACAAAGATTCAATTTCATAGGCACCCTTAAAAGCAAGAAATTCTTCTATTTGTTCCACATCATAGTAATCATATATACTATTAGCATAAGAAGGCAAGGTTTTATTATCATTAAATTTGCATGAAACGGGAAGGTGTGGAGCCTTCATCCTGGAGCAACAAGTAATATCATAGTTCAAGCATAGTTGCCTAGCATACCAACGTAACATATGAATTTGATCCCATAATAGTTTCCCTTTTTGTGTCAAGCGATAATCCCTAAAGTATTCACATTGATCCAACGTGTCTCCCATAACATAATTGAATGGGGTTTTCTCAGGATTATCAAAGTAGTACATAATATCTTTCACATAACAAGCATCGAGGGTTTTAGGAGGTTCCCCATCTCCATGAGTAGCAAGTACACCTAATTTTTTGGTATTTTGTGTTCCATATCCATTACTAAAGATAGAGAACAACTAAGAACAGCAAATAAAAATTACTTAGTGATAAAGCAAACAAGCACACACAAGAATATTCACCCCACGCTATGACTCCCCGGCAACGGCGCCAGAAAAAGGTCTTGATAACCCACAAGTATAGGGGATAATTATAGCCTCTTTCGATAAGTAAGAGTGTCGAACCCAGCGAGGAGCTAAATGTGGAAAAAATATTCTCTCAAGTCCTATTTGCGACTGATATGACTCTACACACGCTTAGTGTTCGCTTTACCTAGAATAAGTATGAAACTAGAAGTACTTTGTAGGTGTTGTTGGATAGGTTTGCAAGATAATAAAGAGCACGTAAATAAAAGCTAGGGGTTGTTTAGATGAAAAAGCAATAAAGTAAATATAGCGAGTGTGGAAAAGTGGTGGTAGGAGTTGTGAAATTGTCCCTAAGCAATTGACTACTTTACTAGATCGATAGCAAGTTTTATGTGGGAGAGGCCACTGCTAGCATGTCATGCCTGACTTGGAATTCTATGCACTTATGATTGGAACTATTATCAAGCATCCGCAACTACTAACGTTCATTAAGGTAAAACCCAACCATAGCATTAAGATATATTGGCCCCCCTTCAATCCCGTATGCATCAATTTCTATGCTAGGTTGAAGCTTCTGTCGCTCTTGCCCTCTAATACATAGTCCTATCAACATACAACTAACCCTATGGTGTGATCCACGCGCGCGCTCATATGATGGGCACCAAAGGACATCAACATAACCAAAAGCAAATTAAACCAATCATAGCAATTCATCAATCACCATTAAGACAATGAAAATCTACTCAGACATCATAGGATGGCAACACATCATTGGATAATAATATGAAGCATAAACCACCATGTTCAAGTAGAGGGTACAGCGGGTTGCGGGAGAGTGGACCGCTGAATATAGATGGGGGAAGGTGATGGAGATGTTGGTGAAGATGATGGAGGTGTTGGTGTAGATCGCGGTGATGATGATGGCCCCCGGCGGTGTTCCGGCGCCACCGGAAGCAAGGGGGAGAGAGCCCCCTTCTTCTTCTTCCTTAACCTTCTCCCTAGATGGGGGAAGGGTTTCCCCTTTGGTCCTTGGCTCCCATGGCGTGTGAGGGGCGAGATCCCCTCCGAGATTGGATCTGTCTCTCTGTCTCTCTCTGTTTCTGCGCTCCTGGATTTTGCCCTGGCACTGTTTCTTTTATATCTAGAGATCCATAACTCCGATTGGATTGAAACCTTCGCCCAGATATTTTTCCAAAAAATAGATTTCTTGCGGCCAAAGAAGGGCATGAACCGCCTTACGAGGGGCCCACGAGGGTCAGGGGCGCGCCCAGGGAACGCAGGCGCCCCCCCTGTCTCACGGCCACCTCGGGCACCGTCTCGTGTTGATTTACTTCCCAAAAATCATAAATGTTCCAAAAATAAGCTCTGTCCGTTTTTATCCTGTTTGGACTCCGTTTGATATGGGGTTTCTACGAAACATAAAACATGCAACAAACATGAACTGGCACTGGGCACTTGATCAATATGTTAGTCCCAAAAATAATATAAAAAGTTGCCAAAAGTATATGAAAGTTGAATAATATTGGCATGGAACAATAAAATATTATAGATATGACAGAGATGTATCAGTGACCCCAAAGGAGAGTCCCGCCGCTCTACTCCCTGAGGTCGTCCAGGCAGTCGAGGATGTCATTGTCGGCATCCTGGATATGGGGGTATCCAGCCCTGCCTACCTGCGGCCCACCACGTGGCTCCATCAGTGGCCTAGTACGGCCCAGCTTCAACACCAACATCAGAAGACCCTCGCGAGGGGCCAAGCCTCGCGAGGCAGACGATGCCAAGACTCCCGAAGGAAGCAGCCTCCTGAGGAGGGCTCCCGAGGGGCGGAGAGTGCTACGTCTTGAGCTTGCGTTGGTTTTCCTTGAAGAGGAAAGGGTGATGCAGCACAATAGCGTAAGTATTTCCCTCAGTTTTAGAGAACCAAGGTATCAGTCCAGTAGGAGGCTCCTCACAAGTCCCACGCACCTACACAAACAAACAAAGAACTCGCAACCAACACGATAAAGGGGTTGTCAATCCCTTCACGGCCACTTGCAAAAGTGAGATCTGATAGAGATAATATGATAAGATAAATATATTTTTGGTATTTTATGATATAGATTGGAAAAGTAAAGATGCAAATAAAAGTAGATTGAAAGCGTATATGATAAAAGATAGACCCAGGGGCCATAGGTTTCACTAGTGGCTTCTCTCAAGATAGCATAAGTACTATGGTGGGTGAACAAATTACTGTCGAGCAATTGATAGAAAAGCGAATAATTATGAGATTATCTAGGAATGATCATGTATATAGGCATCACGTCTGTGACAAGTAGACCGACTCCTGCCTGCATCTACTACTATTACTCCACACATCGACCGCTATCCAGCATGCATCTAGAGTATTAAGTTCATAAGAACAGAGTAACGCTTTAAGAAAGATGACATGATGTAGAGGGATAAACTCATGCAATATGATATAAACCCCATCTTTTTATCTTCGATGGCAACAATACAATACGTGCCTTGCTGCCCCTGTTGTCACTGGGAAAGGACACCGCAAGATTGAACCCAGAGCTAAGCACTTGTCCCATGGCAAGAAAGATCAATCTAGTAGGCCAAACCAAACCGATAATTCGAAGAGATTTGCAAAGATAACTCAATCATACATAAAAGAATTCAGAGGAGATTCAAATATTTCTCATAGATAAACTTGATCATAGACCCACAATTCATCGGATCTCGACAAACACATCGCAAAAAGAGTTACTTCGAATAGATCTCCAAGAAGAGGAAGGATAACATGGTATTTAGATTCAAAGAGAGAGAAGAATCCATCTAGCTAATAACTATGGACCCGAAGGTCTGTGATAAACTACTCACAACTCATCGCAGAGGCCTTGGAGTTGATGTAGAGGCCCTCCATGGTGGATTTCCCCTCCGGAAGAGTGCCGGCAATGGCTCCAAGATGGGATCTCGCGGATACAGAAGGTTATGGTGGTGGAAATAGTTCTTCGGTGGATCCCTTGATGGTTTCGGGGTACTTGGGTATATATAGGAGGAAGAAGTACGTCGGTGGATGCCCGAGGGGCCCACGAGATAGGGGGCGCGCCCAGTAGGGTGGGCCTCCACCCTCGTGGCTTCGTCGATTGTTTCTTGACTTGCACTCCAAGTCCTTTGGATCACGTTTATTCCAAAAATCACGCTCCCGAAGGTTTCATTCCGTTTGGACTCCGTTTGATATTCCTTTTCTTCAAAACACATAAAAAGCAGCAATCGGGCTGGGCCTCCGGTTAGTAGGTTAGTCCCAAAAATAATATAAAAGTATAAAGTAAAGCCCATAAACATCCAAAACAGGTAATATAATAGCATGGAACAATCAAAAATTATAGATATATAAAAAACAGAATTTTGATGTGGAATGCTACATAGCGTAATTCTCAATGTATTTATCTTTATTGTCGCATGAATGTTCAGATCCCATGATTCAAAATAAAAGTTCATATTGACATAAGAAATAGTAATACTTCAAGCATACTGATAATGCAATCATGTCTTCTCAAAATAACATGGCTAAAGAAAGTTATCCCTACAAAATCATATAGTCTGGCTGTTGCTCTATCTTCATCACACAAAGTATTTAATCATGCACAACCCGATGACAAGCCAAGCAATTGTTTCATACTTTAGTAATCTCCATTTTTTTCAATTTTCACGCAATACATGAGCGTGAGCCATGGACATAACACTATATGTGGAATAGAAGGGTGGTTGTGGAGAAGACAAAAAGGAGAAGATAGTCTCACATCAACTAGGCGTATCAACGGGCTATGGAGATGCCCATTAATAGATATCAATGTGAATGAGTAGGGATTGCCATGCAACGGCTGCACTAGATCTATAAATGTATGAAATCTCAACAAAAGAAACTAAGTGGGTGTGCATCCAACTTGCTTGCTCACGAAGACCTAGGGCATTCTATAATGAAAAATTCCCACTAGTATATGAAAGTGACAACGTAAGAGACACTCTATCATGAAGATCATGGTGCTACTTCGAAGCACAAATTCCCTTCTCTCTTTTCCTCTCATTATTTTTTCTTTTCTCTTTTTTTTCTTTTCTCTTTCTTCTTCCCTTTTTTTTCTTTTTGGTGGGCTTCTTTGGCCTCTTTTTTTCATGGGCTTCTTTGGCCTCTTTTATTTTTATAAAGTACGAAGTCTCATCCTGACTTGTGGGGGAATCATAGTCTTCATCATCCTTTCCTCACTGGGATAATGCTCTAATAATGAAGATCATCACACTTTTATTTATTTACAACTCAAGATTACAACTCGATACTTAGAACAAGATATGACTCTATATAGATGCCTCTGGCGGTGTACCAGGATATGTAATGAATCAAGAGTGACATGTATGAAAAATTATGAGGTGGATTTGCCACAAATACGATATCAACTACATGATCATGCAAAGAGCAATATGACAATGATGATGCGTGTCATAATAAACAGAACACTAGAAAGTTGCATGGCAATATATCTCGGAATGGCTATGGAAATGCCATAATAGGTAGGCATGTTGGCTGTTTTGAGGGAGGAATATGGTGGTGTATGGTACCAGCGAAAGTTGCGCGGCACAAGAGAGGCTAGCAATGGTGGAAGGGTGAGAGTGCGTATAATCCATGGACTCAACATTAGTCATAAAGGACTCATATACTTATTGCAAAAATCTACAAAACACTGAAAACAAAGTACTACGTGCATGCTCCTATGGGGATAGATGGGTAGGAAAAGACCATCGCTCGTCCCCGACCGCCACTCATAAGGAAGACAATGAATAAACAAAATTGTGCTCCAACTTCATCACAAAGCGGTACACCATACGTGCATGCTACGGGAATCACAAACTTCAACACAAGTATTCTTTAAATTCACAATTACCCAACTAGCATGACTCTAATATCACCACCTATATATCTCAAAACAATTAGCAAGAATCAAATTGATCATAGCATCCAATTCACTTTCTATGATAGTTTTTATTATACCCAACTTGGATGCCCATCATTCTAGGACCAATTTTATAATCATAGCAAATACCATTCTGTTCTAAGAGACTCTCAAAATAATATAAGTGAAGCATGGGAGATCAACAATTTCTTCAAAATTAAGCCACCGCCGTGCTCTAAAATATATAAGTGAAGCACTAGAGCAAAAATTATCTAGCTCACAAGATATAAGTGAAGCACATAGAGTATTCTAATAAATTCCAATTAAGTGGGCTTCTCCCAAAAGGTGTGTACAGCAAGGATGATTGTGGTAAGCTAAAAGGCAAAGACTAATATCATACATGACGCTCCAAGAAGAACACATATCATGTGGCGAACAAAAATATAGCTCCAAGTAAAGTTACCAATGAACGAACACGAAAGAGGGGATGCCTTCCGGGGGCATTCCCAAGCTTAGGCTTTTGGATATTCTTGAATATCTTGGGGAGCCATGGGCATCCCCAAGCTTAGGCTCTTGCCACTCCTTATTCCATAGTCCATCAAATCTTTACCCAAAACTTGAAAACTTCACAACACAAAACTCAACAGGAAATCTCATAAGCTCCGTTAGTGAAAGAAATAAAAACCACCACATAAGGTACTACAATGAACTCATTGTTTATTTGTATTTGTGTTAAACCTACTGTATTCCAAGTTATCTATTGTTCATACACTTACATACTAGCCGTAGATGCATCAAAATAAGCAAACAACACATGAAAGGCAGAATCTGTCAAAAACAGAAGAGTCTGTGGCAATCTGTAACTTTCGGTTACTTCTGGAACTCCAAATATCCTACCAAAATAGGAAGTCCTAGGCAATTTCTCTGTTTATCTACACCAAAAATAATCAACGCAAAAGCACGTTTCTGTGATTTATTGAATTGTTTCTCGTGAGCGCAAAGTTTCTGTTTTTCAGCAGAATCAAATTAACTCATACCATAGGTTATCCTATAGGTTCTACTTGGCACAAACACTAAATAAAACATGAAAACACATCTAAACAGAAATTATATGCAAAATTTATTACTAAACAGGAACAAAAAGAAAGAACACAAATAAAATTGGGTTGCCTCCCAACTAGCGCTATTGTTTAACGCCCCAAGCTAGGCATAAAAGCGAGGATAGATCTAACTAGTGCCATCTTTGGCACTTGATTCTTCAATAGAGCATTTATAATTTTTAGGAGTTTCTTTCTTTTTAGCAATGATTAAGTTCCTAGGAAAGAAATCAAGACATTCGTTTGAAGCAAACGGTTCCTTTATGATAGTGGAAAAACTAGAGTGAACACTTATGGATTTGAGATCCGCATTTTCCTTACTAGAAGATTCACCCTTATTTTTAGGAACATAAATTAATTTGCCGAACTTAATAGGAGGAGTTGAAGTATTTTTCATAGATGAAAAGGCAGACCCTAGATTAGTAATTATATCCTCAAGTTTACCTATTCTCGTAGAATCTTGTTCTATTCTTTCATTAACTATAGGTTCCTTTTCTTTAAGATTCTTCAGAGAAACAACCTTAGATCCATATTGGGTAATTTGGTTGTGGATCTTTTTATCCAAATTTTCAATTAACTCAATAGTGGCAATTTTATTTTCAATAATTTCAAGCCTTTGCATCACATGTTCTAAAGTTAAAACAGTTCCATTAACCAAAAGAGGTGGTGGGCCAAAAAAATCTAACATAGCATTCTAAGCATCAAACGTATGGCTCCTCAAGAAATCCCCTCCGGTAATGGTATCAAGAATGCATCTATTCCAAGGAGTAATGCCTACATAAAAATTGCAAAGAAAATGGAAGTAGAAAGCTTCCTAGTAGATTTATTTTGAGCATTGCAAATTCTATGCCAAGCATCTTTTAAATTTTCTCCCTCCCTTTGTTTAAAATTAAGAATCTCATGTTTTGGAGTAACAACAAGGATAGGAGGACTAGCCATTAAGACAAGGTAAACGATCTAACACACGAGAAAATAGAAAAAGGCAAGCGAAAGAGATAGAGCGAAGAAGATAGAGATTAGGAAAGAGAGGGCGAGTAAAACGGCAAGGGTGAAGTGGGGGAGAGTAAAACGAGAGGCAAATGGAAAATAACGTAAATGCGAGGCAGAAGAGTTTTTGATGGGTACTTGGTATGTCTTGACTTGAGCGAAGACCTCCCCGGCAACGGCACCAGAAATCCTTCTTGCTACATCTTGAGCTTGCGTTGGTTTTCCTCAAGAGGAAAGGGTGATGCAGCATTGTAGCACAAGTATTTCCCTCAGTTTTTGAGAACCAAGGTATCAATCTTGTAGGAGGCTCCTCACAAGTCCCACACACCTACACAAACAAACAAAGAACTCGCAACCAACGCGATAAAGGGGTTGTCAATCCCTTCACGGCCACTTGCGAAAGTGAGATATGCTAGAGATAATATGATAAGATAAATATATTTTTGGTATTTTTGGATATAGATTGGAAAAGTAAAGATGCAAATAAAAGTAGATTGAAAGCTTATATGATAAAGGATAGACCCGGGGGCCATAGGTTTCACTAGTGGCTTCTCTCAAGATAGCATAAGTACTACGGTGGGTGAACAAATTACTGTCGAGCAATTGATAGAAAAGCGAATAATTATGAGATATCTAGGCATGATCATGTATATAGGCATCACGTCCGTGACAAGTAGACCGACTCCTGCCTACATCTACTACTATTACTCCACACATCGACCGCTATCCAGCATGCATCTAGAGTATTAAGTTCATAAGAACAGAATAACGCTTTAAGAAAGATGACGTGATGTAGAGGGATAAACTCATGCAATATGATATAAACCCCATCTTTTTATCCTTGATGGCAACAATACAATACATGCCTTGCTGCCCCTGCTGTCACTGGGAAAGGACACAGCAAGATTGAACCCAACGCTAAGCACTCCTCCCATGGCAAGAAAGATCAATCTAGTAGGCCAAACCAAACCGATAATCCGAAGAGACTTGCAAAGATAACTCAATCATACATAAAAGAATTCAGAGGAGATTCAAATAGTTCTCATAGATAAACTTGATCATAAACCCACAATTCATCGGATCTCGACAAACACATCGCAAAAAGAGTTACATCGAATAGATATCCAAGAAGAGGAAGGATAACATGGTATTGAGATTCAAAGAGAGAGAAGAGGCCATCTAGCTAATATCTATGGACCCGAAGGTCTATGGTAAACTACTCACAACTCATCGGAGAGGCCTTGGAGTTGATGTAGAGGCCCTCCATGGTGGATTCCCCCTCCGGCAGAGTGCCGACAATGGCTCCAAGATGGGATCTTGCGGATACAGAAGGTTACGGTGGTGGAAATAGTTCTTTGGTGGCTCCCTTGATGGTTTCAGGGTACATGGGTATATATAGGAGGAAGAAGTACGTCGGTGGACGCCCGAGGGGCCCACGAGATAGGGGGGCGTGCCCAGTAGGGGGGGGGGCGCCCTCCACCCTCATGGTTTCCTCGATTGTTTCTTGACTTGCACTCCAAGTCCACTGGATCATGTTTGTTCCAAAAATCACGCTCCCGAAGGTTTCATTCCGTTTGGAATCCTTTTGATATTCCTTTTCTTCGAAACACTGAAATAGGCAAAAATACAACAATACGGGTTGGGCCTCCGGTTAGTAGGGTAGTCCCAAAAATGATATAAAAGTGTGAAGTAAAGCCCATAAACATCCAGAACAGGTAATATAATAGCATGGAACAATAAAAAATTATAGATATGTTGCAGACGTATCAGAGAGTTCTATGCAAGATACCTCATGAGGCTCAACTGATGTGAGCCATGACGACCAATGCCAGGCGGGTGCTAGGCAGGTGCAAAGTGCAGGTTTTCTCTTTGGTGCAAGGGAGGCAAGCCACAGGCGCGGAGTCCCAAGGAATCAGCCAAAGGTTTCCATTTTAGTGCAACGAGACCAAGACCGCCATGATGGCAGGATGGAGGTCATCAGCTAGCCCACTGCAGCGTCACGACCAAAGGCTTTTCGCAGGCGAAGACTACTTTTGTCAGGATAGACTGTACTACTTGTCCCCTTTCAAATCCCACCATTGTGGAATCCCTTCCCGCTCATATTTGGGAAGAGGACCAAGGCCACTATAAGTAGGACTAGCTACCACCATAGAAGGGGATGAATTCGGACGAATCCACACCAGACCCAACACAAGTAGAACACCACACCAGCTCAAGAACACCTCTCCTCCGGATGCTAGTTCATCCTCTATACTTGTTCATTCATAGCCCCTCGAGGCAATCCACCACACCACACTGGAGTAGAGTATTACACCACAATGGTGGTCTGAACCAGTATAAATCTTTGTGTCTTTGTGTCTCTTTGAGCTCGACACGCTAGGCCTAGGGAGATCACGAGTAGGCAGGCTAGGCAGGTTGAGATCTCTGCATGCACCCCAGAGTTCGAACCTCTCATGGGTTGCCGGATCCTGAAATCCGACATTTGGCGCGCCAGGTAGTGGTGCGTCAGATCTTCTCTTCCGTCGACTTGTCCTCCACTGCTCCACCGACGGCATGGCCGACACCCCGCGAGCGCATGTCGAGTGTTGGGTCGTCTAGGCCTCCTCGGCAGCACCCGCAGATGAAGGAGACCTCCACTCCGCCCTGCTCGCGGCCCGTGGCCTGCCAGGGGCGGACGACCGCGGGGGGCGTGCGGCGCAACCCTCTCCACTGGCGCCATGCCGCCACCGCGCAGCCGCGCGATCCGTGAACTACGCTACAGAAACCGCCCCGCACTCGTGCGAGGAACAAGCAAACATGGGCGCAGCGGTCATCGTGGCCCGCGAGCTCTTGCGGTGTAGGTTGCTGGAGAGCGGCCATGACGCCCTGCTGGAACGAGTCGCCGAGCTGCTGGATGCGACATGTAGGGGGGCGGCGCTGTTTGGCACCCTGCCCACGTCGCAGGCGGTGGTAGGGGCGCGAGCTCATCCTTGACACAACCACGCGCCCCCTTCCAGGGGTCCTGGAGATCCTCTTGATGCTGACCGGCCCCGCGGAGCAGCCCGCGCCACCCCGAATGCGCCCCCTCGGCATGGAGCTGCTCCAGACGATGTCACCAGGGGCTGCCTTGGAATGCAAGCCCCTGGCAAACAGGATCAAAGGGCGACTGAAGAAGGCGGGAGTGTGAGGCAGCCGGGCGGCGCTTTTGGCGCGAACAGCCCGAAAGCCTACGCCCCCGTTGCGATGGACCCAAGGCACGCGCGAGGAGAGGGCCCCACCCGATCCCCAACACCAGGCTGGGCGTTGGACATACATGAGGCCAATCTCTCCTTCGAACCACCACCAAGTCCTGCCGACGTCTCCAACGGCGGCGGCCTCTGGGTATAGCTAACGCCGCAGGGGCACGCTTACACTGACCATGGATCACAGGTGAACCAGGACGCATCAGCCACGAGGACTCTCAGGATGCCGGAACCCCCGCAGGACCGCGAAGGACATTGGGAGCAACGCGGGGGAAGCCCGGCGATAGGGCCCTCCTTGTGGCGTGCGGAGCAGGGCCCTGCCTGGAGGTAGGTTCCTTGCCGGGGAAGGCGCCGGCAGGCCCTTCTCCTCGGCGGGGAGCCTACGATCACCGAGGATCGCCGAGCATCCCCCTTGCCCCTTGGTCTTGTCCTAGTTTTTGGTCTCCCCAATGATGGTCGGGGGTGGCGCACGGCGGGTCCTCGTCGGGCAACATGAAGCAAGGCTCCAGCCTGTGATGGTCTCCGCTCGTGACACTCTCACGTAATAATGAGTGGGGCTGTACACGCCCCGGAGTCTCCTGAGTGCCGCCCTGGGGCCTCACGGGGCTCCCACCCACGTCCTAGTGGAAGCACCATGCTCCGCGCTGGCCGTCGACACTGTCCCCAATGACTATGCCCAGCCAGTGGAAGCACTTAGCTCTACGCTGGTGAGAAGACTGAAGCCAAAGACTGAAGACTAGCCAGGCGCCGGACGCGACCGCCTGCTTTTTGCCTCCCTTTTGTATTTGATTGCCGCCTTTTGAAGCAGTTTGTTTTTCGTGCGTTTATAAAATGGGGGAGTTTTCTCATTTCGTGTCGCTCTCTTACCTTCAATTTTCCGCGTTCTTTCTGGAGCTCGTGACTGCTACCCTGCCCCCAAGCGCCTCGCGAGCGGGGGCTAGGTACGGTGTACATGCGGGTACCAATCACTCCCCACGGGGGCTCAAGGATGCGGCCGTCCCGTGCACCCACCTCCCCACGATCTGGCAATTGGCTCCTCACGAGGCACTCTACGGCAGGCCATCATGCCCCTCGAGAGGCATAAAGCCTTGCGAGCACATAGCAGGCTCGTCTCAGGAGAAGGAGCGCTACCACGACACCAGGCTCCGTTCGGGACCCACGGAACCCAAGATAAGTCATAAAGCAACTACCCTGCTCAAACAGCCCGCAGCCCTACGGGGCCCCGCTCTGAGAGACTTTTAAAAAACGTTTTACAATCCCATACATCATAAGGGGCAACCCCTTCTCAAAATGCTCACACAAGAATGCGTTCAAGTTTTCGTTATACAAGTGCCTAGCTGGACACACCTTGTTCGTCACTCCCATCTGCATGGTCCGTGTCGTGGCTGCCGTCCTCCTCATCATCACCACCTGCTCCAGCTCCTTTGACCGCAAGCACGGCCGTGTCATCCTCATGAGTCAACTCCTTCACCAGGGCATTCACATGGACATCCACCCACTTGGAGAGCTTGTCTTAGGTGGCCGTAGGCCCGGGGGCTAGCATGGTGCTGAAGTCAAAGTGAGAATCAAGGTTCAGGAGATTGCTGAAGATACACGAGAGTGCACGCCCAAGGAGGCCTCAGCTCCTCTCCTCAACAAGTTGGCGAGATTTCGTGGCCTGGTCTTCCAGGCGGGTCACGATAGCAGTAAAGAAGTTGAGATGGCTGGCGTAGTCATGCTCGAGCAGGTGAGGAGCGTTCTCATTGCAAATAGCACCCAAGGCGTTGTTAGCTCTAACACGTAGTCCTTGGAGCATGGAGCCGTGCTCGTGCTCCAATGTCAAGCGGTGGCACTTTTCACTCGAAGCCTTCTCCAGGAGGGAGGCGGTGTCTTCGGCTTGCTTCTAGAGAGAGGATATCTCAGCATGAGCAACATTCAGGGCAGATTCCGAGGAAATCAGGGCACCCTGGGCGGCGCTCTAACGCCGCTCCATGGCCTCCAACTCGGTCTTCAGGACGGAGGTCTGGCCCTCAAGCTCAGCCCTAAGCAGCTCTAGTTCCAGCAGGTGCCTTCCATCCAGCTCAGCGCACGCCTTCGCCACCCTCTTCTCCACCTCCACCTAGACATGAGCTTCTCGGGCAGTGACGACATCCTCAGCAACCGCGACCTGTCGCTCGCTCACCTCCAGCCTCTCCAGCGCCAACCTGTCTTCCACAACATCCAACGTCAAGTCTTCATGGCGCCTCAGGAGCTCCGCCTCGGCAAGGGCCACCTTGCCTGGTGAGGAGGCCAGCAAGGCGCGAGGCTCCTCGACTTCACGCTGCAGGGCTGCAATTGAAGATAGAAGATCTCGCTCTTGCTCCTCAGCCGCCTCGTGACGACAGTCGGCTGCCTCGGCCTCTTCCATGGCACGAGCGCATGCTTCACGAGAAGCCGCGAGCGAGGCCGCCTCGCACGCTTCGGCTTCGTCAAGCCAAAGCTTCCCAAGGTTGATGGCTACCTTCAGCCGCTGCCACTCATCCTCCAAGCGGTGGTTCTGTGACTCAAGCCTGGTGTCGATGTTGGCAAGCTCCCCACCAAGATGGATCATCTCATGCATCGCTTCACCAAAGAGCCCAAAACGCACCACGCTAAAACCACGAGCAAGCGCGAGATCGTCGCCAAGACCTGCGCCGGCCCCGGAGGCTACTCGGGAGGCGTCGGGCGCTCCGCCAGCCGCCGGCCGGGGGCTGGCAGGTGTGGCCCCATAGTTTGAAGACGAAGGCTACCCAGGGCGCACCCCCTGCTAGCAATGACAAGAGGAAGGATCACTGGTGCACCCTCTGTCCCACGGGCGGAGCCGCGGGAAGAGGGCACATGAGGCCCGGTTCCGGGGCACCCTTGCGGTGTCGTGTTGGCTGAAGTTGGTCCCACACCAATCGCAGGATCGGGGCGCTGGGGGCTGCACGCATCTGTCAAGCTAGGGTCCTTGGGGGTGCCCGCCTCCCGAGTCTTCGCCTTCATGAGGACCCTGCAAAATCACAACCATGAGACAGCGCGACGCGTTTGGAGGTCAAGAGCAAGGGTACTTACTCATCAGCAGCCACGTATCTCATCAGTTTCAGCGGCCGACGGGTGCCATCATCACGGCACGGGGACCTCTTCCTCTTGAGGAGCGACTCGAGACACAGACGACGCCGACCAGACACTATGGACGATCCTTAGGAGGGGAAGCGCCCAATGTGGTATCGGGAGCAAGCGTCCCAATGCTAGGGACACCCGATGACACCTCTCGGCTCACAGCTCCCGGGCCACTGGTGGGCTCCGCGTCGTCAGCAGCTGCTCTGGAGCCATCATCCCGGGCATCGGTAGCCCCATCCTCCGGAGCTTGGGGCTGCACCAGCTCCGCATCGGCTCCTCCCAGGGCCCTAGAAGCCTCGGGCTCCTGAGCCTCTGGTGGGGCCAGGCCTCCGGAGGAGCTCTCAACATCTGATGAAGGCGCATGCCCCCTGGCTCCACACTCGGAGCGCGCGCGGCAGCGTCAATCAGGAGAGGAGCCACGAAGACGAGGTTCTCACGGGGCCCCTCAATGCCCTCGAGAAGCAACCCCCACTCATCAAACAGGTGCATTTGTCCCGCGAAGGCCGCCTTGTTCGAGCACAAATAGAGCAGGCAGCCACCCCCGGAAGGTCAGCAGGCTCGGACTCGCCGGTCAGGAGCTTGAGCACCATGCCCAGTGTATCAGCCACCAAAGACGGCTTCTGCAGCCTCATCGGATCCCCGGCGCCTGAGAAGTCCCACATCGGGCGAGAGTGGCACTAGAGGGGAGCAATGCGCTGCTTCACAAATTCCTTCAGCACCATTGGCGCAGTCACCCCCAGGTCCTGGAGCATCGCCAACCTCCTCCTGATGAAAGCAAGACGCTCATCGGAGAGCTTCTCATGGCCCCAGCCGGAGCTGGGCGAGGCCGGAACCCCGGAATCGCGAGCAGGGGGCTGAATGTGCGGGTGTCCATCAGAAGCCACTGCTTCCGGAATTCCTTCGTGACGGGCGAAAGCTCGAAGTCGATCCCTGAGCCAACGGTCGCAACCACGGCTTCAAAGGGCACGCACCTAGAGCGTTGGCGGGCGTCCACCAATCGAAGCAGGAAGAAATGGCGAAACAAGGCCACGGAGGGAGTGATGCCCACCATGGCCTCGCAAAGGAAGGCGAAGATGGTGAGGAGGATGACAGAGCGAGGGTCCAGATGCAGCAGATGGATCTGGTAATGCGACATCACGGCATTGAAGAAAGGGGAGAAGGGAGGAATCAACCCAGCAAGAAGAGCATGGGGATAGATGGGGATGTCAGTGGCACTCATCTCTCTGGTTCACCAAGACGCAGGGTGGACATCCGTCGCCCTCCCCTCATTGGAATCAGTGGCGAGCGTGTGGCGAAACTTATCCACCCCCTCTTTGTTGACCTCCGTCGACTGCTCAAGGGCTGGCTCCATGGCCGGTGCAGGGCCGGCCGGTGTGAGAGGCTTCCCTTTCTTATTCCTCGGCTTGGGGTCATGACGAGCACGACGAAGGGACAAGGTGCCGGTATCAGATCTATGGACACGGGTGCAAGATTGGAGCAGAGGAAACAAGAGTCGGGCGCAGTAATTTGCAAAGGGCGAGCTGCTCTAACAACGGGCGGCTGCTGGTTCTGCCGGATATCAAGGCGGCGAGGGGAAGTGGAGGCGCCCACATCCCATCAACCGCCATGTGTCTTCAAGGTCGCAGGCAGATAGGGCCCGTGGCGCTCCACCCTTGCCCTTTGGCTTCGCCTGGAAGCCAAGTCCGAGCGTGCCTTGGGCCCGGGGGCTACTATTGTCGCCCACCACATGGTTCCATCGGTGGCCTGGTACGGCCCTGCTTCAACACCAACATCACAAGACCCTCGCTGGGCGGACGAGGCCAAGACCCCTGAAGGAAGCAGCCTCCTCAGGAGGGCTCCTGAGGGGCAGAGAGTTCTATGCAAGATACCTCATGAGGCTCAGTTGGCGTGATCCATGACGACCAAGGCCAGGCGGGCGCAGAGCGCAGGTTTCCTCTTTGGTGAAAGGGAGGCAAGCCACAGGCGCGGAGTCCCGAGGAATCAGCCAAAGGTTGCCATTTCGGTGCAACGAGACCAAGACCGCCAGGACGTCAGGACGGAGGCCATCAGCGAGCCCACCGCAGCGTCACGACCAGAGGCTTTTCGCAGGCGAAAACTACTCTTGTCAGGATAGACTGTACTACTTGTCCCCTTTCAAATCCCGCCATTGTGGAATCCCTTCCTGCTCATATTTGGTAATAGGACCAAGGCCACTATAAGTAGGACTAGCCACCACCATAGAAGGGGACAAATCCGGACGGATCTAGACCGGACCCAACACAAGTAGAACACCACAACAGCTCAAGAACACCTCTCCTCCAGAGGCTAGTTCATCCTTTGTACTTTTTCATCCATAGCCCCTCGAGGCAATCCACCACACCACACTGGAGTAGGGTATTACACCACAATGGTGGCCTGAACCAGTATGAATATATGTATCTTTGTGTCTCTTTGAGCTCGACGCGCTAGGCATAGGGAGATCACGAGTAGGCAGGCTAGGCACGTTGAGATCTCCGCACGCACCCCAGAGTTCGACCCTCTCACGTGTTGCCGGATCCCGAAATCCGACAGTCATCCATGGGTTTGGATCCATGGTGGAAGGTGAGGCTCGCATACTCTCTTCCTCAGCCCTGACACGCGCCTTCAGCCAGCTCTATCTCTAGGACGCCGGCTTTGACTTCGCCAGCTTTCTCGAGCCCTGGACCCCGACTCCTGCAACGTTGTTGCTGGCACCGTGAAGGGTTCGGTAGAGGCCCTGCTAGACAAGTTCCTCATCGTTGGCCCCGTGACTGGGGCCGAGAGCAAGGGCGACGTCGTTGACGATGGGACTCTGCAGGCGGGCGACGCTGGTAGCCAGGGCTGAAGAGGCGGCTCGGTGGTGTTGCTCCTTCCTGCTTTTATCCTATAGAAAGTAGCATGTCTCGTGGAGGCATTAAAACTGATGCTTGGAACAATGTGTTTTGTAATAAGTAGCTTATGTTTTTGCAACTTCTTTTCTGTATGCTTTATTGTTCTGCGTCGGCAGGGCCCAACCCTGCGTGTACCTCAGCTGCCGCTGGGTCGTCCAGATTGCCAGGACGAGGCCAGGGGGTGAGGGGCTACGTGGCCTGTTAGGCTCCTGAGACACGATGCTCAGGAGTCCCCCTTGACGTGCGAACAACTAAAGAAAAGAGCGTGAGGGCAAGCCTTAGCGTTCTGCGTCGGCAGGGCCCGGCCCCGCACATACCTTAGCCGCTGTTGGGTCGTCCGGATCACCAGGACGAGCCCAAGGGTTGAGGGGCTACATGGCCAGTTAGGATCCTGAGGCGCGATGCTCAAGAGTCCCCCATGACGTACGAACGGCTTGGGAAGGGAGGGCCGAGAGTTAGGCCTTGGTGTTCTGCGTCGGTAGGGCCCGGCCCTGCACATACCTCAGCCACCGTTGTGTCGTCCGGATCACCAGGACGAGCCCAAGGGGTGAGGGGCTACATGGCTAGTTACGCTCCTGAGATGCGATGCTTAGGAGCCCCCCTTGACGTACGAACAGAACATCATACCTTTCCTCGCCGGGCTCTCGCTCGGGAGGGGCGCGCGAAGACCAAGTCCGTGGGACCTGGTGAGGTGGCGTATACCAGGCGTGACCTGATCGTAGCCCTCGTGCCTAGCCCCCTCGCGCTACCCTCCCGAGGGAGAGCAGCACGGTGAGGCTAAGCACTGAGCCCGGAGGCTCCCCGAGGTTGGTGAAGCCGTGAGGCTACCCTCGGTTGTTTATCACCAACTCGGAGTGTGGCGCTTCCGCTCTTGCATGGGCATAGCCGCTCCTCGGAAGTGTCGACGGCCAGTGCATACCATGGTGCTTCCACTAGTGCGTGGGTGGGGGATCCCTGAGGGAGTCCTGGATAAGGGGGTATCCGGACAGCCGGACTATATGCTTTGGCCAGACTGTTGGACTATGAAGATAAAAGATTGAAGACTTCGTCCCGTGTCCGGATGGGACTCTCCTTTGCATGGAAGGCACGCTTGGCGATTTGGATGATTAGATCTCCTTCTCTGTAACCGACTCTGTGTAACCCTAGCCCCCTCCGGTGTCTATATAAACCGGAGGGTTTAGTTCGTAGGACAAGAACAATCAGAATCATAGGCTAGCTTCTAGGGTTTATCCTCTATGATCTCGTGGTAGATCAACTCTTGTAATACTCATATCATCAAGATCAATCAAGCAGGAAGTAGGGTATTACCTCCATCGAGAGGGCCTGAACCTGGGTAAACATCGTGTCCCCAGTCTCCTGTTACCATTATCCTTAGACGCATAGTTCGCGATCCCCTACCCGAGATCCGCCGGTTTTGACACCGACATTGGTGCTTTCATTGAGAGTTCCTCTGTGTCGTCGCTGTAAGGCTCGATGGCCCCTTCAATCATCAACAACGACGCTATCCAGGGCAAGACTTTTCTCCCCAGACAGATCTTCGTGTTCGGCCGCTTCGCACTGCGGGCCAATTCTCTTGGCCATCTGGAGCAGATCAACAGCTACGCCCCTGGCCATCAGGTCAGGTTCGGAAACCTAAACTACACCACCGACATCCGCGGAGATTGATATTCGACGGATCCGGGCCCACGTCAGGAGCGCTGAACGATCATGACATGCATGACTTAGATTTGTCGTCGGACAGTATTGGGAATATCGCGCCTGCTATGGCTCCGGACTTCGATCGAGAGCAGATCGTGCCATACGAGGACGGGTGGATGGACCCCGCCACAGAGGCCGCACACTCATCGGTGTTGGAGCCGAGCACAGACTCCACTCCTAAGGAAATCTATGTCATCGGACCCCCGGACTCGTCTCCGGCCGTAGGTTCCAGACCGCGCGCATCCGTGCCCGTCGAAACTGATGGCACCAATCATGGAGTTTACCGCCGCGGACATTTTTCAACACTCGCCCTTTGGCGACGTGCTAAACTCTCTAAGGTCTCTATCTTTATCAGAAGACTCTTGGCCGAACTATGTCCGACTTGAATGGGATACAGATGACAAAGAAATTCACGACCCACCCACCACCCACTTCATAGCCACTGTTGATGACATAACAGACATGCTTGACTTTGACTCCGACGACATCGATGGTATGGACATCGATGCAGGGGACAATTTGGAACCACCGCCCACGGGGGGTTGGACTGCCACTTCCTCATATGACATATACATGGTGGACACGCCTAAGGAGGACAGTGGCGTCAAGAAGGACACAACGGAGGATAAACCCCCAGGACAAAGGCCAAAATGACGGCGCAGGCGCCGCTCTAAGTCCAATCACAATAAAAATAGCGATAACAACGCAAGAAAAATTGACACTCCAGTCGACTCCAAAGGCAAAAATGACCATATGGACCCAGCGATGGAGCAGGATAAGCCAGGTCATGCCGAACACAGCCCGGAGCAGACGCCCGATCACAGCGATTCCAAGGGCAGAGCTCATCAACCTGCCTACGGAGAGGAGGACAGTCCGGTCAATGACGCATTCATCCCGGATAAACATTTGGAACAAGATAAATTCCACAGAAGGCTCATAGCCACCGCGAGGAGTCTAAAGAAGCCGAAGCAGAGGCTTAAGGCCGCACAGGATACGCTCAACCGCATATGGAAGAAAGTGCTAGACACTGAAGAAAAATATGGCGACGATCGCCACACAAAGAGCTACCCAAAGCACAAGCTACTGCCCGAATTCGAAAATGAAGGCATAGATCCCATCCCGCCAAAGAATAACACAGCCGATCAACCGGACCGACCACCTCATGGCCACGATAGAACAGCCACTTGTGCCGCACACAAGCCATCCCATGATTTACGTGAGCTCTTGGACAAAAAGGCTGGTGCGACCAGGTCCATCTATAGATCTAGATGACGCGTTCCGGCACAAGATTATGATCACCAAAACGATCATACCAACCGAATACCAGTTCGGAATCAAACCCGGACACAACAACTGTCGACAGCATGCCACAACATGTCCAGGTACAGAGGGGCTGCGCACCCCCTGTGGTTCACCGACGAGGTGCTGGATCATGAATTTCCACAGGGATACAAACCCGTGAACATAGAGGCATACGACGGAACGACAGACCCTGGGGTCTGGATTGAGGATTTTATCCTTCACATCCACATGGCTCGTGGCGACGACCTCCACGCCATCAAATACCTTCCCCTCAAGTTGAAAGGACTAGCTCGGCATTGGTTGAAAAGCCTCCCCGAAAACTCAATTGGAAGTTGGGAGGAACTCGAGGATGCTTTCAGGGCCAATTTTCAAGGGACCTATGTCTGACCTCCGGATGTAGACGATTTCAGTCACATAATACAACAGCTCGGAGAGTCAGCCCGTAAGCTTTGGAACAAATTTCTCACTAAGAAGAATCAAATTGTTGACTGTCCGGATGCCGAAGTCTTAGCGGCCTTCAAGCATAGTATCCGGGACGAATGGCTTGCCAGCCACCTCGGACAAGAAAAGCCAAGGACAATGGCGGCCTTAACAAGCCTTATGACCCGCTTTTGCATGGGTGAGGACAGCTGGTTGGCCCGTAGAGGCACCAGCGACCCAGCCACATCCGAAATAAGGGATGGCAACGTGAAGCCACGGCGCAATAAGAACAAGCGTCGAAACAATGAAGCAAGTCCGGACAACACGACAGTCAACGCCGGATTTAGGGGCTCTCAACCTGGTCAAAGAAAGAAGCCATTTAAAGGTGGTAAAGAGGGACCGTACGGCCTGAATAAAGTCCTGGACCGATTGTGCCAAATACATGGCACCCCCGAAAAACCTACAAATCATACTCACAGAGAATGATGGGTCTTCAAGCAGGCCGGGAAGTTAAACGCCGAACACACGGGAAGGGAAACGCCAAGCGAAGACGAGGATGAGCCTCGCCAAACGAACACTGGGGGACAGAAAAAATTCCCACCAGAAGTCAAAATAGTGAACATGATCTATGCGACACACATACCGAAGAGAAGGCGCAAACGTGCACTCAGAGGCGTATACGCTGTGGAGCCCGTCACCCCCAAATTCAACCCCTGGTCGGCCTGTCCGATCACCTTCGATCGCAGGGACCATCCGACTAGTATCCGGCATGGCGGATCGGCTGCTTTGGTGCTCGACCCAATAATTGACGGATACCATCTCACTCGAGTCCCTATGGACGGCGGCAGTGATCTCAACCTGATATATCAGGACACTATCCGCAAGATGGGGATAGACCCATCAAGAATAAGCCAAAGTAACACTACCTTTAAAGGAGTAATATCAGGCGTTGAGGCCCGCTCACAGGCTCCCTCATATTCGAGGTTACATTTGGTTCTCCCGACAACTTCAGAAGCGAAGAACTACTCTTCGACATCGCGCCCTTCCGAAGCGGCTATCATGCACTGCTCAGAAGAACAGCCTTCGCTCGCTTCAATGCAGTACCACACTATGCCTACCTCAAAATCAAGATGCCCGGTCCATGCGGTGTCATCACAATTAATGGAAACACAGAGCGTTCCTTGCGTGCAGAAGATTATGTGGCGGCTCTAGCAGCCGAACACTAAGCGGCCCCTCCTACCAGAATAGATGATCGGTCATCAGGACCGCGGGCACGGTTAGACGAGTCCGGTACACCACCTATGGTAATAGCCCAGATAAACCTGAGCTGGGACCCATACATACTCCCCCCATAGGTGGTACTAGGGGCTGCAAATATGTAACAAAGCCCATAGTTCGACTTGACTTTAGTAACACAACAATACATTGCATTTTTCATTATTCATTGAGAATAATCAACTACCCACATGATTACATTAGACTGTTTTACATGAGCTTTCTTTTTTACAGACACCAATCGTGTGATGCCCTTCCAGGATACGGCACAACAGAGACAAAGGCGCAGACGTGCAGCAGGGCTCCGCTCAAAGGTTTCTCTTTAGATTAAGCCCCTGTGTAAACCTTCTTTGCTGTCTCTTGTTTCTTGACACTCCACGGGTATTCAATACACCCATATGGGACACTGGCATTATCGGCATTTCGCCACGACAGATAAATGCACGTACCTGGAAATGCAGGGTTCATAATCGAGGGTGTTACTCAGCCCCGTATATGTTATAAAGTCCGAATACCTTCGGGAGTGTTCGGCGTCGCGAGTTTGGCCTTATATGCATCAACTCTGAATCATGTCTTTGGTCAAATATTGGGTTTTCCCGGCTCTTGGGTTTGCTGCCTTACGTTCTGTTCTATCGGCTAAGGCGGCCAAAGGAGAACTACTGCGATTGTGCCCTGGTTATCCCGGATGAGCACCTCAGTAGAGAAAGCCGAAAAATGACTGTCATGATATAGCGAGAGACTGTTCAACCACTCTATGACTTATCGGAATCTTCGGGATTCCTCCGCATTAACGAAGGGTCGTTCCCCGGTCATGTACATACGCGCCCATATCCAGATGCACGCGTTAGTACTTGGGGCTATATAGTAGCCCCCTGTCACACTCCTATGGCTAAGTGAAAGTGTTAAAGCTATATAGTCGGGTTGCCTAGTTCGACGTGCGATCACCTCCTTAATGGACCAAGACGTTGGATCAAGTGTGAGTACGCACATTTTCGCGAACACCCCTGCATCATGTGCATGGGGGCTGAAGCCAACGACTACTAACTTTCAGGTTATATACATACATAAACGGCCGCACATGAGGCACTATAATACTTTTGGGAGAAAGTATAAACATGGCCTTTAAAATTAAAATAGAATTGTTTTTACAATTGAAAGACTTGTCACTTGAACATGACGCTCTTCGAGCACTGAGCCTCTATTATACGGGCACCTTCTATGACCTACTCAAAATAATGCTCGGCTGGGTCCTTGCTTCCTGCCGGACTCTGGGTTGCAATGTTAGTAGCCGCCATATCCGCCCAGTATGTTTTAACACGGGCAAGAGCCATCCGCGCACCCTCTATGCACGCCGACCTATTCACGGCATCGATCTGCGATACGGCGCCAAGGAATTTCTGCACTAAACCAAAATAACTGCCCGACCTTGGTCCTTTCGGCCATAGATGGTCTACTACAGACCTCATTGCAAGACCGGACAACCTATGGAGCTCGGCCATAGTGGCCATCCTCTCACTCAATGGCAGTGGGCGCGTTGGAGCATTGAATTGCGACCAGTACAGCCTTTCTATTCCATTATCTTTTTGATCCTTGAAGAAATTGGTCGCATCAGCCACACTTTTTGCTAGATCAGCATACGCGTCTGCAGCGCTCCAAAGCTGGTCCAAAGGAGCATACTTGGGATCTCCAAACTTCATCCGCAACACATAGGGGCTTCCACCCGTGATGTCTCCGGCCTGTCGAAGCTCCTCCCGCGCAGCTCTAATTTCAGAGCGCGTCTCCTTGGCCGCATCCAGGGCCTTCTTCAGGTCAGCCGAATTTGCTTGATTCTCCTTTTCCAGGAGCTCATACCAGCTGGCGACGTCTTTCAGCTCCACAACCATTTTGGCTATTTTATCTTCGCTTCGGCGATGAGCAACCTGTTTGGCTCTCAAATCTTCGGCCGCCTTTAGGGCAGCCGCATTGCTAGCCCTGGCTTGTTCCTTGGCTAGGGAAAGTTCCGCCCTCAGGGCCTCCACCTGCAGCCACAGCATATCATATTAACATTATGCTCCTCTTAATATTTCTTAAACAAATAAGGAAAAACAAGCACATACTCTGTGACTCGTCAAATCGCTTGTTTACAAGCGTGATTTTGGTGTCCACCACATCAATCTGTCGCCTCCGTTCGGCGAATTCAGCGGTCCGGTCTACCGTCGGACCCTTAGCAACCTGCACATAAATGCAGTGTGATCATTACCTGGGAGTGTGATCGTCCGTTTGCCGCCTAGGGTTGGCAACTAGAGTCTCAGGGGCTACTATCTATACGGAGCACATCTATCGCGTGCGGTGTAACCAAAAAATTACGAGTTTTGTTGTGTACCTCAAAGCCTGTGAGCTGGCTTGTAAAAGCTTCGTTCAACCCGCTCGTGGCGGATGAAATCTTCTCCAACACCATACCCATTAACGTACGATGATCCTCCGGGAGAGCAACTTGCTCCAGAAGGCCCGTCAGTGTGTTCGGCCTGGCGCCGGACTGTCCCGGATCCTTCTTACTACCCTCCATTGGCGCCGAACACGCCGGGCTTGGGATGGCCGAAGTGTTAGTTTCCGGCCTCGACGGATCGGGACTCCTCCGTGACGACACCTCAGGGTCGCCCGCCCCATGGGGCGGAGAGGCGGGTGGGGTTTCACTCTGCATCATCTCCGGAAGAAGATCCCCCGAAGACGAACTCTGTTGAGAAGAGCTACTAGCCGGTCTGGAAAAGAAATAGATCCTGGTTATTGTTCTCAGAGGAGGAAGCAATATCTTTTTATTCATGATTAACTTACAGCTCAGTGGAGGGCTGGCCCGTTTGTGGGCATGGGGCGGTGAGGACGCCCTTCGGGGCAGGGCCCCCTGGTGAAGTCTTCTTCCCTTGTTTAGGCGCCTCCGTCTCCAAGTCTTCGGAGGCAGCCCTTTTCTTCCCGCGGAGGGAGGGAACTTCGGAAAAAACTCCCCGATTATCCCCCTTCATGGAGAGAGTAATTCCCCCAGTTTGGATGTGCAATGTATGGAGCTCGGCTTATCTATTCTTCTCTCCCTCTTTCCCTGAGGGCACTTGGCTTAGGGCACGTCTAAGCATCCTGGCTATTGCTGGACTAGGCGAGCCTTCGGGAAGTGGGGCTGGACACCTGATTCTCTCCGCCTTGCTAAGCCAATCCTGGCCGCGGACAAGTTTTCAGGATAATGTGGTATTAAACATAAACAAAGTGTTCGGTTACAGACTTACTTACTTGGGTATCTGGGCGGTTGCAGCTCAGGCCCGCATCCTCGGTGTTGTCCGGACACCTTACTTGTGGTTCGAAGAATAACTTATACATCCCTTCGAGCGTCACGCTGAAGAAGTGCTGAATGGTTCGCGGACCTTCCCGATTGAACTCCCACATCCGGAGAGGCCGACGTTTGCACGGCAGGATCCGCCGAACTAGCATTACCTGAATGATTCTGACAAGATCGATATCCCTCTCAAGAAGCTCCCGAATATGGCTATGCAATGTCGGTACATCATTAGCAGGCCCCCAGTCCAGTCCCACATTGGCCCACGACGCCAGTTGAGGTGGAGGACCCGAGCGGAAGGCAGGGGTAGCCACCCACGTTGTGCCTCGGGGAGCTGTGATGTAAAACCACCTCCGTTGCCATAGATCGGACACCTCCAGGAATGAACCTTCTGACCATGGGGCATCAATGCTTCTGCTTATTGTGGCGCCTCCGCACTCCGCGTGTCACCCCTCGATCACCCTCGGCTTTACATTGAAGGTCTTGAGCCATAAGCCGAAGTGCGGGGTGATATGGAGGAAGGCTTCACAGACGACAATAAATGATGAGATGTGAAGAATGGAATCCGGAGCTAGATTGTGAAAATCTTGTTCGTAATAGAACATGAGCCCTCTCATGAAGGGATCAAGACTAAAACCTAAGCCCCGGAGGAAGTGAGAAACAAACACAACACTCTCGTTGGGTTCGGGAGAGGGGATGACCTGCCCTGGGGCAGGAAGCCTGTGCTTCACGTTGGCGGTCCGTTATCTGGCCTCCCCGAGCTTCACAATGTCCTCCTCTGTGACAGAGGAGGCCATCCACTGGCCTTGAAGGTTGGATCCGGACATAATTGAAGATCCGAAGTACCTAAGCTTGAGCTTCGGGTGTTGGAACTCGAGATGTGGAAAGGCGCAAGCATGGTAAGAAAGGGATAGGCCTCGACCCCTCTATAAAGGGGGTGAATATCAAGCGCCCTCGGCATAGCCATTTGGGACTTGCCTAAAAACACGGAGTCCTACCAACGAGCGTAGTTGGGTTACCCGCACCCGCATTGATGAGAATCCCGCAATAAGGGGGGCATGATCTCTGCTTTGACAAGACGTGCCAATAAAATCGCCTTGCAGTCGTGTCGTGGCAGGATGAGAAAAACGGTTCGTGTTAGACCGGGCCGCGGTGTGGGGACACGCTACGGAAAATTGTCAGCAGATTGGATTTGTAAAAGTATTATGCTCTCTACGGTGGTGTGTGGAAATTATTTTGCAGAGCCGGACACGATCCTTGTGTTCGGAATTCCCTTTGGAGTATTCGGAGATGGAACCCGCCTTGCAATGCCGAAGACAATCTGCGTGCCAGACTCATCGTCATTGAAGCCTGGTTCAGGGGCTACTGAGGGAGTCCTGGATAAGGGGGTATCCAGACAGCCAGACTATATGCTTTGGCCGGACAGTTGGACTATGAAGATACAAGATTGAAGACTTCGTCCCTTGTCCGGATGGAACTCTTCTTTGCGTGGAAGGAAAGATTGGCCATTCGGATGATTAGATCTCCTTGTCTGTAACCAACTCTGTGTAACCCTAGCCCCCTCCGATGTCTATATAAACTAGAGGGTTTAGTCCGTAGGACAATAACAATCAGAATCATAGGCTAGCTTCTAGGGTTTAACCTCTACGATCTCGTGGTAGATCAACTCTTTTAATACTCATATCATCAAGATCAATCAAGCAGGAAGTAGGGTATTACCTCCATCGAGAGGGCCCAAACCTAGGTAAACATCGTGTCCCCAATCTCCTATTACCATTAGCCTTAGACGCACAGTTCGGGACCCCCTACCTGAGATCCGCTGGTTTTGACACCGACAATCGCTCTTAGGAGAGCCCCCGGGGCATGTACATGGCCGCCCTGACACGTGGCTTGCACGACAGGGCTGTAGGAGGTATGTATGGGCACTCGTGAGCCAGCGCGGGACTCATGAGGCCCTACCTCAAGGTGGATTGCACCGGAATTTGATCGGGAACACTCGTGTCAGTTTTGCAAGATGGTTAGGCAACCTGCGCCGAATGAGTCTCCTGAGGTTATTGCATGAGAATGCCAGGCACCAATGACCCTAGGAGGTGATGTGAATGGGGCCGACCCGCCAGACAAAGCTCAGTCGTTGGGTTTATTGACGCTGCAGGGACGGACCCAAGCACAGACGCCGTGCCCAGTCTTCTCATGCAAAGGTCCTGAAGAAAAAAAACCGGTGCACGGCTCCCATTGTGATGAGGCACCAGGTTGCACGCCCTTACTCATCCGCCTGCGATTAGCTCATGTGAGAACAAGCCACCAAGGTCCATGGGAGGTGACATACATGGGAGCTGGCCCGTGAGCCAGACCTCAGCCTCTTGGGTTTACCGACGCTGCAGGGACGGACCCGAGCTCAGACGTCGTGCCAGTCCTTAATCATGAGGCGGTCGTGGGTGGGCTCGCAAGGGCGCAAGACATTCTTGGCGACGAAGCACCGGTCAGGCAGTTGATAATTTCAAGGCAGCTGATAAGGGAAGGTAAACTAGTTCTGGTAGACACAAAAGAGATACATGTCGCAGGGATGGACCCACGCGACTTGGGGATAATGCAGCTCGAGGGGCGTCCCCAAACTGAACGAACTAATAAGATGTCACCTGGCACAATTGCTGAAGAGATGTCGGGGTAGCAGAAGTCGCGCACTGCTGAAGTCGTTCCTCACGAGCCGCCCTGGCCCTGATCCTCGGGAGGCTCCGGCGGGCTGGTGGGCTCATGAAGATGCATCTCCATCTCCGCCAGGATCGCCTGGTGTCGGTGGCAAAACCGGCGGATCTTGGGTAGGGGGTCCCGAACTGTGCGTCTAAGGCTAATGGTAACAGGAGACTGGGGACACGATGCTTACCCAGGTTCGGGCCCTCTCGATGGAGGTACTACCCTACTTCCTGCTTGATTGATCTTGATGATATGAGTATTACAAGAGTTGATCTACCACGAGATCAGAGAGGCCAAACCCTAGAAGCTAGCCTATGGTATGATTGTTGTTGTGTCCTACGGACTAAACCCTCCGGTTTATATATACACCGGAGAGGGCTAGGGTTACACAGAGTCGGTTACAGAGAAGAAGATCTACATCTGAATCGCCAAGCTTGCCTTCCACGCCAAGGAGAGTCCCATCTGGACACTGGACGAAGTCTTCAATCTTGTATCTTCATACTCCAACAGTCCGGCAAAGTATATAGTCCGGCTGTCCGGATACCCCCTTATCCAGGACTCCCTCAGTAGCCCCTAAACCAGGCTTCAATGACGATGAGTCCTGTCGGATTTCGGGTTCCGGCAGACCCTTAAGGTTCGAACTCTGGGGTGCGCGTGGAGATCACTCCCCCTACAAACTCGCGTCTCATCGCCTCGCAAAGGATCTAGACTACACGAAGAACAACACAAGTGACTCAAGGTTTATACTAGTTAGGGCCACCATTGTGGTGTAATACCCTACTCTAGTTTGTGGTGTGTGGATTGCCTCAGGGGATGATGATGAACAATACATAGGAAGAACTGCCTCGCGAGGGGAGGAGTTCTTGTGTTGGTGGTTCTGTCTAGGGTTTGATTGGTCGACCTTCAGATCAGGATCCCTCCTCTTTATGCTATGGTGGCTAGTCCTATTTATAGAGTGAGGCCCTGGTCCTCTTCCCAAATTTTGAGCGGGAAGGGCGCCAACAATTGGCCATTTTGAAGGGGAACATCTAGTACACTTATCCTGACTAAAGTTGGTCCTCGCTGTCCAAAGGCTCTGACGATGACGCCTTCCTGGGTTCCATGATGACCTCCATCCTGCCGTTCTGCTGGTCTTGGTCTTATTGTACCGAAATGGTTGCCTTTTCTTGATACCCTTGCCTGCGCTTGCCCCCTTTACACCAAAGAGGAAACAAGGACTCTACGCAGGCCGGCGCCCGCCTGGCGCCCGCGTGGCTTCGGTCGTCATGGCTTGCGTCACGAGCACCTCGTGAGGTACCCCACCTTGATCTCTCTGCCTCCTTGCGAGCCAGCCTGACGAGGCTGCACCCGAGGATGCTTCCTGTCGTCCGCCCCGCGAGGCTTGGCCCCTCGTGAGGGTCTTGAACTTGTGTTGACGAAGATGGGTCGTACTGGGCCAATCCTTGAGCCACGCCGCAGGCCGTTGGCAGGCAAGTCTGGGTAACCCCGTTCCCAGAACACTGACAGTATCCCCCGGGCCCAAGGCGCTCCCGGACTTGGCTTAGCAGAGAAGCGAAGGGGCAAGTGTGAAGCTCTGCGGGCCCCAACAGCGTGCGGCCTTGGGCGCCGCGTGGCGGTTGATTGGACGTGGGCGTCCCCTCTTCCCCACGACGCCTCAGCAACCGCATGACTTGACTAGTCCCTGCATGCAAAAACGGGTCATGATTACCTGTGATCGTGGAGGCCGACGGTTGGCCACCTCCGGCTATATGTACGGAACGGCACGAGCCCTTCCTGTCCATCCCTTCCTGCTACTCTTCTTCTTCTTCCCGGCCACTCGCCATACCCATGGCCCCACTGAAGAGGTTCTCGGCCATGGAGAAGGGAAAAGCTCGTCAGGAATGGCCTGGCTCTCCCCCGACCAAGGGTGGCCGGGGCTGCCCCCGCAAACATCCTACGGCCTCCGCGGCGGCTTCCCGCGGTCGTGGAGGCAGCCCTCTGCGTGGCTGTGGGCGCCCGGCTGCCGATGGGAGGTACGCTACAGCTGCGTGACCCCTAGGCCGCGTTCCCACTTGGCGGAGGTGCTGCCGGAGTTTGTCGTGTGGTCAGTGGACCCGGCCAGCACCTGGCTCCAGCTCCCCCACTTCTTTGTAGGTGAACTCCCGGCTGGTGCTCCAGGCGGCCTTTGGCTTCAGGCGGATGGTTGCTGCAGCAAGGCCTCCTGGGCCACGCTGGAGGTCTCCGCCGCCGGGGAGGTGGCCCTGACCCGCGGCTGGCAAACGTTTGCCCATGCGCACGGCCTGAGCCAACGGTGCACCCCGCACTTCAAGTTTGACGATGATGCCAACCTCTACGTGAGGGTGTTCAGGGAAGACGGCCGTCGTGCTGGGTGCTGCCCCGAAGACGACGACTGCGGCCGTGCGCCCAACCCCGGCGTTGATCAGGATGAAGGTGGTGGCAGGCGTGCGGGCAGCGGTGCCCGAGGCCCGCCAAGCTTTGGTGACTCTCCTTTAGACAGCAGGTCCTCGAGCGTTGGTCGCGACCAGCCCCCGCGCCGTCGCGCCCGCTTGGGAGAAGGCAGTGGGTCGGTTCGCCACCGCACCCCGGTGAAGCGGGAGATGGAATCCAGCTGAGCTCCAGAGGCAGTACGAGCCTTCGCCGTGAGCCGGTGCCGGGCAAGTCGTGCCCATTTTGCTTTTCTTCCTTCCCTGCGGAAAAAAGAAGGTAGTCTGGGGCCCCGCGGGGGCGTGTTGAACTGTTGTTGTTTAATTATCGCGTTGTTCCTGCTGTTTCTATGCTATGTTTTCGTTCCGCATGCTTATGTGCAGAAATTACTTAGCTTGGGAAGCTCGTCGTGGTCTTCGCCTCCTGAGGCTAGGGCCTCACCGTGCGTCTTATGTCCTGCAAGGGTTAGTCAGTAGGGGTAGTTTCCAGCCTTTGTAGCGGGGACAACCAACCCAGGTCCCGTGATCGCGTCGCGATGCCCGTGGGGCATGGACTAGGAGGGGTTCTCCTGCAGCATATTCGGATAGGGAAGTTTCAAACCACCGGGGCAAAAAACAGTCGCGAGGGTGCCCGTGTTCCTCCCTCGCGAGACTTGTGCGAGAGAAAACGAAGCAAACGAGCGAAAAGGACAAAGGGTCGCGAGCTAGAGACGGTAACAACTTCAATAAAACTTCAAATAGGAACAAACAAACCAACTGCAGAAAGCAAATGAAAAAGCCGCGTCCGGCACCTAATCTAGTCTTCGATGTCTTCTCACCAACGCGGAGCTAAGTGCTGCCACTGGGCATGGGCGGGAGCCCCCGAGGACCGAGGGCGACACTCTGGAGACTCCAGGGTGTGTACAACCCCACCCATTATTACGTGAGAGTGTCACGAGCGGCGAGCTTCACAAGCATTTGCCTTCTTCACAGGCACCGGGCCTTTTCCGAAATGCGGCAGCTTCACAGGCATTTGCCTTCTTCACAGGCACCGGGCCATTTCCAAAATGCGGCAGCTTCACACGCATTTGCCTTCTTCACAGGCACCGGGCCTTTTCCAAAATGCGGCATATTCACATGCATTTGCCTTCTTCACAGGCACCAGGCCTTTTCCAAAATGCGATAGCTTCACAGGCTTTCATCTTCTTCACAGGCACTAGGCCTTGCTCAAGGGTAAAATCTTTGAAGATGTTGAATGTTCCACACGTTCTGGACGGGCACCCCCTCTTGGG
The DNA here is from genome assembly GCF_002162155.2 of Triticum dicoccoides. Lineage (NCBI taxonomy): Eukaryota > Viridiplantae > Streptophyta > Magnoliopsida > Poales > Poaceae > Triticum > Triticum dicoccoides. Next base: position 514,242,852 of record NC_041383.1, read on the forward strand.
TCTCCAAGCGCGTGGAGCCGGGCCTGGAAACATGAACAACCTTGAATGGGCCATCCCACATGGGAGAGAGCTTATGCAGCCCCTCCCTGGAGAGAACCCGTCTGAGCAAGAGGTCCCCTACCTCAAGAGTCCTGGGGCGGATGTTGCGGCAGTGGTATCGCCGCAGCGCCTGTTGGTACCTTACTGCTCGTAGTGCGGCTTCTCGACGACGCTCCTCCCGCAGCACGAGATTCGTCCCCCGCATGGCGTCCTGCCGCGCCTCGTCGAACGCCAGGACCCGTGCGGAACAACGCCTGACCTCGTGAGGGAGAATGGCCTTAGCTCCATAGACCAGAAAGAACGAGGTCTCACTAGTCGGCTTGGTCGCGGTCGTGCGGATAGACCACAACACGGATTGGAGCTCGTCGTACCAGCCCCTGCCGCAAGCCTCCAGCTTCTTCTTGAAGGTCCTGGTTTTGAGGCCCCTCAGGACCTCCGCGTTAGCTCGTTCGGCCTGGCCGTTGCTCCGGGGGTGTGCCACCGAGGCGTAGCATATCTGCGTTCCAAGGTTTGCACAGTATGTTTTGAAGAGATTGCTGGTGAACTGTGAACCATTGTCGGTGATAATGCGGCTAGGCACCCCAAATCGGCTCACGAGGCCCTTGATGAACTTGACTGCTGAGCCCGTGGGTATGGTGCGGACAGCATCCACCTCAGCCCATTTAGTGAACTTGTCCACATCGACGTAGAGGTAGCAGTAGCCCCCTGGTGCCCGAGGGAATGGGCCTAGAATGTCCAGCCCCCAAACTGCAAACGGCCATGAGAGGGGTATGGTCTGCAGTCCCCCCGCCGGCTGGTGGATCTGCTTGGCGTGGAACTGGCAGGCCTCACAAGCCTTCACGAGCTTAACGGCGTCGTTGAGCGCTGTGGGCCAGTAGCATCCGCTGCGGAATGCCTTGCCAACGAGGGTTCGCGAGGATGAGTGGTTCCCACAGTCTCCATCGTGTATGTCTGCCAGCAGCTCCTTCCCTTGCTCTTTGGGAATGCAACGCAGGGACACGTTATTAGGTCGGCTCCGGTAGAGCTCCCCATCCTTGATGCAGTAGACCATGGCCTGCCGTGCCACACGCTCTGCGTCCTCCTCCTTCTCCGGCAGAGTCCCTTGCGCCAAGTAGTCCTTGAACTCTGCCATCCAGCATTCTCCCTGAAGCTCCAACACCAGGAGCAGGCGTGCCCCTGAGGCCAGCCCGTAGGCCGGGGCTCCCGAGGCAGGTGGCTGAGGGAGTTCCTCCCTAGGTTGCGCTGTGCTTGATAACGACGGTGTCGCCGAGGGTTTGAAGAGTCGCTCCTCGAAGACGCTAGGCTCCTGAGGCAGCCACCTGGATGCCCTCTTGGCGATGTCGTCAGCCTCTTGATTGGTACCATGAGGCACATGCTGCAACTCCAACCCTCAAAACTGTTTCTCCATCTTGTGGACCTCCGTGAGGTATGCTTCCATTTGCTCATCCTTCGGCTCGTACACCTTGTTGGAGAAGTTGACGAGGAGTTGCGAGTCGCCCTTGATGGTGATTCATTTCACTCCCAAGGCGATGGCTGCCCTCAAGCCCGCTATCAGGCCCTCGTACTCTGCTATGTTGTTGGAAACCTTCTCCCCATGCTGGAAGCAGAGCTGCACGATGTAGTAAAGCTTGTCCTGAGTGGGGGATATGAGCACTGCGCCAGCCCCCGCGCCATGCCGTGCAAACACTCCGTCAAAGTACATTACCCAACCGTCCGACGCTTCACTCCCCGGGGAGAGCGACCGGTCCTCGCCCATTTTGTGCCCTGGCGCCTCTGTCCATTCCGCCACGAAATCTATGAGCGCAGCCCCCTTAATGACCCTGGTAGTGCTGAATTCTAACTGGAATGCTTGCAGTTTGATGTTCCATTCGGCGACCCTCCCCGCTGAATTTGGGCTCCTGAGTACCCTTTCCAGGGGGTAGGCTAAGACGACCTTGATGGGATGGCCTTGAAAGTAGTGCTGCAGCTTGCACAAGGCTACCAACAGTGCGAGGAGGAGTTTTTGAGGCATTGGGTACCGTGCCCTTGCGTCCCGCAGCACCCTATTGACGATGTACACCCGGTGCTCGACGTGATTGAGGGTGCTGGCGCGGCCCGCGTCTTCTGGAGGTCGGGGCGCCTCCTGAGGCGGTGTGGCCCTCAGTCCTTGGTCGCCTAAAGGGGCCTCCTCTACTCCAGGTGCGCACCCTTGGCGGGGCTGATCCTTCTCTGCTGAGGTCATGGTCTCTGCGAGGCCTTCCTGGCCCTGTTCTGCCTCAGTCGGGAGTGCGACGGCGGCCGAGGCCTAACACTCCTTTCTGACTGCCACCAGGGCTGCGCTGGCGGAGTAAGGGGTGGCTGCAAGGTAGAGCACCAGGGGCTCTCGAGGGCGAGGGGCCACCATCACCGGGGGGCTGGTAAGGTACCTCTTGAGGTCTTGGAATGCTTTGTAGGCCTCTTCAGTCCATTCGAAGGGGCCTTTCTTCTTCATCAGCTTGAAGAAAGGCAGCGCCCGCTCTCCCAGCTTGGAGAGGAAACGTCCTGAAGCGGTTACACGCCCGGTGAGCTTCTGCATTTCCCTGAGGGCCTTTGGCGGGCTCATGTCCTCGACTGCCTTGACCTTCTCTGGGTTAGCCTCAATGCCCCTGTGAGATATGAGGAAGCCTAGGAGCTTGCCCGAGGGGACTCCAAACACACACTTCTCTGGGTTGAGTCGCAGGTCCACTTCGCTGAGGCTCGCGAAGGTTTCTTCCAGGTCTTGTATCAGGGTCTTCGCCTCCCGAGACTTCACCACAAGGTCATCAACGTAAGCTTCAGCGTTCCTCCCGAGCTGTCGCCCTAGAGCGATGTGCATCAATCGCTGGAAGGTCGCGCCTGTATTGCACAACCCAAACGGCATGCAGGTATACCAGTATACCCCACACGGGGTCAGGAAGGCCGTTTTCTCCACGTCCTCCACCACCATTTTGATCTGTTGATAGCCCGAGAAGGCATCCAGAAAGCACAACAAGTCACACTCGGCGGTGGAGTCAATGATCTGGTCGATGCGAGGGAGCGGGAACAGATCCTGTGAGCAGGCTTTGTTGAGGTTGGTGAAGTCGACACACATGCGTTCCTTTCCTCCCTTCTTTGGCACAACGAAAGGGTTGGCCAGCCAATCAGGGTAGCAGACCTTGCGAATGACCCCTGCTGCTTCTAACTTGCGGGTCTCTTGGACGATGAAGGCCTGCTTTTCAATGAACTGCCGCCTTGCCTTCTGCTTCACAGGGCGCACGTTGGGGCACACGTTGAGATGATGCTCAATTACATCCCTCGGGACTCCCACCAGCTGATTAGGCTCCCATCCAAACACCTTCCTGTTCGCGCGCAGGAAACTGACCAGGGCCTTCTCCTGCTCAGACTCGAGGTTGGTGCCTATCGTGAAGGTAGCACTGGTGGGCTCTTCCTCGTCGACCGGTACCTGCTTGGTCTCCGCCTTGTCTTGGCTGAATAGCTGCTTCTTCTTGGCCGGCGCAGCCCTCTTGGGCTCGGGGGTGACTGAGCCGGCGGGCTGCGCCACTGCCGCGGTCTTGAAGGCAAGCTTGAGCGCTTGCAATGCATCCCCAGTGTTTCCGGACACGGTAAGGACGCCGTTGCTCCCGAGCATCTTCATGAGGTTGTACGCTGGGTGAGTTGCGGCCATAAACCGGGCCAGGGCCGGGTAGCCAAGGATGGTGTTGTACGGGAGGCCGATGGGGGCGATGTCGAAGTAGATCAGCTCCGCGCGGAAGTTGTCGTAGGTGCCGACGGTCACCGGGAGGCGGACCTGTCCCAGGGAGCCAGTGGAACCGCCTCCGACGCCCAAGAAGGGCCTGTTGGGCTGAAGCCGCTCTGGCGGCATGTGGAGGAGGCTGAAGGCTTCCACCGAGAGCACGCTGAGGCCAGCACCGCCGTCGATGAGGGTCCTGGTGACGGCCACCTGGCAAATGGTGGGGGTGCATAGCATTGGGAGGGCGCCCGAGAAGGCTGAGTTGGAGGGGTGATCATCCGAGCTGAAGGTCAGATCGGCCTTGGGCGCCGCCCAACCCGGAGGAGCCCCATGTTGTGCGAAGGCGGCGCCTATCTGGCGGACTAATGGATTGATATAGCGGCACGAGGGTGGCGCCTGCGAGCCACCCATGAGAGTAGTGACAACCGGGGGCGCCGGTGCAGCATAATGGGTGAGGAAGAGGCCGCGTAGCCCCTCCCAAGAGGCCACAGAAGCAGTTGGCAGCTGGAGCAGCCACATGCGCGGAACGCTGGTGAGGGCCATGGGAAACCAGTTAGCCATGACCCTGTCGTCGCCTCCGGCCTTGAGGACGGCCTCCTCGTACGCCAGGAAGAAAGCCAGCAGATCCGCCATGCCGTTGTAGCGCGGTGGCATCTCTGGCTTGAACATGTGCGGCCACTGCACCTGCCACAAGGCGGGGGCCAAGGCTCGCATCCCCCTGGCCCCAGTGCTGGCGTCGGCAGCCGGAGCGGGCGGCGCATTACCCGTCATGAGGGCGAAGCGCGGTGCTGATAGAGAGTGGGTCGACGGAAGGGAAAGCTCTGGTGCACCCCTACCTGGCGCGCCAAATGTCGGATTTCGGGTTCCATCAGACCCTTAAGGTTCGAACTCTGGGGTGCGCACAGAGATCACTCCCCCTACCAACTCGCGTCTGGTCGCCTCGCAAAGGATCTAGACTACACGAAGAACAACACAAGGGACGCAAGGTTTATACTAGTTCGGGCCACCATTGTGGTGTAATACCCTACTCTAGTTTGTGTTGTGTGCATTGCCTCAGGGCTGATGATGAACAATACAAAGGAAGAACTCCCTCACGAGGGGAGGAGTTCTTGTGTTGGTGGTTCTGGCTAGGGTTCGATCGGTCGACCTTCAGATCAGGATCCCTCCCCTTTCTGCTATGGTGGCTAGTCCTATTTATAGAGCGAGGCCCTGGTCCTCTTCCCAAATATTGAGCGGGAAGGGTGCCAACAATTGGCCATTTTGAATGGGAACATCTAGTACACTTATCCTGACTAAAGTTGGTCCTCGCCTGCCAAACGCTCTAACGATGACGCCTTCCTGGGCTCCACGAATACCTCCATCCTGCCATTCTGCTGGTCTTGGTCTTGTTGCACCGAAATGGTTGCCTTTGCTTGATACCCTTGCCTGCGCTTGCCCCATTTGCACCAAAGAGGAAACAAGGACTCTATGCAGGCCGGCACCCGCCTGGCGCCCGCCTGGCTTCGGTCATCATGGCTTGCGTCACAGGCACCTCGTGAGGTACCCCGCCCTGATCTCTCTGCCTCCTCGCGAGCCAGCCTGATGAGGCTGCACCCGAGGAAGCTTCCTGTCGTCCGCCCCGCGAGGCTTGGACCCTCGCGAGGGTCTTGAGCTTGTGTTAACGAAGATGGGCCGTACTGGGCCACTCCTTGAGCCATGCCACAGGCCGCAGGCAGGCAAGTCTGGGTACCCCCATTCCCAGAACGCCGACAAGTCCGGCGCGTAGATTGTCTTCGGCATTGCGAGGCGGGTTCCATCTCCGAATACTCCAAGATAAATTCCGAACACGAGGACCGTGTCCGGTTCTGCAAGATAAATCCCATATACCACCGTAAAGAGAATAATAATCCACGAATCTAATCTGCTGACAACTCTTTGAAATGTGACATCACACCACGGTCCGGCTTTTATTCGAACCATTTTTTATAACTAGCTACCGCACACATTACGAGGTGGTTCCCTTGGCACGTCTTGTCGAAGCAGAGATCGTGTCCCTCTTATCGTGGGATCCTCATCAATACGGGTATGGGTAATCCAACCATGCCTATTGGCATGACTCCGTGTTTTTAGGCATGTCCCGAACGGTTACGCCGGGGAAGCTTGATATTCTTCCCCCTTTACAGAGGGGTCGAGGCCTATCCCTCTATTGCCACGCTTTCACCTTCTCGCACCTCGAGTTCCAACACCCAAAGCTCAAGCTTAAGCACCTCGGATCTTCGATCATGTCCGGATCCGACCATCAAGGCCAGTGGATGGCTTCCTCTGTCACAGAGGAGGATATTGCGAAGCTCAGGGAGGCCGGGCATTGACTGCCGATGTTAAGCACAGGCTTCCCGCCCCCGAACAGTTTATCCCTACTCCCGAGCCCAACGAGAGCGTCGTATTTGTCTCCCACTTCCTCCAGGGCTTGGGCTTGACTCTTGATCCCTTCGTGAGAGGGCTCATGTTCTATTATGGGCTATATTTTCACGATCTAGCTCCGGACTCCATTCTTCACATCTCATCATTTTTTTGAAAGCTTGGGACAGTGGGGGCAGCCCCCCACTGACTTTTGTATTACTATTCAAGACACAAGATTACATGGGGTATAAATTACATGGGGGCAGAAGGGGGTTAAGATATGCCTGTACTACAAAGGTACAAGGTTACGCTGCTAAAACAGGTCAACGACCTGATCAACAAAAGGCACCAGGGCCTGTTTGATTCTGTGTCTCATCATACCAAAGTCCATTTTGAATCTCTGGGCCCACCCCTCGACGGTCGGCGCCATGTTCCTGAATAGTTTGTTGTTGCGTTCCTTCCAAATGCTCCAAGAGGCTATGATGAATACTTCCATGAACATTGGCCCGCACCACGTGTTTTTAGCTGCATGCAAGAGTTGCACCCGGTTGCCATGCAGAGGCCACGTTATCCCCAGCTTCCCCCAGCATGTGCTACTGAAATCGCAGCGGAAGAACAGGTGCTCAACCGTTTCTTCGGGTGGACGATCACACAGCAGGCAGGCATAGTTGTCATCTCTCAACTTCATTTGCTTCCTCTTGAGCAAACCACAGGTGTTCAATCTATCCGCAAGGAGGAGCCACACAAAAACCTTCCATTTGTTGGTGCATTTTGATTTCCAGATCCATTTAAATGCATCATCCGCTTCCATATCCCGAAAGCAATGAAGATAGAATTTGCTGGTAACGAACTCCTCCAATCCCCAGATCGGGGTTCAGGCATCATGCACCTCCGCGAGCTCCATATTGGCCAGGGAAGCTTGAAGATCGCCCAACTCTTCTCTACCTTGGATCGACAGCGGGAGATGGAAGTTGTGGCCAAGCGTGGGCGATGTCAAGAGCAATTTGACAGATATATCCTCATGTCTGGCGAAGGAGAACAGGCGAGGGTGACTGTCAGCCAGAGTGTTACCGTGCCAGGAATCTTTCCAGAACAAAGTTGAGCTCCCGTCCCCCACCTCAACCGAAGTGATCGCTCTATATGTTGGCGCCAAATTCATGACGTCCTTCCACCAGAACGACCCACACGATCCAGAAGCATGCGGGACCATGCCTTCATAGTACGTGCTCCACACAAGATCAACCCATGGAATGTCGGCATGGTTATAGAATTTATGCAGCTGTTTAAGTAGGAGACCCTGATTTTGGATTTTCAGCTCGAGCACCCCGAGCCCTCCCTTGTTCTTGGGCCTGCAAACTAGCTCCCAGGCCGCCAAAGACACAGATTTCAGACCATCATCCGTGTTTTTTGCCCAAAGACAGTAGCGCCTCAGTTTATCCAAATGCTCAAGTATTTTCGGGGGAATCCTGATGGAGCACATCGCATAGATTGTCAGGGAGGTCACCACCGAGTTCACTAGCGTGAGCTTTGAGCCAAGGTCAAGCAGAGAGGCCGCCGTGGAGAGTTTGCACTCAACCGACGACACCAGCGGCATGAGGTCTGCGACAGTCGGCCTGGCCGTCCCCATGGGCAACCCGAGGTATGAAAATGGCATGGAACCAACGGCGCAGCCAAAGACTCGCGCTAAACGCTCGGTGGCGTCCGTGGATGCGTTGACTGTAGTGAGAGTGGACTTCTGAAAGTTGATGTGCAGCCCCACCGAAGACGCATAATCCTGCAGGATGGTCTTGATGGTTGTAGCTTGGTCTTCCTCAGCGGGCAACACAAGGATTGTGTCGTCGGCGTACTGGATCACAGGAAAGTTCTCATGCTTAGTAGGGATTGGCAGCTGGAGATTGCCCGCTCTAGAGGAGTCGTTAATGTCAGCTTGCAGCAGGTCCGCAGCGAGCACAAAGATAAGCGGGGACAGCAGGTCTCCTTGGCGTACCCCACGCAAGCAAAAGAACTGTCTGCCCGGTGTATCGTTGAGTAGAACAGAGGACTTTGCCGTCGCAAATAAGCATTTGATCCATCCCAACCACCGATCGTCAAAACCCATGTGCTTCATAATTTCCATCATCGGAGTATGTTCAATCGTGTCGAACGCTTTAGCGAAGTCCAGTTTTAAGATTGCAATCTCATGCCCAGAGGCTTGACACTGATGGATGAATTCATACGCCCATGCCACACAATCTTGAATTGAGCGTCCTTTTAGAAATCCATACTGATTTCTATGTATAATTTTGAGGACAACTCGTTGCAGACGGTTAGCAAGGAGCTTGGTCAGGATCTTAAGGCAGCAGTTCAGCAGGGTGATCGGTCGATAGTCGTTAGCAGTTTCTGGCGTCTGAATTTTAGGGATGAGAGTTATAAAACCTGTATTCAGGCTCTCAAGATCTAGAGTACCTGCATGAAATCCCGAGCACAGCCGATAGAAATCTCCTTTGATGATGTGCCAGCATGATTTGATGAAACTACCACTGAAACCGTCCGGGCCTGGAGCACGATCGGCCGGCATCTCTTTGATCACCTCATCAATCTCCTTATGGGTGAAGGGGGCAGATAGAACATGGAGGCCTTCCACCTTTTTGATGATCCGAGCCAGGTCAAATTTCATGTGGGTCTGGCGGGAGCACCCAAGCCGTTCCTTGAACGCCTGGAAAAGCACAGCCTCTTTGCCAACATGATCGTGTATAAACGAGTCATCCGGCAGCTTGAGCGAAGCAATGCTGTTTCTACTGTACCGCTCAATGGCCGCCCTGTGAAAGAATTTCGTGTTACCATCTCCAAATTTGAAATTTCTGACTGTGCATCTTTTCATCCAGTATGCTCTCTTACAATCCAATAAGTGGAGAAGATGCTGTCGCAGGATAACTCTGAAGTTGGACTCAGGAGTGGACAGACGCCGTTTCTCCTCTACGCCATCAACCTCCAGGAGGGCTTTGTTACAATTGTCGATGAGCATCGAGAGCCTGGAGTTTTGCTTGATCCACTGCTTGAGGTCGTACCAAAGTTTTTTGAGTTTCTTGCAGAGCATAGCGGCTGCATTTGGGGCATAGCAACATTTGCCCCATGAGCGTTTGACAACATCAAAAAAGCCCGGCAATTTGATCCAAAAGTCTTCAAAGCGGAAGAGTTTGGACTTGGGTATTTTGGATTGTATGCTAACATAGCATGGCACATGATCGGACGTGGGTTTACCCAGGGGCATAACGACAGTGTTAGGATACTTCGCGGCCCAATTGACAGAAGTAAAATGCCAGTCAAGTTGTTCTAGCAACGGATCAGTTTGCATATTACTCCAGGTGAAGGAGCGCCCCTTGATCGGCAACTCAACTAACGACTGCCTTCTGATAAATTCATTAAAGAGTAGCTTATCATTGACGTCCCCCCTCCTCTGTTACGGTTGTCAGGCGCCCGGATAAAATTAAAGTCGCCTACGATGAGCCAATCTTCACAGTTGGGGATATCAATGTCAAACAACCAGGTGGTGAAGATCGTCCGATTAGGATCTGCGCACGGACCCTAGATGTTAACAGCGTCCACGAGTCGCTAGATTGCATTGAGGTGAGCCTAACGCCTAGCGCAAATGTTTCAGAGAAAATAGGAACACCAGTAAAGACCGAACTCATCCAGATAGTAATAAGGCGACCTAAATTCCCAACAGAGGGTACAAATTCAAACATATCAAATTTTTTTAGACAGAACTTCTTAACAAAAGAAGCATCAAAAGAGTCGCGCTTAGTTTCTTGCAAGCAGACAACTGAACACCCACTAATATCTATAGCATTACGGATCGCCAACTGCTTCTTTTCGGAGTTGATTCCGCGAACGTTCCAGCAAAGGACGTTCCAATCCTTATTCTGCGACATCCTCCTAGTGCAGAGATAGATCAGCCTCCCCTTGATCTCCCTCAAGGAGTTTCTGAGAACTCAGATCATCAGGTGGGATCCCACAGAGTGTGGTGCCAACAAACTGTAGTTGCGGGATAGGAATCGGGGGGGTACCTGATCACCTGTCGCATGAGTGGCACTGGTTAGCAGTTTGTCGCAAGGAGCCGTTGCCGTGGAGGAACAGGTAACAGAGGGTGCGCCCCGCTGCTTGACCCTGGATTGCCCCTTCTTCATGTAAGTGGGCTGTGGAATTCTGAAGCCGTCATATTTAGTGGAGCGAGAGCTACGGCGCAGCGTAGCAGTATCAATAGGGGCCTTCTCCGCCGCGATCATCCTCCGAATATACTGATTAGTCTCAGCAACACGAACGGCAGGCTCTGAAATTGTAAGCGCTTCCACAGAATTTTCAGACACCACATCTCTCCCAGTAGATGCGAGCTGTGGGGCATATATATCCCAGATCTTCAGCGGGATGCAGACAGGCAGGTCAAAGCTAGCCCCCAGTGGACTGCCAACGCTCACAGCACATCCGCCTCTGGTGCTTGCCAGAGCAACAGCCATATAGAAGGCAACAGGGTTTATAGGCAGGCACCCATGATTTAGAGCGGAAGTAGAGGAGGCGGGTCCCTCAATGCAGCGAGTGTACCGGCCCAGAGAGATCATCCAGAGGAATTGGAGGGAAGAGAGATCTTCCTCAACTCCCACCCTCATCATGTGAGATGAGCCCACAACTCGAACAAAATGCGCACCATGTACATCCCTACCATGGATCAGAGCATCTGCAGCTTCCTCGACTTCAGAATAAACAGACCATTCACTTTGCGGATCATCTGATATGTTACTTTCCTGTTCCACTCCATCCATGAGCGAGGGTCCAGTATATTGAAACAAAGTGCGAAAGTTGAATCCTCTGTATGGTGGGGGTGCAACTGGCCAAACACCCCACCTGTCATTCTGTTGCTGTTGGAGAGGAGCTTGCTGTTCCCAGGCCGCATCTATTTGCTGCTGCATCAGTTGCTGATGATCGAGCAGCCACTGTTGTGCCGCTGTCAGATAGGGCAGCTCATAAGGATGTGGAGAAGCATTCATGGGAGGAGCCTCGTCCTCATTGCCAACCAGTTCAGGGAGAACATTCCTTCCATTGAAGACATACACTGGAACGGACAAAGACCTGCCCATGCCCGGCAAGGAGCCAATGCGTTTGATTACCAGACTGCATGGAACTTGTGCAATGTTGCTGATAATGACTCTGACGGGGACCCTCTCCTTATTCTGACCCGGCCTATGCCAAAGATCTAACTTGCCAAAACAAGAAACGGCCTTGTTGATATAATGATCCGTCTGATAGTCCATGGGAAAAGCTAGAAACATAACCCAAGCAACATACTGAAAAGGGCACTAACACAAATTTTCCCCTTCATCATGGGGCAGAAAGGAGAAGGTCATGGCCTCATCTAGAGGATCTAATTGGTGCGGGCTTTCCTGAATGAACTGATCTCTGAGCGCTACATCCACAAAAGCAACCATGCCAACTCCAATGGGATACACAAAAGCATCTGGCACCTCTACGTGAAAATCCTCGATCATGATGCGCACTACCTCATCAAGAACCAGCTGCTTCCTATGATCAGGGACCGGCGGGGTGGCAGTGACCAGGGCGTACCTTTCATGGCTGAGTGGCGGGTCATCCACCACGATCATATTGCGCGCAAGATGATGGTCCGGCCCCCGCTCGATCGGGGCTCCCATCGGCACGAACTGGAAAGGGCGAGCCGGGAAGTTGGCCATGGCGGTGGAAGGCGCTGCAAGAGTCGCCGGAGATGACGAGCAGGGAAAAGAGTTTCCTTACTTCTCATTGGTTGGCTTGGGTGGCAGAATAGGGAAGTGGCGAGGGGCCGGAAGCGGAGTCGTCAAGCCAATAGCGATTTGGGAAAGGGCCCCATTTCCTGGTATCTTTTTTGGACGCCAAATCTGTTTGATTTTTGGGAGGGGTGGATTCTGCTTACGTGTCCTGCGCCGGGGATTCGTGGTGGGGATACGCTCTCTCTCCAGCTTCTTCTTGCGCCAAAATAAACGGTGACACATTTGATCCGAGCAGTCAGCTGGGCCATGGCCCAGGAACAAGCAACGTGTACAGTATAGAAGTCCAGGGCAAGATTCCCGATGGTGGGCCAGATTATTACATATGGTGCAAGACAATACGGGCTGAGCAAGAGGTGATTGCATGCAAAAACAGGTCCTCTCAAAATTACGGCAAGATTCACATAGTTTGGCAACACAATTAGTCACCCGATGATCCTGTGCCCAGCACCGAGAACAGCGCCCAAGATATTATGGATGGCTTCCGAAGATGGCAAGTCAATCAAATCCAAGATTTGTTGGATGATTGGTTCCTCATAATTAGCCTGCCGCAAATCCAAGATACTCTCCAAAACAGCAAAAGGAATGTTCCTCCATTTAATCTCTGTACGATCCTTGCCAACAAAGGTTTTGGAAAGGGAATTATTATCCATCATAGAAAGAGGAAATTCCAAACTACCAAACTGCACCGTTGCATGAGTCGGAAGTTCGTCGGAGCAAGGGGAGTTGCGATCATCCACGGTATGTCCGGCGGCATCCTCAAAGGAACTCAACAAGTTCGAAGGAACGTGTTTAGATAGACCAAATTTCGCCAATTCCGTGGAAGAAGAAAAATCCTTAGCAGCACTTTTCTCAAGAAAACCAAGATTAGACCGAATGGCTTTAGGAGCCCGAGACCATAATTCATTATTTCCTGGAACGAACTCCAACGATCAGACCCATCATATGGGGCACTCCAAGGCTGTTTATACAACCCAAAATGGCAGACAAAGTCTGGCCAAATCCTGTCCCTTAGGGCATAGATAAAATGTCCCACTTTGTTGGAGGCCACCGAGAAGCGAATTTTTTTGGCACCAATGTGAGTAACATTAAAACCAGAAGCAAGGCCACCAATACAACATTGCAACGCCAACCCAACCGAAGCACAAGAGAGGGGGAAAGAGGCTGAGGAGAAGGTGACCACCAAGAAGAATTCCTTGGAGGTAGGGGTGGGGGAGAAGTGCACTGTGGATCTGAAGCGCCTACGAACCTGGTCCTCAACCTTGAGGCCGGGGTTAAAGTCCCAATGTAGGAGCCCATCCATGGTTCAATCACAGAGATCATGATCACCGTAGGAGAGGTAGAACACCGGCGGTGGTGGAGATGGTGGTGGGTGGGGTGGAGAGAGCCATATCTTTTGTGAGTTTGATGGAAAGGAAAATTTAATTTCTAGGGTTTACCAAAGTTGCATTGTCAACTTCCTCCATGTGAAGCCGATTGCATTTCTAGGAGCCCATCTCGTCGTTTATCGTCGTGTGCGAAGCCTTCCTCCATGTCACCCCACACTTTGGCTTATGGCTCAAGACTTTCAATGTGAAGCCGAGGGTGATCGAGGGGCGACACATAGAGTGCGGGGGCGCCGCAATAAGCAGGAACGCTGATGCCCCATGGCCCGAAGGCTCCTTCCCGGAGGTATCCGATCTATGGCAACGGAGGTGGTTCTATGTCACAGCTCCCCGAGGCTCAAGGTGGGCGGCCGCCCCCGCCTTCCGCTCGGGCCCTCCGCATCAACTGGAGTCGTGGGCCAACGTGGGACTGGACTGGGGGCCTGCAAATGATGTACCAATGTTTCAGAGCCGCATTCGGGAGCTTCTCGAGAGGGACATTAGTCTCGTCAAAATAATCCAGGTAATGCTAGTTCGGCAGGCCCCGCCGTGTAAACGTCGACCTCTCCGGATGTGGTAGTTCAATCCAGAAGGTCCGTGAACCATTCAGCACTTCTTCGGCATGACGCCTGAAGGAATGTCTAAGTTGTTCTTAGGACCACGAATAAAGTGTTCGGACACCACAGAGGATGCGGGCCTGAGCTACAACCGCCCAGATACTCAAGTAAGTAACCCTGTGACAGAACACTTTGTTTATATTTGTCACAACATTGTTCTGAAAAACTGTCCGCAACCAGGATTTGCTCAGTAAGGCGGAAATTATCTGGTGTCTGGCCCCGCTTCCCGAAGGCTCGCCCGGTCCCGCAATAGCCAGGATGCTTAAACGGGCGCTAAGTCAAGTGCCATCGGAGAAAGATGAAGGGAAGAGTGGAGAAGCCAAGAGTGAGCCTCATACATTGTGCATCCGAACTGGGGGAATTAATGTCTCCACGGAGGAGGAGAATCAGGGAGGTGAATCTAAGGTTTCCTCCCCCCGCGGGAAGAAGAGGGCCGCCTCCGAAGAATTGGAAATGGAGGCACCTAAACAAGGGAAGGAAACTTCACCAAAGGGCCCTGCCCCGAAGAGCGTCCTTACCGCACCGTGCCCGCTGACGGGCCAGCCCTCCACCGAGCTGTAAGTTTAATAAACAAGAAGCTTATTGCTTTTTCCTCTGATAGTAATAACCAGGACCTATTTTTTCAGTCCGGCTAGCAGTTCATCTCAACAGGGTTCGTCCTCGGGGGATCTTCTTCTGGAGATGATGGAGAGTGAAACCCCACCGACCTCTCCGCCCCATGGGGCGGGCGACCCTGAGGGGTCGTCACGGAGGAGTCCGGATCCTCTGAGGCCAGAAGCTAACACTTCAGCCGCCCTGAGCCCAGCACGTTCGGCTCTTGTGGAGGACAATGAAAAGGGTCCGGGAGAGTCCGGCGTCCGGCCGAACATACTGATGGGCCTCCTAGAGTCACCTACTCTCTCGGAGGATCACCGTACACTAATGGGTACGGTGTTGGAGAAAATTTCCTCTGCCACAAGCGGGTTAAATGAAGCTTTTAGGAGCTTGCTCAAAGTCTTTGAGGTATGCAACGAAATACGCAGTTTTTGGTTGCGCCACACACGATAGATGTGCTCTATATAGATAGTAGCCCCTGAGAATGTGGTTGCCAGCCCATGGCGACAAACGGAGGATCACACTCCCAGGTAATCATCGCACTTGTATTGATGTGTAGGTTGCTAAGGGTCTGGTGGTAAACCAGACCACTGAATGCGCCGAATTGAGGCGACAGATTGACGTGGTGGATGCCAACATCATGCTTGTAAACAAGCGATTCGAGGAGTCGCAGAGTATGCGCTCTTATATCCATATTTTCTTTAGGAAATTGTAAGAAGGTTGTAATATTAATATGATGTGATGTGGCTGCAGGCGAAGCTGCTGCCATTGAGGCCCTGAGGGCGGAACTTGCCCTAGCCAAGGAACAAGTCCGGGTCAGCAATGCGGCTGCCCTAAAGGCAGCCAAAGACTTGAAAGCTGAATGGGCTACTCATCTCCGAAGCGAAGAAAAGATAGCCGAGATGGTTGTGGAGCTGAGGGACACCGCCGGCCGATATGAGCTTCTCGAAAAGGAGAATCAAGCAAAGGCGGCTGAGCTGAAGAAGGCGCTAGATTCGGCTAAGGAGACGCGCTCTGAAATTAGAGACGCGTGGGAGGAACTTCGACAAGCCAGAGAAATCGCAGCTGGAAATCCTTATTTGTTGCAGATGAAGTTTTTAGATCCAAAGTATGCTCCGTTGGATAAGCTATGGAGCGCTGCAGATGAGTATGTGGACTTGGCAAAGAGTTCGGCTGATGCGACCAAGTTATTCAAGGATCAAAAAGATAATGAAATAGAAAGGCTATTCTGGTCGCAATTTAGCACTCTAGCGCGCTCATTGCCATTGAGTGAGAAGATGGCCGCTTTAGCCGAGCTCCATAGGTTGTCCGGTCTTGCAATGAGGTCTGTAATAGACTATCTAATGGCCAAAGGGACCGAAGCCGGACAGTTACTTTGGCTTAGTGCAGCAACTATTTGGCGCCAGAGCGTGAATAGATGCCAAGAAGAGGTCGATGTGCATAGAGGGTGCGCGGATGGCTCTTGCCCGTGTGAAGACATATTGGGAAGATATGGAGGCCACGAGCATTGCAACCCGGGGTCCAGCAAGAAGCCAAGACCTAGCTGAGCACTATTTTGAGTAGCTCATAGAAGGTGCCCGTAGAATAGAGGCTCATTGCTCTAAAAATATCATGTTCGAGTGACGAGTCTATTAATTGTGAACAATTATGTGTTTAATTATAGAGGCGTTTTTTTATACTTTTGCCTGAAAGTATTATAATGTCTCTTGTGTGGCTGTTTATGTATGCATATAACGTGAAAGTTAGCAGTCATTGTCTTTAGCCCCCACGCATATAATGCGGGGGTGTTCGAAAAAATATGCGTAAACACACTTGATCCAACGTCTTGGTCCATTAAGGAGGTGATCGCGCGTTGAACCAGGCAACCGAACTATATAGCTGTAACGCTTTCACTTAGCCATAGGAGTTGAATGGTGGGGCTACTATGTAGCCCCTTGTACTTCCGCATGCATCCGGATACAGTGCGCGTACTTGACCGGGAAACCGGTCCTTCGTTAATGCGGAGGAATCCTATAGATTCCGATGAGTCCTCGAGTGGTTGACCAGTCTCTCGCTGTATCATGATAGTCAGTTTTGGCTTTCTCTACTGAGGTGCTCATCCGGAATAACCAGGGCACAATCGCAGTAGTTCTCCTTTGGCTGCCTTAGCCGATAGAACAGAACGTAAGGCAGCAAACCCAGGAGCCGGGCTAACCCAACATTTGACCAAAGACATGATTCGGAGCTGATGCATATAAGGACAAACTAGCGACGCCGAACACTCCCGAAGGTATTCGGACTTCATAACATATACTGGGCTAAATAACGCCCTTGACCATGTAATTCCAGGTACGTGCATTGATCTGTCGTGGCGAAAAGCCTATAAGGCCAGTGTCCCTTATGGGTGTATGAAATGCCCATGGGCTGTCAAGCAACAAAAGACAGTAAAGAAGGTTTACACAGGGGCTTAATCTAAAGAGAAACCTTTGGTCGGGGCCCTGCTGTACGTCTGCGCCTTTGTCTTCGTTGTGCCGTATCCTGGAAGGGTGTCGCACGAGTAGTGTCTGTAAAAACGAAAACTCATATAGAGGAGTAAGCATGCGGGAATTTGGTTATTCTCGATTGGTATTAGAAATATGAGATATTGGCCTATTGGTAAGGCAAGCCGAATTGTGGGCTTTATTATGTGTTCACAGCCCCTAGTACCATTTATGGGGATATATTTATAGCACCCAGCCAGGGTTTATCCGGGCTGTTGTTGATGGTGGTGCACCGGACTCGTCTAGCCGTGTCCGTGGTCTGAACGACCGATCATGCATTCTAGTGGGAGAGGCCGCCTAGAGTCCGGCAGCAGGAGCTGCCGCATACTGCTATGTGTTTCCACTAACCTTATGACACCACGTGGACCGGGCATCTTAAATTTAAGGCAGGCGTAGTTCGGTATTGCATTAAAGCAAGCGAAGGCCATTCTTCCGAGTAATGCATGATAACCGCTGCTGAAGGCAGCGATGTTGAAGAGTAGTTCCTCGCTTCTGAAGTTGTCGGGAGAACCGAGTGTCACTTCTAATACGAGGGAGCCCCAGCAATGGGCCTCAACGCCTGGTATCACTCCAGTGAAGGTGGCGCTATTTTTGCTTATTCTAGATGGGTCTATCCCCATCTTGCAGATGGTGTCTTGATATATCAGATTAAGACTACTGTCGTCGTCCATTAGGACTCGAGTGAGATGGTATCCATCAATTATTGGGTCGAGCACCAAGGCAGCCGATCCTCCGTGCCAGATACTGGCCGGGTAGTCCCTGTGATCAAAAGTGATCGGGCAGGCCGCCCAGGGATTGAATTTGGGGGCGACGAACTCTGCGTGAGTTGCACGTACCATGTTTACAGTTTTCACTTCGGGTGGGAATTTTTTCTGGCCCCCCGTGTTCGGCTGGCGAGGCTCATCCTCGTCTTTGCTTGGTGTGTCCCTTCCCTTTTGTTCGACATTTAATTTGCCGGCCTGCTTGAAGACCCAACATTCTCTGTGGGTATGATTTGTAGGTTTTTCGGAAGTGCCATGGATTTGACACAATCTGTCCAGGACTTTATTCAAGCCGGACAGTCCCTCTTTACTACCTTTGAATGGCTTCTTTCCTTGACCGGTTCGAGAGCCCCTGAATCCGGTGTTAACCGCCGTATTGTCCGGACTATCGTCATTCCGACGGTTGTGCTTAGTGCGCCGTGGCTTTCCGTTGCCATCTCGAATTTCGGATGTGCCTGGGTCACTGGTGCTTCTACGGGCCAACCAGCTGTCTTCGCCCGCACAAAATCGGGTCATAAGTCTTGTCAAGGCTGCCATCGTCCTTGGCTTTTCTTGGCCGAGGTGTCTCACAAGCCACTCATCTCGGATACTGTGTTTGAAAGCCGCTAAGGCTTCGGCATCCGGACAGTCGACAATTTGATTCTTCTTAGTGGTGAATCTGTTCCAAAGCTTGCAGGCCGACTCTCCGGGCTGCTGTATTATGTGACTTAAATTGTCTACATCCGGAGGTCAGACATAAGTTCCTTGAAAGTTGGCCCTGAAAGCATCCTCAAGTTCCTCCCAACTTCCAATTGAGTTTTCAGGGAGGCTCTTCAGCCAGTGCTGAGCTGGTCCTTTCAACTTGAGGGGAAGGTATTTGATGGCATGGAGGTCATCCCCATGAGCCATGTATATGTGAAGGCTAAAATCTTCAATCCAGACCCCAGGGTCTATCGTTCCGTCGTATGCCTCTATATTCACGGGTTTGAATCCTTGTGGAAATTCATGATCCAGCACCTCATCGGTGAAGCACAGGGGGTGCACAGCCCCTCTGTATCTGGCTATGTCACGGCATACTGTCGGCTGTTGTTGCGCCCGATATTGATTTCGGACTGGTATTCAATCAGTATGATCGTTTTGGTGACCATAACCCCGCGTCAGAGCATGTCTAGCGCCACGTGGGCGGTGGTTCCGGATCGTCCCCTGCGTCGACGTCCATACCGCCGATGTCTGTTAGGTCATCGACAGTGGCTATGAAGTGGGTGGTGGATGGAAGGCCATTTTCTTTATCATCCGTGCGCCACTTAGGCCGGATATAGTTCGGCCAGGAATCTCCTGACAGAGAGAGAGACCCTAATGAAAATTTAGCACATCGCCAAAGGGGGAGTGCTGGAAGATATCAGCGACGGTGAATTCCTTGACTGGAGCCCAATCAGATTCGATGGGCATGGATGCGCGCAGTTCGGGACCTACGACAAAAAACAAGTCCGGGGGTCCGGAGACACAGATTTCCTTAGAAGCGGAGTCTATGTTTGGCTCCAACGCCGATAGGTGTGCGGCCTCCGTGGCGGGGTCCATCCACCCGTCCTTGGATGGCGCGATCTTCTCTGGATCGAAGTCCGGAGCCATGGCAGGGGCGATATCCCGAATACTGTCCGACGGCAGATCTAAGTCAGGCGCATGGTGATCGTTCGGTGCTCCTGGCGTGGGCTCGAATCCGTCGAAGATCAAGTCTTCGTGGACGTCAGTAATGTAGTTTAAGTTCCCAAACCTAACCTGATGGCTAGGGGCGTAGCTGTCGATTTGCTCTAGATGGCCAAGCGAGTTAGCCTGTAGTGCGAAGCCGCCGAACACGAAGATCTATCCGGGGAGAAAAGTCTCCCCCTGGACAGTGTTGCTGAAGTTTGGAGAAGCCATCAAGCCTTACAGCGATGACACAGAGGAACTCTCAATGAAAGAACCAATGTCGTTGTCAAAACCGGCGGATCTCGAGTAGGGGGTCCCGAACTGTGCGTCTAAGGCTAATGGTAACAGGAGACTGGGACACGCTGTTTACCCAGGTTCGGGCCCTCTCGATGGAGGTAATACCCTACTTCCTGCTTGATTGATCTTGATGATATGAGTATTACAAGAGTTGATCTACCACGAGATCAGAAGGCGAAACCCTAGATGCTAGCCTATGGTATGATTGTTGTTGTGTCCTATGGACTAAACCTCCGGTTTATATAGACACTGGAGAGGGCTGGGGTTACACGGAGTCAGTTACAGAGAATGAGATCTACATATGAATCGCCAAGCTTGCCTTCCACGCCAAGGAGAGTCCCATCCGGACATGGGACGAAGTCTTCAATCTTGTATCTTCATAGTCCAACAGTCCAGCCAAAGTATATAGTCCGGCTGTCCGGATACCCCCTTATCCAGGACTCCTTCACCTGGTGCCTAGCCTCTTGAGCCGCTAGGGCGTCCCGCATGCGGTGCTGAAACGCGACACCCCCGCTAGGCAGGCCGAAGGGCATGTGAACGTAGCTGTGAGGGGGACCCTCACACCGGCCGACACGGGACGGCCAGAAGAGCTACTGAGACACGGACCTATTGAGCACCAGGATATCGATGCAGACACGGAACTCCTTCCCTCTTTAGGGCAAGGAGCCGCGCCCGGCAGTGGGCGGCGATCGCCCTACAGAACCCTTGCCTCTTAGATCTCCTTGAGTACCTTGCTGATGAATTCCTGAACACCCGGGTGCTTTTTAATAAGAGGGTGATGACTCAACATAAAAGTAAATAAATAGGCCCTTCGCAGAGGGAAGTAGGAATTTGTAGAGGTGCCAGAGCTCGATTTTTAAAACAGAGATAATAGCATTCTGAGCGGTATACTTTCACTGTCAACATAACAACTATGAGATCTCGATATCTTCCATGCTACACACATTATAGGCGGTTCCCAAACAGAATGGTAAAGTTTTATACTCCCCCTCCACCAACAAGCATCAATCCATGGCTTGCCCGAAACAACGGGTGCCTCCAACTAACAACAATCATGGGGGAGTTTTGTTTAATTATTTTGATTTGATTTGAGCATGGGGCTGGGCATCCCGGTGTCCAGCCATTTTCTCGTGAATGAGGGCGGAGTCCACTCCTCTTGAGAATAACCCGCCTAGCATGGAAGAAATAGACAACCCTAGTTGATACATGAGCTGTTCGAGCATACAAAACAGAATTTCATTTGAAGGTTTGGAGTTTGGAACATACAAATTTACTTGGAACGGCAGGTAGATACCGCATATAGGAAGGTATGGTGGACTCATATGGAATAACTTTGGGGTTTATGGAATTGGATGCACAAGTAGTATTCCCGCTTAGTACAAGTAAAGGCTAGCAAAAGACTGGGGAGCAACCAACTGAGAGAGCGACAACAGTCATGAACATGCATTAAAATTAATAGACACTGAGTGCAAGCATGAGTAGGATATAATCCACCATGAACATAAATATCGTGAAGGCTATGTTGATTCTTTTTCAACTACATGCGTGAACATGTGCCAAGTCGAGTCACTCAATTCATTCAAAGGAGGATACCACCCTATTATACCACATCACAACCATTTTAATAGCATGTTGGCACGCAAGGTTAACCATTATAACTCATATCTAATTAAGCATGTCATAAGCAACTATAATCTCTAATTGTCATTGCAAACATGTTTATTCATGATAGGCTGAATCAGGAACGATTAGCTAATCATATTTACAAAAACAAGAGAGGTCGAGTTCATACCAGCTCCTCTTATCCCAATCATTTCATCATATATAATCATCATTGCCTTTCACTTGCATGACCGAACAATGTGGATAATAATAATAGTGCACGTGCATTGGACTAAGCTGGAACATGCAAGCATTCATTTCAAGAGAGAAGACAAAGTAATATGGGCTCTTGGTTAAAGTAAATCAATCCTGCATATGAGAGCCACTTAGACATTTTCCCCCAAAGGAAAAATAAAATAAAATAAAACTATTTACACGGGAAAGCTCCCAACAAGCAAAGAAGAACGAGAAATCTTTTTGAGTTTTTCTTTTAATTATTACTACTACAGGCATAGAAGTTAAACTAACTAATTTTTTTGGGTTTTCTTAAGGTTTATCAAACACACAAGGAGCAAGCAGGAAAATAAATTAAACTAGCATGGATAGTACAATGAAAGAGTATGAGCACCGACACTAGAATGAGTCTGTGAACATGAATGTAAAGTCGGTGAGGAATACGTACTCCCCCAAGCTTAGGCTTTTGGCCTAAGTTGGTCTATGGCCATGGGTCAGAGCTACTCCCTCCAGTGTACTGGGATGCATCATCTGGGTACCACTAGCTGGCAGACTCCTCCGAATTCTACTGATAGAAGGATGGTCGATAAGGGTCAAGTTATGGTTCTGGCTCAGGCTCTGGGGGTGATGTCTGGCCTTGGTAAGCACGAGCGGCCTCCGGTAAGACGAGAAATGTGCTTGTAGATAAATCAAACAAAGAGGGTGTAGGCAGGATAATAGTTTCACTTTGTTTCTTGTGATATCTCAAATTATACTTAAGCATATTCTCATCATTTGCAACAATAAACTGATGTGCGACCATGCTCTTATAATCTAGAAAGGTAGGGGGCAACAGTTTTTCTTCTTCGTCATAGTGCCTAATAGTTATCTCGAAGTGTTCAGCGAGGCGTGCGGCATAAATACCTTCAAAAATGGGGCCCTTAGTACGGTTCATGCTTAATCGTCTAGCAATAATAGCGCCCATATTAAAAGTGTTATCACAAAATAAGGCATGGAACAAAATGATAATATCAGGAATACTAAGGTTTCCACAGTTTCCGCGACCAATCAAGCATCGACTAGCAAATATTGCAAAGTAACGTAAAATAGGAGAATATATGCTAGTTATTCATGCATTGGAAACTTTCCTCATTTCCCCTACAGTGATAGTGTCAATAAATCCTTCCACATCTCTATGATGTCGTTCCTCTAAGCTGCCCCCAAAGGGTATCTTGCAAATTGTGCAAAATTCATGCAGTGACATCTCCCTATCAACATCATATAATTTAAATTCTACAAAAGGAGGTGACTTCTTAGGATAAAAATATAAATTTTGCACGAAAGTATTGGTAAGTAAGAGATACTATTCAAGTTGGTTATGGAGGAAGTCGGTGAAGCCCGCATTATCAACCAAATAATAGAAATCATCATATATCCCGGCTAGTCTCAAGAAATCATCACAAGGCCATTCACACGGCCGTACTTCCGGCACACGAGGGAGATTATACCTGGGCTTTTCATTCTCCTTAGCTTGTTTATCCTTAGAACCTTGGCTAGAAGAGCCCCTCAAGAAGAATCTCTTTAGCATTCTCTGAAAATATCTGAAATTTTTAGTGACTCAAAATAAAATTGAAACAAACTTAATGAAATTGATAGCAACTACTCCCACAAGTGCCTAGAGCCTATATCATGCATTAGAATTACTTGGGACCTCATGAATTTAACATGCAAGCTCAAGAACAGGGCCACCTAAGAAGCAAGAATTTGCAATCAATAAAACACTAGAACAAAAACTAATTGGATCATTGGAGGAGTCACATACCAAAGAACAATCCCCCAAAGCAGTTTTGTGAATGGAGCTTTGAGCAAGGAGACCGAAAATGGCAGCAAAACAAGCTGGCACTCATGCTTGAGCTAGGTAGTGATTTTTTTGGGAGGAAGATGAAGTGTGTGGGTGTAGGAATATGTGGAGGGGAGCCACCATGGGCCCACGAGGTAGGGGCGTGCCCTGGACCCTCGTGGCCAGGTGCTTGCTCATCCTGTTGTGTTCTCAGTGCCAAATATTCTCAAATATTCCAGAAAAAATCATATTAAATTGGCATGGCATTTGGAGAACTTTTATTTTCGGGATATCTTTTTATTGCATAGATAATTCAGAAAACAGCCAAAAAATACTATTTCTACTTTATTTATTCTAAGTAACAGAAAGTAAAGAGAGGGTACAGAAGGTTGTGCCTTCTAACTTCATCCATCTCATGCTCATCAAAAGGAATCCACTAACAAGGTTGATCAAGTTTTGTTAACAAACTCATTCCGAATCACATGAAATCGGAGAAATTTCAAAGTGTCACTAGGTTACCTCAACAGGGATATGAACATCCCCAATAATAAGAATATCATACTTTTTCTTTGTAGTAGGAAGAGGAAATTCAAAACCTCCAAATATAATTGATGGAATTTTCCCAATAGAATTTATGCCGTGAACTTGAGGTTTTTCCTCGGAAAGTGTACCGTATGCTCATTACCATTAATATGAAAGGTGACATTTCCTTTGTTGCAATCAATAATAGCACCTGCATTATTTAAAAAGGGTCTACCAAGGATAATCGACATACTGTCGTCCTCAGGAATATCAAGAATGACAAAGTCTGTTAAGATAGTAACATTTGCAACAACAACAGGCACGTCCTTGCAAATGCTGACAAGTATAGCAGTTGATTTATCAGCCATTTGCAAGGATATCTCAGTAGGTGTCAACTTACTTAATTCAACTCTACGGTACAAGGAACGAGGCATAACACTAACAACGGCTCCTAAAATCACACAAGACAGTTTTAACATAATTTCTTTTAATGGAGCATGGTATAGTGGGTACTCCGGGATCACCAAGTTTCTTTGGTATTCCACCCTTAAAGGTATAGTTGGCAAGCATGGTGGAGATTTCAGCTTTAGGTATTTTCCTTTTATTTGTAATGATATCTTTCATGTATTTAGCATAAGGGTTTGTTTTAAGCATATCGGTTAAGCGCATGCGTAAGAAAATAGGTCTAATCATTTCAGCAAAGCGCTCAAAGTCATCATCATCCTTTTTCTTGGATGGTTTGGGAGGAAAAGGCATGGGTTTCCCATGGTTCTCTTTCCCTACCATGTTTCCTAGCAACAAAGTCTCTCTTATCATGACGTTGATTTCTTGATTGTGGGTTATCAAGATCAACAGCAGGTTCAATTTCTATATCGTTGTTATTGCTAGGTTGAGCATCTACATGAACATCATTATTAGCATTATCATTAGGTTCATGTTCATCTCCAGATTGTGTTTCAGCATCAGAGGCAGAAGTATCATTAGGATTTTCAGGTGTTTCTACAATAGGTTCACTAGAAGCATGCAAAGTCCTATCATTTTTATTTTTCTTCTTTTTAGAAGGACTAGGAGTATCTAGGTTATTTTTCTGAGAATCTTGTTCAATCCTCTTAGGGTGGCCTTCAGGATACAAAGGTTCCTGAGTCATTTTACCAGTTCTAGTAGCCACTCTAACAGCAAAATCATGTTTATTATTTAATTCATCAAGCAATTCATTCTGAGCCTTAAGTACTTGTTCGGCTTGAGTAGTGACCATAGAAACATGTTTACTAGTGAGTCTAAGTTCACCCTTAACTCTAGACATATAATCACTCAAGCGTCCAATCATATAAGCATTATTTTTCAATTTTCTACTAACATTATCATTGAAATTTGCTTGTTTGTCCATAAAATTATCAAATTCATCTAAGCATTGGCTAGCAAACTTAGTAGGCAGGATTTCAACTTTATCATATCTATAAAGAGAGTTTATCTTTACTACTTGTGCCGGGTTATCAAGACCTTGTATTTCTTTAGGTGGTATATTGAGGCCATGAATTTCTTCGACAAGAGGTAAATTTTTAACTTCTTCAGCTTTAATATCTTTCTCTTTCATAGATTTCTTTGCCTCTTGCATATCTTCAGGATTGAGAAATAGAACACCTCTTTTCTTCGGAGTTGGCTTAGGAGTTGGTTCAGGTGGTGCCCAATTATTTTCATTTGCCAACATATTATTTAATAGCAATTTAGCTTGGTCGACTATCCTTTCCCTGAAAACACAACCACCCCAACTATCCAAGTGGTCCTTGGAAGCATCATTTAGTCCATTATAGAGGATATCAAGTATTTCATTTTTCTTAAGAGGATGATCAGGCAAAGCATTAAGTAACCGGAGAAGCCTCCCCCAAGCTTGTGGGAGACTTTCTTCTTCGGTTTGCAAGAAATTATATATTTCCCTCAAGGCAACTTGTTTCTTATGAGCAGGGAAATATTTAGCAGAGAAGTAGTAAATCATATCCTGGGGACTACGCACACAACTAGGATCAAGAGAATTAAACCATGTCTTAGCATCACCCTTTAATGAGAAAGGAAATATTTGAAGGATATAATAATAGCGGGATTTCTCATCATTAGTAAACAGGGTGGCTATATCATTTAACTTAGTAAGATGTGCCACTACAGTTTCAGATTCAGTGCCATAAAAAGGATCGGATTCAACTAACGTAATTATCTCGGGATCAACAGAGAATTCATAATCCTTATCGGTAACAATGATAGATGAAGTAGCAAAAGCAGGGTCATGTTCCATTCTAGCATTCAGAGTCTTTTGTTTCAGCTTGGCTAATAATTTCTTAAGATCTGATCTATCATTGCAAGCAAGAAAATATCTAGCAGTTTCTTCATCCATAACATAACCCTCAGGAACAACAGGCAATTCATATTTAGGGGGAGAACCTTCATCATCACTATCATCAATATTATCAGTTTCAATAAATTCATTCTCCCTATCCCTGGCAAGTTGTTCATCAAGAAATTCACACAATGGCACAGTAGTATCAACCATAGAAGTAGTTTCATCACAAGTATAATGCATAGCAGAAGTGGCATCATTAATAACATGCGACATATCAGAATTAATAGCAGAAGCAGGTTTAGGTGTCGCAAGTTTAGTCATAACGGAAGGAGAATCAAGTGCAGAGCTAGATGGCAGTTCCTTACCTCCCCTCGTAGTTGAGGGATATATTTTAGTTCTTTAATCTTTCAAGTTCTTCATAGTGATCAACAGATATAAATCCCAAGTGACTCAAAGAATAGACCTATGCTCCCCGGCAACGGCACCAGAAAATAGTCTTGATAACTCGCAAGTATAGGGGATCGCAACAGTTTTTGAGGGTAGAGTATTCAACCCAAATTTATTGATTCGACACAAGTGGAGCCAAAGAATATTCTCGAGTATTAGTAGTTGAGTTGTCAATTCAACCACACCTGGATAACTTAGTATCTGCAGCAAAGTATTTAGTAGCAAAGTAGTATGGAAGTAACAGTAACGGTAGCAAAAGTAATAGTAGCAGTTTTGTAGCAATGGTAACAGTGGCAACAACAAAGTAACTAAGCAAAGCACAATATGTGAAAAGCTTGTAGGCATTGGATCAGTGGTGGATGATTATGCCGGATGCGATTCCTCAAGTAATAGTTATAACATAGGGTGACACAGAACTAGCTCTAGTTCATCAATGTAATGTAGGCATGTATTCCGAATATAGTCATACATGCTTATGGAAAAGAACTTGCATGACATCTTTTGTCCTACCCTCCCATGGCAGTGGGGTCCTAATGGAAACTAAGGGATATTAAGGCCTCCTTTTAATAGAGTACCGGACCAAAGCATTAACACTTAGTGAATACATGAACTCCTCAAACTACGGTCATCACCGGTAAGTATCCCGATTATTGTAACTTCGGGGTTAACGGATCATAACACATAATAGGTGACTATAGACTTGCAAGATAGGATCAAGAACTCACATATATTCATGAAAACATAATAGGTTCAGATCTGAAATCATGGCACTCGGTCCCTAGCGACAAGCATTAAGCATAGCAAAGTCATAGCAAGATCAATCTCAGAACATAGTGGATACTAGGGATCAAAGCCTAACAAAACTAAATTAATTACATGGTAAATCTCATCCAACCCATCACTGTCCAGCAAGCCTACGATGGAATTACTCACGCACGGCATTGAGCATCATGAAATTTGTGATGGAGGATGGTTGATGATGACGACGGCGAGGATTCCCCTCTCCGGAGCCCCGAACGTACTCCAGATCAGCCCTCCCGAGAGGTTTTAGGGCTTGGCGGCGGATCCATATCGTAAAACGCGATGAATCCTTCTTCACTTATTTTTTTCTCCGCGAAAGCAAATATATGGAGTTGGATTTGAGGTCGGTGGACGTCCAGGGGGGCCACGAGGCAGGGGGAACGCCCTAGGGGAGGGGGCGCGCCCCCACCCTCATGACTAGGGTGTGGGCTCCCTGACATTATTTCTTTCACCAATATTTTTTATTAATTCTGTAAAGTTTCTCCGTGGATTTGCAGGTCATTCCGAGAACTTTTATTTCTGCACAAAAATAACACCATGGCAGTTCTCCTGAAAACAGCGTCAGTCTGGGTTAGTTCCATTCAAATCATGCAAGTTATTGTCCAAAACAAGGGCGAACGTGTTTGGAAAAGTAGATACGGCGAAGACGTATCAGTCAACTGACCCATGCTTCCTGTAAAGGGGCGGGGACTGAATGGGATTCTGGACAACTAACCAAGGACTGAGCACACAAAAAATAATTTAGACACCATGTTAACATCGATGGTGCAGCCATTGGCATAAAGGTCGCATTCAAAAGAAAACGACAATGATAATTTTAGAGTAAAAGAGGCAACATACCATCATTAGGCATACAGTAGAAAGAGTATCTCGAGCACGTGCAGTGTGGTGTTACCAAGGTCCAGTCTTATCACTAGCTTGAGCCCACCCAGCGCCGCCACACACATGTCACTGTGGCCGCCAAACTTGTACTACGCTGCCGCCTACATGCGTTGCAGTAAACATCCAGCCCTAGCATGACTCGACGAACGCTGGATCCTAATTCCTATTCACTGCATAGAGCTCATAGTCCATACATATATTTAACAAATAGGTAATGTACTAGACGAACTCAACGAACACCACGTCGCTACCTCAAGGCAAGTCCACCATGAACTCTGGTACTCATGTGCTGCTAGGAACAGTCATGCCGAAGTCAGAGAGCCATAGAAGGTGAGGGGACCGGCAGCCGCACGGATATCCTTCGATGGCTAGGGGACCGATGCTCGTGCCGGAGGAGCCCATTGGCGAAAGCGAGACATTCACGAAGAACAATTAGATCAGGCAGGGCAGTATAAGCGGAGCCGGATGAGCCCCCAAAGCAGATGCCGATTGGCAGTAGTGCCCAAGCAGGAAAGTAGGCGGAGGTGAGCTGATTGGCAGCCTAAGGCGGAGAAGCCGCACACGATATTGGCGTCCAGCCGCCACACTTGCAGAAATTATCGATTTCTTTTTCTGATGAGCGAGAGAGGGTTGGCCGATTAATAGCTCAAACGCCTAAATAGTAAACTACTTCCCTATACCAACCTCATAGAGCTCGAACCCTTCCTCAACATGAACTCGCAACCGCCTCCAATCAGATGCTTTGTGGTAGAGGTCGGTGCGACCCCAACAGATCTGGATCGCACGATGGGAAAAGCTAGCGGGCCCATCTCAAGTCACACGAGGGAAGGGTCACCACGAGACCACCAGTTGGTGCAGCCGGTGGCGCTGACTTGGAGGTGTCTTGTCACCGGCTCTGCAAGATATAGAGAGGAGGCATGCTGACAATGTGGTGTCCTGGCGACTGGTCTTCCATGGTTGAGTGTGTAGGTGAAAAGTTTATGTGGTGTCGTTTCATTGTTACTTTCGAAATGAAAATGAATAATTGGGTGAAACGAAAAAAGTCTGACACTTCATTTATGCCGATGTGTGATGCGTGGCTCCATGCTAGGAGATAACTGATCGCTAAAGTGGCTACTTTGTGTGCTGCTGAACTATGATTGGTCCCAGCTATAAGCCGGTGGTGAACTGATGATGTGGCTAACTTGATGATGTGGATAGCCTACATGTTAATATAATTGATATAGTGGGGTTGAACTTCTTAAGTATATAGGATTTGCAGAAAGTTAAATATTTTCTATAAGGCTATGAGCAGGAAAATATTTTTCAGAGAAGTAATAAATCATATCCTGGGGACTGCACACACAACCAGGAGCAAGTGTATTGTACCATATCTTAGCATCACCCTTTAATGAGAACAGAAAAAATTTGAGAATATAGTTGTAGTGAATTTTCTCATCATTAGAAAATTGGGTGGCTATATCATTTAGTTTAGTAAGATGTGCCACAACAGTTCCAATTTTATAGCCATGGAAAGGATCAGATTCAACAAAAGTATTTAACTTTGGGTCAATAGAGAATTCATAATCCTTATCAGTAACAATGATAGGTGAAGAAGCAAACTTAGGATCACATTTCATTCTAGCATTCAAAGATTTTTCTTTCAGTTTGCATAATAATTTCTTAAGATCATCTCTATCATTGCACGCAAGAAAGTCTCTAGCTACCTCCTCATCCATAACATAACCCTCATGTATCTTAGGAATTTCAAATCTAGGAGAGCTAGGTCTAGTAGGTGTTTCACAATTCTCAGATTCAAGGACTTCATCAGTTTCATCATTCTCAATATCTTTAGATCTAGCAAGTTGTTCATCAAGAAATTCACCTAGTGGCACATTATCATCAAGCAAGGCACTAGCATCATCATCCATAGCAGAAGTAGCATCATCAATAAGTTGTGACATATGAGGATTAATAGCATGTGGTGGTGTTGCAAGTTTACTAAAATCAGAAGGTGAATCAGGTACAAATCTAGATGGTAGTTCTTACCTCCCATCATCTTAGAGGGAAAA